>NC_090437.1:278836807-279193807 GCF_031143425.1 Pleurodeles waltl | reverse complement strand
TATAAGTCTTGTGCTCCCACATTTCAATGTTTGTCTTTGTGTTTCTCTTTTTAAATTGAAAACGTTCTAACCTAAGTGGATAAAAAAATTTTTTAGCCTCATAAGTTTTCTGCCTCGGACTATTCCTGTTGTTAAAAACCTTCACTATCATTATAGACCTTGCCTGAAGTTCTAGCCTATAACTTGGGTTCAGGGCATTTAACTACCTGTATAGCCCTCTGCAGTAGGCTATAAGTCTACAGTCAAAGTCTACAGTCATATGTATGTTTGTGAATTTCCAAAATAAAAATAATGTAGTATATATGATTAACAGAAATTTATAGTTTTTAACATATTTCAAAACCTAGGTATAACATCACTTTAACATTTTGTTTTTTTTAAGTGTGTGCATACACATTTATGTATAGATAGACAGGCAAACAGGCAGATAGATAGATAGATAGATAGATAGATAGATAGATAGATAGATAGATAGATAGATAGATAGATATTTTTATTTTTGCAATGTTTATGACCTCAAATACTAAACAAATAAACAACACCTACAGTACAAAGTATAAATAATAATGATATGTACTTAAACCAGTAAATAATATAACTTATAGTCATTACTTTCATAGGGGGTGATTCTGACCGCGGCGGACGGCGGTCGCCGCCCGCCAATCGGATGGCGGTCGCTGCCCGCCAAGCGGTTCCCGCCGAAAGACCGCTCCGCGGTCAAAAGACCGCGGCGGTCATTCTGGCTTTCCCACTGGGCTGGCGGGCGACCGCCGAAAGTCCGCCCGCCAGCCCAGCGGGAAACACCCTTCCCACGAGGACGCCGGCTCAGAATGGAGCCGGCGGAGTGGGAAGGTGCGACGGGTGCAGTTGCACCCGTTGCGAATTTCAGTGTCTGCAAAGCAGACACTGAAATTCTTTGTGGGGCCCTCTTACGGGGGCCCCTGCAGTGCCCATGCCATTGGCATGGGCACTGCAGGGGCCCCCAGGGGCCCCGCGGCACCCCCTACCGCCATCCTGTTCCTGGCGGGAGACCCGCCAGGAACCGGATGGCGGTAGGGGGTGTCAGAATCCCCATGGCGGCGGAGCGCGCTCCGCCGCCATGGAGGATTCTCAAGGGCAGCGGGAAGTCGGCGGTACACCGCCGACTTTCCGTTTCTGGCCGCGGCTGAACCGCTGCGGTCAGAATGCCCAGCGGTGCACCGCCAGCCTGTTGGCGGTGCTACCGCCGACCTCCGCCATGGCGGTAATTACCGCCAGGGTCAGAATGACCCCCATAGTCTAGATAGATAGATAGGATAGATAGATAGATATTATGTCATATATATTTTTATATTTTTCACCTGGAGAACTGTTCAAGAATATTTTTCATAGGCACACACCATTGTTCAGTCTGCATTAAGTACGATCTAGGCACTTGCAACTAATAAATACTTCTGTAATTTGAAGAAAGTGACAGTTTAAAAGCACAGAACTGATACGAAGCTTCTTAGGAAGGTGGTTATGACACATTGTACATTTTGATTTGCAGTTCTAGCCATAAACTGCGAGATTTATGTTTTCCTGCAGGTGGATGAACCCATGAAATGTGACGGTTTGAGACCCTTGACTTTATCAACAATAACTTATTGTTATGATGACTATTAATGCACAGTTTATAGAGAAAACGGAAGTAACAACCTCCTATTCAGCGACTTACAACACACGCAGCAACAACAATACCAGCACAACAACAGTGACCAGCTTTTTTAAAATTAATTATACCTTCATGTTGTTCGGGAGTAACAAAACCCTTGTCTCGGTCATGTCTCTCATTAGTTGTCGGTCTCTTAGAAGAATTGACAATCAAACATTTCTGAAAAGCCTATTTCAATTGTTGTGTTCCATACAAAAAGATGAAAGGGGGATTTCATTAAGAAATTAGGGTTAGTTAGGAAATGCCTTATGTGACACAGGCCTTCTGCTGTTCTTTCAATCGGACTTTTATTTTCTCACGTTTCATTTACAACAAATCCGCTTGCTATTATTTAACCTGTATAATGTATTGTGTCCTAGAGTAAAACTGACTACAAACCACACAGATGCCTTTGCTCATCATCTGGCCATCAGCGACTTTAATTTAATCATTGCACAATGTATTCAGCGCAAGATATATGAATGTGATGTCTATTTTTGCCTCTTTCGAAGACAGAAGGCTGATGAACGAATGAACAGAGCGGTGGAGGAGGGGTGGATTTCAGTACGTGTTCGATTAATACCATATGATAGAGTGACAAATCACAGCATTATCATTTTTTTAAAATTATCAGTGCAGTTTGACATACAACCAGGTTGAAAAGAACCAATAAATGTACAGTCTTTGAAAAGTAAGTATTGCTTTATGGTCTCAGCCTTTACTTTCTCCTGAGGCTGAACAATCCAGCATGCTCTATTTTATGCACAAGACTTTAACATTTATTTTTACTTTTACTTGTAGTACTAAATTGTAGGACCTAGCCCTATCTGCAGGGTCACCCCCATACATTTTGCCTTTGTCCTCCACTTTTTGCCAAATTCATTTGTCAGACTTAGGATCCTGTGCATTTTACCGTTGCTAACCAGTGCTAAAGTGCTTGTGCTTTCCCCCCTAAACATGTGTGAGAAAACAGGGCTGATTGCAGAGGCCCCCTAACTTTTTGCCCCCATTTTCCACTTTATGCTGGTGTTTTCCTGACTCTGATGGTGCCCTGGGTACTGCTAACCAGTCCCAGGGCCTGTGCTCTGTGTAAAATCAATATGCAAATTAGGCTAATTATAATTGACTAAGTTAACCTACCTATAAGTCCCTAGTATATGGTAGGGCATGTAGGTTTAGGGACCACAGCATAGGTGGTGCACACCTAGGTGCACTGCTGAGGTGCCCAGTGTCATTTTAAAGGCAGGCCTGCCTTGCTGGCTGCTTTTAAATTAAAGTTATATGCAAATTCGACTTTGGAATTAAAAGTAGTTCCAAAGTCTTAAACTACCTTATTTTTACATATAAGTCACCCCTAAGGTGTGCCCTATGTGCCCCTAGGGCTGGGTGCCATGTAACTATAAGCAGGGAATTTATAAAAATAGATTTATAAACCTTGGTGAGGTAAAGACAGCCAAATTCGTTTTTCCCTCATTGAAGTAAATGGCCTTCATAGGCTAGAATGGGGAGACTTTGTTTTAAATTTTAAAGTCTCCTTAAAAGATGCATACCAAGAATTTGGTATCAAATTAATTGTTGTAATAAATCCCACAACTTCCAGTTGTTGGATTTAATATAACTTGTTCAGGTAAAAAGTTTTAGACTTTACCTAAAAAGTTGCCAATTTCAGCCCTGCATTGTTTTTGCTGCTGTGCTCTGATTGGCCAGCCTGCAGCAGCTTAGCCGAGCTGCCTTGATGAGGTGTGAAGTGGCCTGGCTTCACACAAAGGAATGTGCTTGTGGGAGAGAATCTCCCCTCAGCAGATGGTGAGGCAGGAAGGGGGAGGGCTGCCAAACTGGTCTTCAAAGGCAGAGAAGGACATTTGGAGCAACCAGCAACACCCCCACATCCTGCAACCCCAGACAACTAGGTGCCCCCTTGATTAGATTAGGAGAGGGCAGGAGAGGGGTGTGTTTATGATTTTTAGCCACACCAGTGGGTGGGCTCAGCCAGATGTAACCTCCAAAAATCAGATTCAGCCATGTTGGATTTTTAGAGAATGTTGCCTTTTGGGATGGATTTTTGCCACACTTCCCAGGAAGTAGTCATCACAGGGGGACCACCCTGTACCTGATTGGAGAACCAGGACCCCCCTGCTTTTCACCCAGGAGCAAGGATAAAACTGGCAGACCTGCCCCCACACCTCAGATCCCCACCAGAATTCAACAAGAAAAGAACTAAAGGAGAAGAAGGACTGCCCTGCTGGACCCCTGGCCTGCACCTGGAACCTGCAATCAGAAGGACTGCACCAGCTGCACACTTGGGCTTCACCACAAGAAGGACTTTGCCTGGCTTCAACTGGTTCAAGGAGGGACTCCCTGTTTGCTACAGGTGAAAAATTGCTAACCAGAGTCCCCTGCACCAACTCCTGAAGAAAACGACCAGCTGACCACTGCCCAGTGGCCAAAAAGGAGTTTGCGCCAGGTGCATTCTGGGAGTTGTAGTCCGCACCCCCCAAGGACCATCTCAGAACTTCTGGACCCTTGGGGTGAGCTGTGGACCCCAAAAGAACCTTAAAAGGACATCTGGGTGAAGCCCCAGAAGTTTGGAGAAGATTTGAGAATTTTTGTAAAAAAGCTCCATAGAGGGACCGACCCGCCGCGGAAATTCTAGCCGGCTTGCCTCAACCGCGACCCGGCCTGACTTGGTGGTTCGTCCCGGTAAAGAAAAATCTCAGAAAAAGAGACTAAGTCCGAAGGTAAAAAGTTGACCGGGACCTCCCTTCTATCATATCCGAGAAGGGCTCCATGGACGTCGGATCAAGATCCAGGTTTACCCCGGTCGAAGGATTTTCACCTCGAAAAAACAACTAAGTCTGAAGGTAAAAATCTCCACAGAGGAATCCAGCATCGCGTATCCGGAGAAGGGCTCCAGGAGGTCGGATAGGACTGGCAGGTTCGTCCGCTGAAGAAAATCTTCAAAATAAAGACTAAGGGGGTCATTCTGACCCTGGCGGCCGGTGGCCACCAGGGCCACCGACCACGGGAGCACCGCCAACAGGCTGGCGGTGCTCCCACGAGCATTCTGACCGCGGCGGTTCAGCCGCGGTCAGAAGCGGCAAGTCGGCGGGCTCCCGCCGACTTACCGCTGCTCGGGGGAATCCTTCATGGCGGCGGAGCGCGCTCCGCCGCCATGAGGATTCTGACCCCCCCTACCGCCATCCTGTTCATGGCGGGAAAGCCGCCATGAACAGGATGGCGGTAGGGGGGGTCGCGGGGCCCCTGGGGGCCCCTGCCGTCCCCATGCCGATGGCATGGGCACGGCAGGGGCCCCCGTAAGAGGGCCCCGTAAAGTATTTCAGTGTCTGCCTTGCAGACACTGAAATACGCGACGGGTGCCACTGCACCCGTCGCACCTTCCCACTCCGCCGGCTCGATTACGAGCCGGCATCCCCGTGGGAAGGGAGTTTTTCCCTGGGCTGGCGGGCGGTCTTTTGGAGACCGCCCGCCAGCCCAGGGAAAAACTCATAATACCCTCCGCGGTCTTCTGACCGCGGAGCGGTATAATGGGGGTGGAATTCTGGCGGGCGGCCTCCGCCGCCCGCCATAATCAGAATCACCCCCTAAGTCAGAAGGTAACTTTTTAACCGAGGCCTCCCGCGACCTGTAGCCGAGCAGGGCTCCATCGCGGTCGGCCTGTAACTTTGACTTTGCCCCGGTCGAGGTGCAACCAGATGACCCGATTGGCGCTTTTTGTTTCTAAGTGCTAGAAAAATAATAATTCTTTAAAAATTGATATCTCCGGTTCCCCTTATCCGATTTTATTCGTTTTTGTGTCATTTTAAAGATAAAAATATAAACTATTTTTATAAATTGGTTTTGGATTTTTAAACTGTTTCCTGTGTTTTATTTAATTACTGTTTTGTGATATTTGAATGCTTTACACATTGTCTCCTAAGTTAAGCCTTGACGCTCGTTGCCAAGCTACCAAGGGTTGAGCTGGGGCTAATTTACTGAGACCTAACTGGACCTAAGTGGAGGTTAGTGGCTTGTTGCTAGGTGTAGGTACCTACCTGCCCTTACCAATAACCCATTTTCCAACAACATGGTAAAATAGACGTGCACCTGATTGGCGTATTTCATTTATGTACATGTCTCTTGTAAAATGGCATACCATATACTAAGGGCCTGTAAATCAACTGCTACTAGTTGGCCTGCAGCACTTATTATGTCACCCACTTATGTAGGCCCTTAAAACATGTTCAAGGTCTGCCATTACAGCCTGAATGCAGTTTTAAACCACCAATTTGACTTGGCAATCTAACCCCTGTTCTACACCATAAACTCTCCTTTTATTGCATATGATTTACCCGTAGGAGAGGTCCTAGGTAGCTAATAGGGCAGAGTGCATTGCAATTAAAAGGTTTTACATGTGATAGTGAAAAAGTCACACACAAAAAATCACTGTTCTGAGGACTATCAGTTTCTTAGGATAACATTGGGTTGTCTTATTACATTCAATAAGTGCCAATTTTTAATTGGGAACAGGGAAGCATTTGTGTTTGGTATCTATTAAATTGTAATTAAGAATCCTCTTTCATAATAAAATTGGACTTTAAATTACTATTTTAAAAATGCCACATTTAGAAAGTTACCATTGTCCTGCCTTTTGCTGTTTGGTGCCTGCAGCCTGTTCTGGATGTAGTTCGCAGTTGGACTTTGTGAATTCCTGATAGCCACACAACAGAGAAATTAAGTGGGCCTGAATGGGCCATCACTGTCAGGATGAAGGGGCGGAGCAGGACATAGCCCCACTTGCACCTGAATAGGCTGTGGTCTGCCTTCAAACAAAGGGTTTGGCACCACTGCATTGTCCCTGCAGCCAGCCTGGAGCCAAGTTAGGGGAATCAGGAAATTCCAAGCACTTTGAGAAACTTCTCCTACTGCGAAGAAGGCATCAGGTATAAAAACGGAACCTCAAATCTACTCTTCAATTTAAGTTCACTTTCTGTAGCTCTAGAAGGACTCTCAGATGACTGCCTTCTGCTGTGGCCTGCTGTGTGCTCCACAAGACTGCTTTGCTGTGCCTGGAAGGTCTGGTTTGCTGCCTGCAGTCTGCCTTCAACCCTTAGAAGCTTGTCCTTCTGCTTGATCCCTGTTTTATCGATTGAACCCAGGATTCCTAGAGTGACTTGATAGGCTGGTTTGCTGACCTCCTATTTAGAACCACATGGACAGAACAGGCTCTGAAGCATTTGGAACCCAGACATGGACCCAGTCTTTGTGGGTCCAGATCCTTTCCAGTCCTAGACCCTTGATTGTTGTGATAAAGGTGCCGAGGTAGCTAACATCCAAAACTTGGTACTTAGATATTGTTTTTTCCTAAAAACGTATCTGACAACCGAAAGAAAACATGACCCAACCCGCTCACTGATCCGCCCAAGTCTCATCACTAATTGGCCTGAATTCACAGTAGCTCCCACTACGTTTATCTCTGCAGCAGCAATTCTTGTTCAGCAGCCCTTTGCCGAAGGGATATACAGCCTCCTGGAACTTTCATCCGCTAGAGCCTCCTGCTTCATCCTGCTGAAGATTTTCGACTTCCAAAAAAGAGACTAGGTCCGAATGTAGAAATCTTCACCGTGGCTTTGTTCACTGACTCCCTTATGATGACGTTCCCTCCTTGGGCACCACCTGCAGCCTTGCCCAGCTGAAGTTCTACATTCTCAGAAACTTCTTCCCAGTCCAAAGGTAAGCACTGACTGGGCCCAATCCACTTCTTGTATCTGATGTGTGCTCCTATATGAAAGAGCTGAAGCAACAGTATTTCACCAACTTTTTTTAAGTTCAAGTATGTTTTTTTGAATATTCATGTAAATACATAAAACAACAACTGTGATACAATCACGTACTTCATTCATTAATGTCCATATGTAGTTACCAATAATATTCAGTGTTACTATAGAATGCTTATCATGCTGCTTAGGATACACCGGCACGTCATACATAGAAGATCATGCAGAGTAAACAATGTGGGACAGCCTTTTAACAATTACCTCTGGCTGAAAATCTGGTTTGATGTTGTGGCAGGTTCTCCCTCTTGGGGCCCCAGACAAATAGTAGGTTCTCCACCACCCCCATATTATATCCAACTTGCGGGGACAACCTCTACTTCTGTAACCTTTTCTGCCGCCATGTATATATCCATCCCCCACTGCCATTCCTGTATGGAGGGCACATCTACAACACTTGAGATCCCCAGGAAGACACACCGCGGTTCTAGCAGAAGCATTACCTCCAATATAGATGAGACCCCCCCAAGAATTGCTGTTAGTATTTTCACATGCAGGGACACTCCCAAATAATGAGTAGTATTTTACCATTTTTTAAAGTGATCAATGGTTGCTTGGCACTGGAATTTTAAAGAAATGTGTTGCATGTGTAAAAATGTAGCTGACTTTTTAAATCTCTCTAGAGTAAATCCAAAGCATAACACAATAACATAAACATCAGAATAACAACACAACAAAAAGGTAACACCGTACACACAACAAAATGGTCAAAACAGAAATTAACACAAAGCCTGTAGTTCAACTCAACCATAGCTCAATATCATAATGCCACTCTGGCAAAATACAACAAAACACAACACCGTATACCATCACTACGGCAAAATGCAACAAAGAAATATGTATAAATATTCACCACAAGTGTGTTTTCATAAAATGGTGGTAAAAGATATTTCCACTTACCAATAGGAACATGTTAAAATGTCAATCAAAAATGTTTTGTGTTTCACCCAAAATCCTAATGCATAGATGTGTGCCCTATGTTAGACTGCAGAATGGTCAGAGCAAATTATGCTGCATGTAGGAAAATGATAGACAGACACACAGTTGCTTATTGCCTGCCCACCTATATATGAAGCAGCATTTTTTTCACTCACTGGATATGCAGTCTAAATCCTGTGAGACAGTTAAGTAAATTTGCATTTGTTCCTTACACTCTCTAATTTATTTTAGTATTATATTGAAAAAAAGAAGAAACTCACCTAAGTTGCACCAAAGTGATTTAGGTAACGAACATGCTTTAGTTACTCAAAAAACTGCAATATTTTTTTAATTCCAGTAGGACTGGTTAATCTATGTAAACTAGACAGTACACTTAAGGCAGTTTATGTGGAGAAAGCTAGCTATTATAATCTGTTAAAACATGTATTAGCATGTGGTCTGTTCTTTGTGTCCACATTTTAATAGAAGCTAGACACAAAATTGTTCAACACTTCTGAACACAAAGTATGAACAAACTTCGACTCACATTTTAACTAACCAAATCCATAAGTGTACCAACCACATTTTTAGGACTATTACTGATACACAGGATAAACCACACTCAAACCACGTATTCAGATTCTTTCAATTCATTTTTGACGACACAAACTATCAAATGAAATATTAGAAAGAGCATTTCTTGTTAAGGCTAGAAATATAAAACCAAACTAAAAAGAACTAAACAAAACAAAATATTGATGTTTGATGTTAAATGTTTGGAAACAACATACATTTCAAAGGCAATCATCACATTAAGGATTTTGTAAAGAAAAAATCAGTCCTGTTGGGACCCATATACAAATAATCTAACAATGAAGACAAACCATGCTTCCACTTCTATTTGATGTATTATTTTGATGATTCTACTCACCCAAAAAATAAGAGAACCATTCTTAGGATATAATAATGGATTAAATAAACTGAAGTGTAGCAGATGACAGGCTTTGCAATACACCAACTCACAGAAATGATGGCACAGAAAGCCCAGCCAGCAGAACGATACACTATCTACAGCACACCACTACTAACATTACATTAGAGAGCACACACACATACTCACATCTCTCATCAGTCTCATCACAGTTCATCACTAACAATTACTTCCATTGACACACTGCTGGATAATTGATTTTTCCTGTTAAGTTGAGCACCAGATCTGTATGCTCAGTGAACACATTACAGCTTCCCCCTCCAATCATCAATTGTAACTTCGTACATTCCAACATGGATGCTGCTTTGGGTACAGACTAACCTGGAGGTAAAAGCTAGTGTTTTGGATAGTTATGGTAGCGCAGGTGATATGATATTTAAAGTGAGATCCATAGTTGCTTTCTTAAATGGATTCCAATTTCACTTTTTGCAAATTTTTTCCAGCAGAGACCTTGTACTTGCCCTATTCTAATTATTGGGTGATATACTCCAAGCATAATTTTCCAATGTTTGTTCACAAGTATGTTGCCTTGAGATACCCTAATATACATTTTAGTGGGAATTACTTTCATACTGAGTACTTATTCTGAAAATATGGAATTGCTTCCCTAAATACTTGATATCTTTTTGAGGTTTTGCTTCTGTCAATTAGGATTAAACCGTGTTCTCTAATGGCCCGTCTTCCAAAATGATCACAGTTCTACGGTACAAGGCTATTCTGTGACCACATGAAATCACACTGAGTTGCACATTTTAAACAAATTCCTTTATTTACTGCTCGTCAATTAGGATATTTAAACGTTTATGTAAAGACCGGAATTGATCGAGGAGTAACAAGGTTGACAAGCGTGTCTTTTGCTATGTGATCAATAACCCAAGGTCACTCTTCTTACATCTTAGTGCAGAGAACTTTGGTCTTTGTTTGGATCGGCTGAGAGACTGGTCAACAGATGGATGTGATGCAATAGCATCACATAAATGTGAGATTTTTAATCCTTTTGTGTCAAATATATTAGAAAGAGCAGCACCTTTAGATGCTAGTGGAAGTTCATCAGATGTGGTTTAGTAATGATATCTGCTAGGAGGGAATTCCATAACAGAGTGGCAACTCCTGAGAAGTTTATATGCATGCATGGGTGGTTTTGAAGTGTTTCTAAGCCTTCTTGTACTTCACCCAGAGTCTTGGGGAGGTCTTGTATATATATTGGAGGTAATACTTCCGCTAGAACTGTGGTTTGTCATGTCTTGTTTGTTTGATAATTTGATGAGTATGGCTAGGTAGGGTGGAGGTTTGGTGCAGACAGCTTTGTCGGATTCACTTTCCAGTTTAAATGTTTTTCTAGCATCAGTGGGGTGCCAGTGCAATTCGAGGAAAACTGAAGTTACGAGGCTCAATTTCCTCAGTAAAGAGAAAATGTCTGGCTGGACAATAGTTTTGACTGGCACTAGCTAGTACTAGGGGAGGGCCACTAGGAACGTGTTAGCAAAGTGTTTAGGCAAGATGTGACATGATTAAGGTGAGCTGCTGTCTTCTGAAGATAACGGTTTTAGAATAGTTTAATTTTCTTCAAAGATCAGTGGCAAATGTTTGCAGTTTTAGTGAACTTGTTTATATGTGGGCTTGTAGTAGGAGTCTAGTCTGATCCAGAGCAAATTTGTGGTGGGAGAAAACAGTATACAAAAGTCTGCAAAATAAGTGTCTCATTTACAAGCCCCTAGCACCACCAGAGCGTCACTTTCAGCGACGGTCTGGTGGCGCTGTGCCCTTCTCCATATCTACAAGGCAGCGCTAAACAACTTTGCACTACTTAACACCACCCTGTAAATGTGTCCCCCCCCCAGATGCAGTTTTCTGCGGCAGAGGGGCGTGCAATGGATGTTGCTGTGGGTGTTTCAAAGCAACACCCATTGCTTTTGACACTGCCCCATGATTTTTGCGAAATCATAACCTGATGCCGCGCCAAAAACTAACACCACCCAGTGTTGGCGTAAGAGTGGCACAACAAGGAGAAATACTTTTACTTCCCCTTGTCTTTGCTTTCTCTATTTGTGCTGCATTTTGCAGCACACATAGAAGTAACAAATCGCCATTATTGACTATTTATGAGTAGAAAGAGACATCATCCTGCACATAAACAATCATTTCCTGCAATGCAAACACCCTTGCACTATGGTGCAAGGGTGCCTTCGTTGGCGCTAGGCAGATAAATTTAGGGTCAGCGCCGAAGAACACACCATGGTATGCCGTATTGTTGTAAATACAGCGCATCCCTGCATTTTTTAAATGTAGGAGCACAGCGCTGCCAAATTTTGTGCAGCTCCTCGCTCCGATATTTCCTTATAAATGAGGCCCTCAGTACTTTAATCAGAGTTGGGTTGAAGTTATTTTTGTTCTTCGAGGTGAACATGATGAATTGAGTTTTTTGCAAATTTACAGTGAGAGGTGAGGAATGTCTCAGCCATCCATTCTGAATGTTTACAGGGACATAACAGAGAATGTGGCTATCAAGCAAATATTATGTTCTGAGGAAGATTTAGGTGTCATCGATGTACTGACGGACTGAGACATCTATTTGTATTCTTCTGCTAAGGGGTCCATATGTACATGAAGTTTGTAGGGGCTAAAATAGAACCTTAAGGGCACTGGAACTTTGGGGGAACCTCACGTATGATCATAGCCAGTTCAGAAACGTTTCCTTTAATATTAACATTTTGAGACCTATTTGAAAAAAAATAGGTGAACTATTTTTAGCCATTTTAGTAAAATGCCCAAACACCTGCTCAAGTAAGGATAGCAACCTCTTTGGTCAATTGTATCACTGCAGTGAGATCATGTACAACTAGGAGGCAAGAGTTGCCACTATCCAGGATCCTTTAGATATCATCAAGATCTTTAATCAGACAGTTTATATTCCATAGCCCAGTCAGTACACAGCCTGATTAGTGGTTAGAAGATTTGCTAAACTGATGTAGTCTTTAAGCAGTAAGAAAGACAAGCCCCAGGTCACAACTTTAAGGCACTGAAAGGTCAAGTAGGATACTGTTGTGACATGCTTAATTGAAGCTTTATGGATTATAGGGTAAGCAGGCAATGGTGTGACTCCTTACACCCTAAAGCATGCAGACAGCAAGACTTTGATGTGCCTCCTTTTAAGAGGGAAGTAGCTGGGAGCAGAGGTGTGGCTAGTTATAAATGCTGATATGAAGGAGCAGGAGCTGCAGATGAATTCAGCAGCGCAACCACCGCTGTACTTGTCTACATGCCATTCCTGTGAGGTAGTTCCAGAAAATGGTGATGAGGAGTCCATTACGTGAGCCTGAATTCAAATTCCACCCAAGTCCAAGGCAAAGTCCATCCAAGACAGGGCAACTGGTTGATGGTTACCAGTCTTGGGTGTCCTTTGACCAAGGTTATCGAAAAAACAATGATGTACATTTGCTGGGAGTACTGTTATGGTGGGAAGTTTACATTTTTCCTGCATTCCAGCTGCTTGGTTGCATTCCCAAGGCAGATGGATGCCTTATGTAAGCAATGAACTCAAGTGTTGTCCCTGAAAGTTGGTTGCTGGGAGACTGTGCTGAGACTATGTTGCTTTTATTGAGGCTGGTAGATTCCATCAACGACTGCCAGCATAACCACTCCACATATGCAGTTTTTCAGGAAATAGACTTGGTTGGTCCAAGTGAGGATGCCTTGCTCAACTAAATGGCTTAACTTCCAGACTCACAGAACATCTGGCAGTATGAGGATCAGAGATGGGAGGAGCCAGTAACAATAGAATTTCAGACTAGGGGGCAAAGAAATAAGGAGACTGAAATTCCACGAGGGTCAAGGTGAAAGAGTTCAGGCAGGAGCCTTACTGATGAGACTTTTCAGGTCCACTGTAATTACATTTTACAGCTGATGCCGGGTGAATACGTTACATAAGTCCAGTGAGTTTTAGGCTGTGTAGCAGTCGGCCAGTCTGATTAGACACTGACTAAACTGAGTCACTGGATCAATCAGCATACTTGTTTCATTGTCTTCTGCATTGAGAGACAGTATGTCAAGATGGGATAGTTACAGCATTCATTTACGAACGGTGAGAAATATATTGAAATGTAGATGATGAAATGGTGTGGGATGGCTCCAAGCAGGTCTGCAAGTTCAGTGGCAAGAGAAGCTAGATAGCTGCCTCTTTCGAGTGCTCAGATGAAACGGATGACTTTGATTCACACCACCTGGCAGGAGATACTGTATTTGGACTCAGTGGCTGGAGTGAGACTATGTCCCCCAAGAGCCTCATTGACAGGGTGGGTCCACAGCGCTATATATAGGAGGAGATGCGGTCCTGCAGTATAGGAGACTTTGATTTATGCCACCCAGCAGGAGATAGTGTATTGGGATACAGCCGCAAGGGTGGGACTAAATCCTCCAGCAGCCTCATCGAAAGGGCATTCACAAGGCACTATATAGGTGCAGACACACTCCCACAGCACGGGAGACTTTGATTCACGTGACCCAGCAGGAGATACTGTATAGGGACATATCTGCTGAGGTGGGACTACGTCCCCCAGCAGCCTCATCGACAGGGTATGCCCAAGGCGATAAAGGCGATAACTAGTTCCCACAGACATGCTCCCACAGGGCAGGAGACTTTGATTCACAACACCCAGCAGGAGATACTGTATTGGGACACAGCCACTGGGATGGAACTTCGTCCCCCAAAGGCCTCAACAACAAGCAAGGCCCACGGCGCTATATAGGTGCCAACACACTCTTGCAGCACAGTAGATTACGATTCACACCACCTGGCAGGAGATACTGTATTGGGACACAGCCGCTGGGGTGGGACTATGTCCCCCAGCAGCCTCATCGACAGGGAAGGCCTAAGGCATTATATAGGCACAGACGTACTCCCCCAGTACAGGAGACTTTGATTCACGCCACCGGCAAGAGATACTGTATTAGGACACAGCTGCTGGGGTGAGACCACTTCCCCCAGCAGCCCCATCAACAGGGCAGCCCGAAGGCACGGATGCACTCCCGCACACCCCCATGTGGGATGAGTCCATGCTAGTGCCCTGTCCAAGTCCGGACCCGTCTTAGCCCATCATAGCCCGACAGAGGCCAGGCCGGACTCCCCCTTTTGGTTCTTGAGCTCAAAATCTGGGGTCCTCATTAAAATGTTATGAGAAAAAGACATGCCAAATAAGCACACAGGATCAACGATTAATAACTTTTTGGTAAGAGCTGTTGATCTGGTAATGTACGAGATTAAACTAGCTGAGAGGCAACTCCCTCTCACAGCCAAGAACCATCTAGTCTCCCCCCAGCAAGTTCCTTTACCGGGTTTGGTAGCCCCAACAAGAGTAAGCACAAACTCAAATGGGGATAAATCATCTTATGTATCAGTATCAGAATCACAAAAGGTTCAGTGACCTGGGGAGCCTATTACTGAGGGGTGGGAGACACTAAGTATTGCACAGAATGAATGGTCGGGATCCATTAATGCCCTTCCCCAAACATATGATTTACCTGCTCAAGAGGTAGGAGATGAGAGATTACCCATCAACTGAATAGAGTATCTAAGCACAAGCCTGGACGGAACTAAGGGAGGAAAACACCAGCTTTGCATGCGCCATCAGCTCCAGCCATATCAGTGTTCATCCCTGGAAAGTTTTGGGAACTTCTCAAGGAAAGTATAAATGACATATTGCAGGATAAATTGAGACCAATTTTTTAGCACCTTACAATTATAGAGGAAAGCGTATTGAAACTCGGTTCATCAGTTATCCAATATTGAAAAGAGGGGGGCTCAGGTGGCTAATCAGGTTATATCCTCTGCTACTCAGTCACCAGTAGTAAGGGGCCTGCACCCTTCCGGAGCTGTGTGTGCTCAATTGTCATCACAACAGCCACAGGGCTTGCCAGAGGTGAGCGAGATGGATCATAGGGAGAACCATGGAAATCAAACCCAGTGTAATAACAGTTTACTGGGGACACAGCACTTGCCCCAGGCATCATCGCAAAGGCCTGGCCTCTTAGGCTAAACTGGAGGCAAGAGATATCGGAAGGAAAGCAACCCTGGCACATTAAACTATTTGCCCGTGATAGATCTCCCACCAGCGTCATGATCTGATAATACTGGCAAATGTAGCCCTGATGCCTTCTGGCACGCAGGAGATGGCTGAATACCTCAAAAATAAGGTGCAACATAGTCGGCTGATAACAGTGTTATGAATGGTTTCAAGTTCTATTGCAGTAATGCGATTCAAGGGGCCGTAGGTGGAGGTAATAGAGGGCTGGTTATTTTTGTGTCTAACTCTATTAGAAATGTGAGGATAAAGCAAATTGATTCAACCCCTTATTATAAAATCCTAAAGCTCTATTCTCTGGGTAAGTTTAATATTCTTTTAATGCATTTTTATTTTGTCTTCTTTTCATCACATCCCACTTATATTATTGAGGAGTTGGGCAAGAAAATCACAGATTGTAGTGAGAGAGGAAACGTCCCTTGTTCAATAATCTGGGCTGGTGATTTTAATATTGTTAAGTGCCTATATGAAGGGGAACATACATGTGGATTTACCAATTATATAGATGGCGATATGGAGCACTTTATCCACATAACTTATGGTGAGGCCCTTAACTATTTGATATTACAATTTAATTTAGCATTTTAATATGACGCCCAAGGACAAGGAAACTTAAACCCACCCACATTCACATGTAGGGGAAGAGGTTTGACAATTGATTTTATATTACTCTCAAGGGATTTGATTCGGCATTCTGTGAATCATGAGGTTTTATCCCTACCCATCCAGTTAGTCTGAAACTGTATTCATTACATTTAATAAGGACATCTGGGGGTAAAACCCTTTCTAGTTACTCATTCAGTAGATAGGGGGGGGGGTCATCTACAGTGGGGCAGTATTGACCATAGCAGATTTTTTTGAAGTCTGATTGAAAAAAACGTAATGAAATTTGAGGGTGCCTGTCAGTGCTTTATGACCCGGCTAATATCTTGGAGAACTTTGAAGATCTCTGTAAAGCTAGTTTAGTTGGACTAGCTAAAAAGAGATCAAATCATTCTTGGTTTTCACATGAATGTACAGCTGCTCTCCAAGCAGTTAAATCAGTAACAAATAGTATCCCACGCATTGATGAGCGTGTCAAAATGGTCAGATATAAATACACTCAAGCTCTCAAACAGAGGAAACAAGAGATAAGGACGCAGACCTGGGAAGACTTAGAGAAGGCCCCCCCAATTAAAAGACTCTAAATTATTTTGGTGTACTGTTAATCGCCCCTTTTTTAAATATTGTGTGCTGATGAACTTATATGTTATTTTATGGAGCATGTGTGGGTGTACCATTTCTAGGCAGTGTTTAATCCTGAAAATGCCGAGAGGACAAGGGATGAAGAAACTGGGCAGGAATGTGAGGAAGGATGGACTGTAGATCTTGTGGATTTTACATCTGTTATTAGCGCTATTATGAGAGCAATTCCCAGCAAGGCCCCTAGCCGAGATGGGGTAGCAGAAGACATGTTCGAAGCTAATTTGGATTTCTGGGCACCCTTAATTACCAATGTATTGAGGGCAGCAATAAAAAAAATGGTCCCCTTCCTCCTGGAGGAAACTGATAATTGTTCCTATCTTCAAGAAAGGGGACTGGACTCACCTCTTTACCATCGCCCAATCATGTTGATTGATTCAACGATGAAGATCTTGGGCCAGGTGATCCTGGGAAAGCTAGAGTCATGGGTGGAGGAGACAGCCATTTTTTAGCCCACTACAATTTGGCTTTCTCCCGGGGACCATAGAGCAGGCGCTGAACCTCACTTTAATTGTGGGTAAATATGTGAATGCTAAGGGAGGGGCCTTGTATATGGCCTTTATGGACCTCTTTTGTGCCTTCAACACAGTGAATAGACAGTTATTGTGGGCCATGATGGAGCAGGCGGGTATCCGTAATCCATATTGGGCCTCATAAAGCGTCTGCAATGAGAGACATCTACCAGAGTTTGCTATGGGATGGCGCTTCTACAGTTCTGATTAAAGTAGTTAAGGGAGTAATGCAGGGCCACATACTTGCCCCCTTTTATTTTACGTTAATTGTTTTGACACTGTACTGAATGAGTGCACAAAGGATGTTCCCAAAATTGGGAATCGTTCTGTGCCTGTGTTGCTGTACGTGGGTAACACTTTTCTTTTGTGGTGTTTGCATGATGGTTTTAATAGCTTGTGACTGGTCTGCAACTCAAGGTAAACCATCAAAAATCATTAGTAATGGCAGGAGGCCCAAAAGAACATAAATCAAGGTTGTTTCCCTAGGGGGGAGACAAAATTGCTAGTACCACAACATTTAATTTTTTGATTATCCTCTTTGTCTCAACTGAGAGATAGGACCGATTGATATTCAAAACAGCAGATAAAATGAGATAACAGGTGAATCCATATTTAGATTTGAAAGGAGCTTGGGCCATAAGCCAATCCGAGAACTGGTCACTCTTTACACGTGCAAAATTATGGAGGCAGGCACGTATGGTGCTGGAGTGTGGGGATATTCACCTGTGGGCAGACTCCAAGTGGTGGAAAATAGCTCTTATGTTAGCTTTTAGCTGCCTGAAGATCTACTGCCTGTTTTATTGTCCACACCGAGTTAGGAGTGGGATATATAGAGGATCACATTAAGCTGGGATCATTACTTGTATGGAAGAAGATATGAAGTATGGGCGGCATCTATTTCCTGGCTGGCCTATATTAAACGTTCCTTTTATAGCTTAAGCCACCCGCAATTTTTTGATGATCCAGACACTATTGCTGTCAATTCTAGAACAAAAGTCATTGAAATTTTTGAAGCGATTAAAGAAGAATCAAGATTGACTGGTGTTGTAAATAGCTCCACAGTTACGAAGTATACGCAGATTAAGCCAGAGTATAGGTTTTATCTTACCAGACTTAGGCTCAACATATTTCATCAATTGGTTGCCTTCCCAGTGTGTGGCTCTTGGCACACACTTCACCCTCATTGCCCGTGTAACGGACCAACTGTACAATCTACCCTGCACTTTACCTTATTTGATACACTGTATGATGCACCTAAATGGAGATTTTTGCACCCTATTCTGCAGAAGAAGTGTTTTTCAGCTTATAAAGAGGGCTTGCAATGGTTACTTAAAGCTGCCCTTGCTACTAGTAAATGTGTTATTATTGGATACTTTTTATGATAAGAGAAATCAGAAATGAACTGAGGAATTTAATTTTATATTGATTGCTTCTGTAATTTTAAAATGTTTTATTGCTAGTTTTAATTACCGTGATGCATTGTTTTAGTCTTTTATGGCTGAGCAAATAGGTCGAATGAAGATTGATTTGATAAGATTTGAGACGGACGAATTTAAAGTCGTTCCTCACTGATCTGTGCACCTGATCGCGCAGGTGAGACCTGACACGCCTATTTTCACATATACATGTAATGCTGGAGTTGCTGGCAGTTGGAAGTGGGTTAGGTCTTTTTCAGTGTATAAAATTACACTTGTATGCTACTAATCAACAGCAAAGTAAGGAGTATGCTGCAGAGGTGTGTTAATAGTTGGGGAAGTTCTCCAGTGTAGCGTGCGCATTCATCAGGTTCAGCAGCATACCAGGGACTGAGTGGCAAATATTGGAAATCTTTCAACAGTTTCAGCATGGAGATGTAATATTTGATAAGTAAAATAGCAGCGGGCGGGCAGCCCTTATTTGCTATAGAGCTATCAATTTGCAGGGGCACCGTAAACAAGCATTGCAAATGATCATTGACATTTTATTCAAGTGTAGAAACTAAATGATGCCATAGCTGTCAAAAGTTTTTCAAATTTCTAAGTCATGGCTAAGCACTTTCCACATGTAAAAAAGTGGGATTCTACTCTCCATGTCCTTGTTCCAAATCACTTTAATTACCCCTCTCGCTCCCTTTATGCTTTGTAGTCTTCCACTGACCCAGTGACTGTTTTTACTCCCATCCAGGAAACCTTGTGTCCCATTTCCCGAGTCCCGTTGGTGTAATAATGGTAATTGTTTAAGTAGAATGGGCTTTCTTAAAATAGCGCAACCTGTTGGCTTTGCCAATGATTGGTTTCCTTTCTGATATCCAAGATGACTATTTTTTCCCTAGTAAACAAACCAGGAGTCATTTTAAATCTTGGCACATTTCAATTACATCTGTTTTTCAATCTCACATCGTAGTTCTGATTGTGTCTTGCAATAGCGCAGGCCTAAATGTGAATATTATGAAGATGAAACAATTTCTTCTTCCCAGGACATTGTACAGTGAAAGTACAAAACAAATTTCAAAGGAGCACTCAAGAACTACTCTGCTGGCAACTTCACAAGCACTTGCAAAGCCAATAGGTCTAGCCTGGGTAAGATGATGTCATAGGTAAGTAATAATTAAAAAAAATTATATGTCACACAAATAATAATAAGAAAATGGAAAACACATTTAATACGCAGAAATAGTCACTGCATAACATTTTAACAGACCTGTAAACTTCTTTGCAGGTAGCAGTATTTAACACAGGTATAGAAAGCTTTTTTATCTTTTGTTTCAAAGGAGTAAATTTTTATTTTTTGTGGAATAAACAGAAATATAAAATATAGGTGATCTATGCATAGCAACTTGCAGATTCTCAAATTACAAAATAAGAGGTCGTGTTCATACTAAATATTATTTACTGTGATGATGCCTTAAATGGCTTTCACTTCTGTCTGCCTTTGGCATGTTTCTGTACAGTGCCCCAACTGTGGTTAAGGGTATTCATTTCTGTTTGCACAGTTCCCCTTCAGGTGTTCTTTGGCTTGCCCCTCGTGTGTTTGCCCTCTGAGGTCCAGTGGAGAGCTGTTCTTATGACAGAATCTTGTTCTCTCTCGATGGCCTGCTGTATCCATCTCCATCCTTTCTCATAATTATGCTGTCCATACTCTCTTGCTTGCTTCTGGTGAGCAGTTCCTAATTGGATATAGTTTATTGCCAGAAAATGTGCAAGACATTTCTCAGGTTTTATTAGATGGGCTGGCAGTCTAGTTATGTCACTTTGCATCACTCTCCAGCATTCTGATCCAGGCAAAAGTGTATGCAGTGTGCAGCTCTAGTAAAGCTCAACTTGGTGTTTGTACAGCAGAGATGGCCTCCACACCTTGTCCAGAGTCATGAAGGCATTCCTGACCTTGTTGAGTCTTGATGTCACTTTCTGCCCCTACAGCATATCCGATATTACTGCCTAGTTAGGTGAACTCTTTAGTTATGGTTAGGTCTCCTCCATCCACCTTGTCTGGTGAAGGTGGATGGAGATGACCTGGCCATGAATGAAGAGTTCACCTATTTAGGTGGTACTGACAGACATACTGTAGAAGCAGGCTGTGATATCCAGAGCAGCTTGCTAAATATGGGTGTTGTATAATGCAGTACCATTACATATCTGAAAATGAGGTTTGATATTGAGTCTGTACATTTCGAGTAAATACGGCAGAATCATCATCAGTTTTAAGAGACACATGGAATGAATGTGTTATACAACAATGTATGACTGTCAATTTGTCTTAAAGTACATTGATAACAGAAGAAGTGCAGCCTTGGAAAATACACACACTGTCTTTGGGTGGTTTGAGTTGTACAGAAATAATACCAATGCCTCTCCTACTATTATAGGGCATTGTTTTTATGTAAATGTAAATCCCACTTCTTCCAAAGTGGCACAGTGTATCTGTGCAATGTGATTAATTTAAAATAGCATTATCTGCACTTTGTGTAAAGCAGAGCCATGCCCACCAGGCGTGTTCCACTTATTTCCATTCCAAAAAGATTACCTTTACCACTATTGGTAAATCAAGAGTACATCTGACATTTCCAAAGCAGGTAAAGGGTGTGTTGCCAAACTACCCAAGACTGACATTATGATAGTCAGGTTAGGCAAAAGTGTAATATTTTCTTCTTTACATGAATGAATTTCTTCCCACAATGAGAGGAGGAATTTACATTAACATTAGGTGACAAAAGTCACCTGTAGCGTCTTTACAGGTCCAATGGATTTCAGAGTGTTTGAGACCTTGATTGAACCAAACTTACACTGGATCTTATTTAAAAAAGGTAAGGAAAAAACTGATTACTACATAAAAGGTAGATAACATGATCTAACTCTGCTGTGAACTGTCAACTATTACTGTCCATGCAATATGATGAGTTGTTAGCTTCACTCATGGTATAGCACGAACATGATGGTTGTCTGCTCAAATTCCATGAACCATGGTTTCCAGATTCTTAGGGATGGACTTTGATCAAATGACTTCACTTCACCATGTCTCTCCATTAATTTGATTTGCTCCATCACTGGTCCTATTATTTCCCAATTTAAATGCCCCAAGTATACCCTATAACTTTTTCTCTTGGTCTAAACTCCAATGTAGTGTTGACTTAATTTCCTCAAAATTTTTATTATCCACTTCTCTATCTGTTCTGCAGGGGAGACATGTGTTTCTGAATGGTGATTTTTTTACACTAATTTATTTGGTCACATATTTTTTCAATGTGGACTACGTTGTTCACTTTTCACCTGTCATGTTTGAGATTCTCCTGTAAGAATATTTAATTACACTCTCATGTAGCTCTTCACTTCTGCTTAATCATATTCTGTAACTGAATCAGAGTTACGGCAATTGATTTAAAGAAATATAAAACACATTTTTATTTGGGAGGAGCCACTGTTATTTCTGTACTAATATCAATGTCAGCATTTTCCTGTACCAGTGCCAATATCACCATGTGTCAATTCAAGTGTCGTCAACCGAGATGGCTTGTCCAAGAGTGAGTGCCTTCCATGTTACATTTTCAGGGCCTGATTCACAAGCTAAACTTTTGAGTAAGTTTACTAGTTTTTGGTATTCACAAACTAAACTTTTGTAGTAACTTACACTTTTGTAGTAAGTCCAGCACTACACATGACCATCCACTGGCACTGAAACACCTTTGGCTAGAAGATAATGGAGGTAGGGACCTAAGTACAACCCTAACAGGAAATAATGTTAAATTACAATATATATATTTTTTTTTAAATTGTTGAACATAGTAATACATAGAAATAAATGTTCAAATGCACAATAGTACAGATTTACTTAATACCTAATTATAAAATATATGTTAACCATTTTTGAAGTAAAAGAAGAATGCCAAAATAAATGTTACTCATTTTAATAGCATACAATTGATGGTTGCATTATTGTTTTACACCAATAACATGTATTACTTTGTACATACAAAAGGTTAAGTTACTACTAAAGGGTAAGTTACTACAAAAGTGCAGTTTGTGAATACCAAAAATAAGTAAACTTACACAAAAGTGAAAACTTACTGAAAAGTGTAAGTTGCCTTTGTGAATCAGGCCTTATGGGTCTTTGTTTACCTATCCTATATTCAGTGATCCTTTCCCCCTGTTCGAGGGTCTACAGCTCTGTCTCAGTGATTGAGTTGTCTCATCCCAATGTTAGAGCTCATCCCTTAACTCTCCTGCGTGAGTATGTTCTTGATTTGGAGTGTTTGGATCGATCATATTTATGGTATAATTCTAAGCATTTAAAAAATGTGCAAAGTTGGTATGTCAAACTAAGCCCATGTGGGGGTGGTGGTTTGGTGCTGATTCAAGATGGCTGCACCCCAGTGAACTCTGATGCGGTCGCGGGAGAAATCAGCCATTTTGTTCCTCTCGGAAAGGGCAACAGACTTCATTGGACTGCAGGGAAAATACCAATAACGTTTCTGCTACCTGCTAGGAGAATATTGAGGCCGCCATTTTGTATTCAACCAACTCTTCATTCTCCTCATAAGCAATGCTGTTTTGGCTTTAATATTCTTCATGTTTTCAACAAAACTATTTTTTACTATCTGTTCCAGCATTTCTGGATTCATGGTTTTCATTCTTTCACACATATATTTTGTGATATTAGATTCAGTCTGAATCTCTTGCAATATCTTCTCTATGTGAAAATATTATTTTCTCAATCTTCCCAATGAATAATTTTATTATACCTCAACATATTTTATGGGAAGATCCAGACAGGATCTTTCGTTTTCGCTGCTGCTGCCAAGGTTTTCTCAGATAATTCATTCTCAATTCTTGCAACAAATATGGATAGCAATATTTTGGAAACTGTGGCATCCTCCTCTCCCAATGGGACTCTAGCGCAAAATATGAAGTCAACTTCCAAAAATAATGCGGCCATGACTTCAGCAACTAAGCATGCTAAAAAAGATCCTCCATCACCCATTAAATCTCCTAATACTATTTCAGTGAAGCTACTGTTAGAGAAAATCCATGCTTTAAGACCTTTTATGGAAGAAACCAATAAAAAATTGCAGACTTTAACAGATCATTGGTCTGTTATGGAAAATAGAGTTATTCAAGTGGAACTACGAGTCAGTGATGTTGAGGATGCAGTTCAAAGTTTGCAATTGCTTAAATCCAAAGTACTTCACTTCAGGAAACATGCTGAAGACTTAGAAAATCGGAGTAGAAGAAATAATCTACGTATTTATGGCTTATCAAAGGGAATGGAAGGTTCAGACCCTATTAGATTTTTCCAGTCTCTTCTTCCTAAGCTTTTAGATCTTCCTTCTACATCATTACTGATTATACAATGAGCCCACAGACTAGGTCATTCATCTCATCAAGCATCTTCGTCACAAAAACCGAGAGGTGTTATCTACATTCTAGAATATGTTGAACTCCTTCTAAATCTTAGAGCTATTTAATCGAGAGGAAAAGTTTCATGGTCGGGTTCACATTTGTTTTTCTTACAAGACTATGCTAAGCCTACAGCTGACAGAAGAAAACAATTTTTAGACATGCTATCTGCTCCTTGTACTCTAAATGCAAGTTATGGCCTTTTTCATACATGCTCTTTTAAAGTAACATATAAAAATAAAACTACGGTATGTGAGGATCCCAAGGTTTTGCAAAGCTTCATCGACTCATGTAGAGGAGAAGACATGAACATCTCAAAACAACCTGCAGCTTGAATTTCATTTAATCTTTTTTCACTTCTACATAGTGTCCTTCTTTTTTCTGTTTTGTTAATTGTTATTATCAATATAAGTAATACTTTATGTTCTTTTCCTCATGTATCTCATATCTCTTACTGACCTTTTGTCTTTCTTATCTAGTATTGGTTGTTGATATCATCATGATTACGTCATCGTCTCTGTATTTGGTTCGATCCCTCTCCTGTTGACCTCATCGAAGTTCCAGTCACGCCATCTTCCTTTTGTGGTATCACCACCCTCATTTCCTTGTGTGTTATATAGGTATGTTCATTTTGTTAGTCAATGCCTTATGTCCTCTATTCTCTCTTTCTTACAACTTTTCTTGTTCTTTTTTCCTCCTTTTTTCTTGTCTTCACTCCTTTTCTTAATTTCCTTCTTCAGAGCTCTAGCCGTATATTTTGTCATCTTTTTCTGTTTGATTTTAATGATATCACATTCCTTAATTTTTTCAATATTTTGTCAATTGTTATATACTATTAATTTCTTTCATCTTATATTTAACTATTACTTTGTCATTATCGTGTTTCACTGGTTAATTTTTATGCTTCTACATGTACAGGTTCTTTCTTTTTATTCCAAGTGTTCTCTTCTAGACATTACTTTTGTAGAATCTTTTAACTTCAATATAAATTATTTGTTATGTTTCTTAGAATAATTACATGGAACGTTAAAGGGTTAGGTTCACCTATTAAGAGGCAAAGAGTTCTCACATATCTAGCCAAATCAAATACAGACAGCATTATTACAAGAAACACATGTTATTGATAAAGAAGTTAGTAAACTCAAACGTAATTGGGTAGGTTATGCTTTTACATCCCCCGGCACGGGTAAACGTAATGGTGTTGTTGCTTTATGCAAAAAAAAATTACATGTTAAGTTATTATCACAAAACAATGACACAGAAGGCCATTGGGTGTTTTTGAAGCTTATTATCAATAACACACCAATAAGAATGTTAAATGGATATGCACCCACTCATCTGGATAAAACCTTTTGGCCAAATATTACCAGTAAATTGATGTCTATTACAGATGCTTACTTATTTTTGAGGGGTGATTGTAACCTTGTTTTTGATCCTTTTTTAGACCGCTCTTGTAAAAACTAATTTGATTTCCACATCTACGCATAAACAATTGACTTCATCTATTGCACAGAGAGCTCTTATCTATTCATGGAGACTTAGGGGGTTATTCCAACTTTGGAGGAGGTGGTAATCCGTCCCAAATGTGACGGATTTACCACCAGCCGTATTACGAGTTCCATAGAATATAATGGACTCGTAATACGGCTGGTGGGATATCCGTCACTTTACCGTCACTTTTGGGACGGATTACCACTTCCTCCAAAGTTGGAATAACCCCCTTAGTAATGTTGCGAGAATACACATTTTTTTTCTCCGGTACACTTTTCCCAATCCAGGATTGATTATTTATTTATATCTAAATCATTATCCCAACATATTTTAGGTTCAGAGATTGGTACCATTTTAATTTCAGATCATGCCCTACTCACACTAGATCTGGAATTACCTTCTGTTACTCCTAAAACTAAACATTGGCGCTTTAATACCTCTCTTTTAACAGACACTACATTTATCAAAAACTTTCAAGACTTTGATACACAAATATTTTTTATTCAATGGTACACCTGAACTCTCTTTTCAGATAACATGGAATGCTTTTAAAGCCGCTTCATGGGATTTTATTTTAACATATGTCTCTAAGAAAAAGAAATCAAATAGTAAAAGTCACTTGCCATTATTCAACATATTGAATCCCTTGAACATACCTAATATACATTTAAAACAAAAGAATGTCTAAAAGAATTAGTCAAAGCTAAATTACAATTTAATAAATTATCTACAGATAATGCTGCCTCATTTCTTCTTAGATCAAGTGCCAAATATTATAGAGGATAGAGCAAAGCCGGCAAGCTCCTAGCAAAATATCTAAAAATTAAAAAAGATAGAACTAAAATTGAAATGATTCTATGTGAAGATCATACCCCAGCCACCAATGATAGAGATACCTTGCATGAATTTTCCGATTACAATGAAAAGCTATATACATCAGAAAATTCTCCATCTAATATGGACATCATTACATACTTAAATTCTATTGAACAAGAATTTGACTCAAATATTGATTTTTCTCCTATAGATGTGGATATTTCTTTCAAGGACATTCAGGAAGCAATTATTTCTATTAAAACAAATAAAGCCCCTGGACCAGATGGTTTTCCTGTTGAGTTCTATTTAAATTTCTCAAAATAATTAATTAAATAAATACACATACTCTTCACCTTTTTTGCAACATCTAACACAGAGTCTGGCACTTTTCAAGAAGCTTTGATTTGCCTTACCCAAAAAGAAGGTAAAGATGTTTATTTATGCAAAAATTATCTACCAATATCCCTAGTTAACACTGATTACAATGTTTTTGCAAAAATTATTGCAATTAGACTAGATTCTTTCCTCCCCACTTTAAACAGTAAGGAACAGTCAGGTTTTACTAAAGGTAGATATCTTTTAGATAATACTAGACTTTTCTTTGATATTTTGAGTAAATCTAAGACATATTCAAATCATTAGCTGCTATGTTTTTAGATGCTGAAAAAGCGTTGATCGCATTCATCTGGACTAACTTTTTGCTACCCTTTCTTGGTTTGCTTTTGTCCAGAAATTTATCAAACTAGTATCAATTCTATATTGTTCCTCTAAAGCGTCAGTTCTTGTTAATGGTATAATTTCTTTTCTCTTCATAGAGGAGTTAGACAAGGATGTTCCTTGTCTCCTTTGCTTTTTATCTTGGCACTTGAACTTCTTACCTTCTATTCACCAGAATACTAATATACAAGTATTTAAATATAGAGACATACATAACAAATGTTCAGTATATGCAGCCGATATCCTATTATATTTATCTTTCCCTGAACTTTCCTTAAAACCCTTTTTGGATACAGCCTCAAACTTTGCAAACATGTCAGGTTAGAAGCTTAACACAGATAAAAGTGAGATTCTGACACTTAATAAATGGTGTTTTAAGCAATGGTGTTTTAAACATGAATTGGCATTTTCAAACTTTTTTTGGAAGCCAACAAAAATACATCTAGGCATCTGGTTCACAAATTCTTTGAAAGATACTGTTTCTATTAATTTTGACACTCTTTTTTCTACATTTAAAAATCTATCTAGATGGAATCATTTGTTTCTATCATGGTAGGATGGATTAGATTCTATTAAAACGATGCTTGTTCCTGTAATACATTTTTATCTCTCAAATATTCCCATTAACATTTCCTCTTCCGTTTTTAATTCTATTCTACTTAATTTTTTGTGGAATAATAGAAAACCACGAATGTCTCTCATTAAACTAGAATGATCTAAACAAGATGAATAAGGTAATTTTCCAAATTGTCAACTCTATCATACTGCTTTTTTCAAAAATATTTATCCCATTTACATCAAGAAGATGGTTTATATCAAAAGCCTTTATGGGTTGAGTTAGAATTATCCTTTATTCATCCTTTTACGTTTATGGAATTTATTTCTCTCACTCAACGCCCTGCTAATTTGTCATTACCTATTCTTAAAGCTGCTTGTAAAATATTACATCCCATCTTTATTTCAAAATTTTCCAATTTAGATACATTTCTTAATTCTTCAATTTGATACAATAAACTTATTAAGATTAATAATAAATGTGTCTTTTGGAAGTCTTGGCATAAAAAGGGCTTAATATGAATATCTCAATTATTAGATAATCACTCATGACTTTCCGTTGTGAAAGCCAAACAGTTATTTAATTTTCCTAATTCCTTTCAAAACAAATATCAACTCTTAACTACAGCTATTTTACAATCATATAACTCTCTATTGTCTGTAAATTCCCATGCTCCTATACCTTCCCCTGCACTACAGATTATACCAACTTTTCAGTCAGCCTCACAAATGTACTCTCATCTTTACTGTGTATCTCAACCTAGACAGAAAACCTTAGTGGAATTACAATGGGAAATTGACTTACAAACTTCATTTCCTATCCCATTATGGAATAAGATATGGACTAAAATACGCAAAACATCTCGTGCAGCTAACACTACTCAAACATTATTTTTTGTATATAACAGTTTGCTACTTACACCACATATTTTAAATAAAACAAATTCTTCTATAATGTCAAAATGTTGGACATGCCAAATCTCTAATTCAACTTTAAAACACATGTTATTTGAATGTCCACATGCGTACCAATTTTGGCTTCGGCTATGGGTTCAAATTGATTTAAATTTTCACACGTCCATACCTTTTCTTTTACAAATGTATTTTGGGTAGCCTTTCTGACTTTTGGATAAACTGTGAACTGAATGTGCAAATTGTGGATTTATTCATTGCTGTAGCTTTCCAGCAAATAACGAAAAAATTGAAAAATGCACTTTAAATTTCTTTCCAGGTTTGGTGGTATGGTGTTTGCTATAACCATAGATTAGGTACCAGTTTTGTTACTCCATTATCTTTAGCTATTAAAAGACAAATCTGTTGGTTGCCTGTAACTAATTTGCTAAATTGTAATGCATTAAGAGCTAATTTACATCAACCCATCTCTGAAGAAGTGTCAAAACCCCCTTGTATCTCTCTTATTGCTAATCTAAATATTAATTGTTGAATTTCAATTTACTGTTTAATTTATAAGGATAACATAATTTTACATTACAAGGAATGCTTATTCACAGTTTACTTTTCTTTCATCTCTTTTTAGTCTTTGTTCTCATATTTTCTTATTATGTCTTGACGTTTGTATTATTATTTTTTCTTTTTTATCAACATAATACTTGTAACAACTTATTTGTTGGATCCTATATTATATTAAATTTGTTTGTTATCAATGTTCTTTTCAATTTAAACATATTATTTAAACACTTTTAATACAATCTTTTTAAACTTAAAAACTAAGCCCATATGTTTATCTGTAGTGCCACAAATTGCATTGGTTAAAGTGCTGAGTGTTTTTTGTATGTAATTGGAGGGTATACCACAAAGCCTTACCTACATTCAAATGTAGTGTAAACTTGTGTCATTGTGTCTGCAGAATGTGTCTAATGTGTGTGGCTTACTAATTGTAGCCCATAGTAAGTCTTGTGGAATGACTGTGTTTTAATAATTCTGTAAGTGGCTTTTTTATTTTTCTGTTGTACGTATGGAATCATTGTAGGAAATATACAGACTAGAACGAGGAAGATCATGGCCCATAAAACTGAAAGGGTGCAGTTCCATTGTATGTGTTACTGCATACATTTAACTGAGTGTACCGTTTGTAGACTGGGTCAGTGAACTCTATCACAATGAATGCCCTATTCCTAGGGCTGCCATGATCCTGGCTTGTCCATTAGTAAGGGGACACAGATTCCCCAGCAGGCTTGTATATTTAATGACTGCACCAGCCTACAGTGGAAAGTCTGGGGAGTCCACTGTGACCTCTTTATCCACACTTTCCCCCCTTTCAAGATGCGCCCTTATGGAGGTTGCACTGATGCTGTGCAATCTGTATGTGGTGCACAGTCAGTGTGCCTTCAGGATGGCCACTTTATCATCGCACTCACATTTATAATAAGGCACGGCGCAGAGGCAAAATGTCTATTATTACCATGGCCCAACCCCCTTGCAAATGAGAAAACATAAGCTGTGTCATTGTTTTTTCCCACCAACCCAGGATTATGCCTGCATGAGAAAGAACAGTTAGTATTCCCAGAGCAGCAGTTTCCTTCTGCCTGAGTGGTGTTTTGAAAGTAAACATATGGTGGTGACAAAGATATCAATAATCATTTTCAATGTCATTGATATAAGATAGTTAAAAATACTGCATCAAGGTTAATCATCATATACTTGGACTGCCACTCAGTGACCTACAATGATGACAGCTCTTCTGTGGCATGAACATATCTTGATTTCACCTAAGCGCAAACTAGATAATTACTTGACCACAATCCAGTTTTTCATCCTGACAGTCCAGATAGATTGTTCCTATAGGAGCAGGACCAAGGCTGTTTTGCATTGATGGTATGGTTGGTTGGTCTTTGTCTGGAGTGGCACAGTGGGCAAGAATGATGAAAGAGCAGGCTAGATTATTAGTTGCTAAGATTAATTTATTTATTACAGTCATCTTCGAACAAATCAGAACAAATGTATTTGTATGTGATTGTTCTCTCCCTGAGTTGAATAGCGAGACAAATAGGAGGCCTGGAATATAACCCAGAATAAATATTGTTTTCTGAAAATAAATGAGCATTCCATATATAATTCTTTGTTTTCTAGGAAAATATAAATGTAGCTCACCTGAGTCCAAAAATGTGTGGGTTGGATGACTATAGTAGTATTTAATCAGAAAATAATAATTACAATTATTCCTTGCACCAAAGTGTTTAATATTGAAAAACAAATTGACCCACAAATATTTGCAGATCAGCTTCAGTTTGGGAGGTATAATACGATTTTTCATGAGTCAATTTAAAAAAATCATGTATAGCTTTTGTCCTGGAAGCATAAAGGAATGTTTTCATGTTCATGCATTTATGGCATAATTACAATAAAACATTATTTTGCTGAATCAACGTTCTTTGGAATAGATTTATTGACACTGGTCACCCTTGATGTTTAGTCAAATACTGCACTCAGTCTGAGGAACTGTAGATGATAAAAAATAAATAATTTTATCTAGTGTGCATGACCACCTCCTTGTCCCATAGTAACAACAAAAATATCACATCTGACTGGCTGCTCTCATCTTGTGGAGGCCCTTTCGTGAGAATGTTGATTTGCAATCCTCAAGGAGAAGATTCCCAGGTATTTTTTAATATTTGCCTTCAAGCACATGAAACAAGTTCCATAATCGAAATATGGGAAATTAATCAATGAATGATTAAAATTGTATTACATAGTTATTTGCAGTCATCACAAACTATTACCTCATAAAATTCACCAACCATGATGAGCATTAAAACTAATTGACATCTCTGGGAATGCAGGCATTAATAGCTGATAGCAATTTATTAGAACAGGTCAAGTAATAAAAACCCTCTTTCCAGTATGTATGGTAAAGGGTTTTTCAGGCCAGTGTTAATAGTGGTTCCAACTGAGTGGATATTCATAAGAAGAAGGTAATGTTTTAATAAATATTATTCCCCGTTCAGTAGAGAATGGCAGACGTTTAATATGTGCGGTGAGTCTTTCCTCCAACAGCCCCTGAATAGTGAGTTAAAAGTCAACCCTTTGTACTCTGACCATAATTTTCTAAATTACATCAGTCATAGCAATTTCAGAATCAGACTAAGGAATTTGTACCATGTAAGTTTTAAGAGAGGTGTCCTGAATCTTCAGGTTACTGTAGCTCACTAGACAGTACATAGCTTGAATACAGTTGTAAAGGATAGACATGTTGAAAGATTAGGAGGATAACACAGATTTTTTCAACATAATTTGAAGTGTAGAACCATGATTCTTTTAAAATTGGTGTCCTCAATGGCATAGTCAGGCAGTCATCCCACAAGCAGAATAAGCAGGTGAAATAACTATGCTGGATCATCACCCCCGATATCTGCTTTGATTGTGTTTGCAGACTCATGTGTATCTCTGTAAAAGTAATATTTAACAGAGTTTGCCAACATTAGTTTAATATGACTGAATTCTAATCTTAACTTGTCTGGTTGAACCTGGTAAGGAAAAAAGATACCTGAATAGAGAACTTTGAGGAAGATCCAATCACTTGACAATTTTTTCCAGTTATCCTTTGTGTGCAGAAATTAAAGCTGTTGGAAAGTATGCTTGAATAACTGTTAGAATACTTTCTGTTTAATAACTAGGGAATTTCCATTTTATTCTACTCATAGTAAAATTAGGGGCAAATGCTCTCAGTTTTAACTTAGCAGGGCCGAGCTTAGGACTACCTTGGGAAGTTACCCAAACTACAAAGTAGTTTTAAGATGACTCTTGTGCAATGCATCTTTAACCTATAGATCAAGCAAATATCCTTCTCAGCCTTTTGTGAAAAACTGTTATCTTGGATTCATTCCCATTCATTATTCATTTACTCTCAGGATATAAATTTACTAAAGTCAACATTGCCATCTGAAATCCTATTGGACTGAGACTGAATAAAACAAAATTGTCTGCATATTGCGCAAACTGGAAATTAGAACTATGTAATGTTGGTGAAAATATATTCCCAAAATAAGGGTAGCTTGTGATTTTGATGGAATATAGATTTATTCACCAAGAAGGCAAGCACACAACCCTGTTTTAGCCATTATTTGTATAAGCCCACCCAAATTGAACTCAGGTGTTCCATTAAGGGACATAAAGGGGGTCATTATGACCCTTGCGGTCAGTAAAGGTGTCGGTTCCACCGCCAACAGGTTGGCAGTGAAGACCTCCGCTGCCAACCCGCCACATCCCCACTCATACCGACATGGCAGATGGAGTTAATGGGCCGGAGATGATCATCTCTGACCTGGAGGACCACAGAAGATCGCCGGCGATATTAGGAGCTGCCTTTCTGTCAGGGTTTCCACGGAGGTAGCACCGCCAGAAAGCCCGGGCGGAAAGGATACCAGTGACAGGAAATTTCTTCCCTGTCACTGGTAGACAACTCCTCCTCCAGCAAGCGCAATCCCCCCACCCCCCTCCAGGCACAGCGCTCCCCTCCCTTACCCCCTCCATAAACAGCACACCTCTTCACCACCCCTCTCCCCTCCCCGCATACATGCATATGCACACAGACTCCCACATGCACTATGCATACTGTAATTCACCTACATTTACATACACACATTTACCTCAGTACTCATACATGCATTCAACCATGCACACTTACACCCATTCAAACACGCATACTCACACCCATCCAAATATGCATACTCACACGCAGCCAAAAAATGCATACTCACACGCAGACAAACACGCATTCACCACAATACTCATACTCACATTCACCACATCACTCACACTCGCAAACACATGCAATTGTAAAGCAACTGGAGCTTGCCAAATCGGTATTTGTGGTATAGGAGGGAATTGTTTCTTTAAAGAGAGAGTTCAAGGCCACAGTATATGTGCAATGTATTCCCATTGACGACTTCTGAAATTGGAATTTTACAAATCATTTGTAAGATGTGAAATTTTACTTTTGTATTGTAGTAATGCCACACAGTTTGAGGACCACTTTAGTCTTCTCCACTGTCCATGTCTGTTAGAAATGGGGTTTCTGGTTGGCTAGGGTATGCACCTAAGCCAGGCAGAACCCACCCACTCTAGTCAGGGCAAGGTAGTTACACGTCCAAGATAACCCCTGCTCACCCCCTTGGTAGCTGGCACGAGTAGTCAGGCCTAACCCGGAGGCAATGTGTAAAGCGTTTGCACAACACACACAACACACATGACACAAAATGTACACCCCAGAGTAAACACAACACGGAGCTATGGAAAAATGAACTGTATTGCACAAAACATAATTAGACCAACATTACACATTAGTAAATACCCTGCTACCATAGCAGTTGAAAGAACGTTACACAAGTTACTAATACTTTGCAGGAATAGGCAGTTGTCACATTAGAACATGTAAGTACTCAGGATTCTGCAACATAAGCAGTAGTCAGGAATTACAGTAAGAATTCTATGCACTTGTCATGAATAACTCGTAAATACCCAGAAAAGAAACTTTAGAGAACATATCACAAGTCATAAAAATACATATCAGCAAATCATGCCCATAAAGGGAACATCAGCACATATATGTAATTGCAGGAAAGCAGGTAGGAAACCGATAAACCCCCGAAGGTCCATGCTAGGCTCCTGGAGCCAATATCTCCTAGAAAGTACCTGGTGTCCTGAAGAAGAGGCACTCCCTGTGCCTAAAGGAGGAGCATAGGGGGCCCCCGGCGCTCCTGTGCGCACAACAGGGGCAATATGATGCTCCTGGGGGAGAGGGGCGGTCAGCACCCTCTCCTCATGATAAACGGGCCCCTCTGGGGGCCCGTGATTTTGGTGGGGGCCTGCCTCGGCCTCCTCATACCCTGTCCATGGGGTGAGGGCCAGGCGAGGCCCAACAACTATTATTGGGGCAAGAGGAAGGGGGGCCTCCGTCAAGGTCTCCCTTCCCTGGTTTCAAAGAAAAATACCCGTTTTTAAAAAGAGAGGAGTGTCCTGCTGCCCGCGACTTCCCCTGAGTCCTGTGGTGAGGCTTTTGATGATCGGACCCCTCCTGGGGCCCGAGTAGACACTCGCCTGCACCCGACATGGTGCGAGAGTGTATACAGAGGATCCCGGGCCACGTGGTGAAAGTTTAGAGGAAGTCGGAGGCAGCTGGTGCCCCGGGGGCACTCCAAGGAGCGGACCGTGTCCCGGGGGCGCCGACAGGAGCACGCGTGCTTTGCTTTCCATCTCCTCGTGCCCAGGGGGCACTGACAAGAGCACGATCCTCATGCTATACGTTAATCAGACACCTAGGTTGCGGTGGTGATTTGGGGGCAGAAACAGAGCGCTTTTTCAAAGCGCAAAGGCCAAATCTGTAGCCCTGGTTCTGGCGGTAAATTTCTCCAGTCAGCAAAACGCGCTTTGGTGAAGCGCTTTACGGTCACAAAGGAGCGCTCTAGAAGCGCTATGCAGCCACAGCAGCACTCCTCGTGCTGGAAAAAGTTTACAGAGGTCAGGGGCCACAGCTCCCTGCCTCTGGAGACTACAGATGAAGAAGGGGGCACAGGACTGGCGAACCCAGCAGCAGGTCAACACAACCAGGGGGTGCAAGCAGTGGCAGTTCCTCCTTGTGACCAGGCAGGTCACAGGCCAGCACAGCAGCAGCAGTCCAAGGTGGTCCTCGTGAGTCCTTTCAGCAGCATCCTGTCCAGCTCCAGGTAAGGTTCCTGGAGTTCCCAGAATGCCCAAAATGATGTCCAAATTGTGGGGAAAATTACCCTGTACTTATACTAAGTTTACAGTGTGTTTTGCAATGGGGAGGAGAGGGGGTTGCAACCAGTTAAACTGGTTCTGGGACTGCCCTTTCTCTCGTCCAGCACAGGCTCCAAAAATCAGTGGAGGGTAAATAGCTTTTTTGTGCGAGGCCAGGGCACAGCCTTTACGAATACAGGTGTGTCCCACGTCTCCCTTCTCTCAGTCCAGGAAGGCTATACAATATGTAGATGCACCTCTGTGACACCTCCACCCTCCCTGTGTTTAGGCTGTCTGAAAAGTATGCACAAAGCCTCACCTGTCAGTCTGCCCAGATGTGGACTGGAGGCAAGCTGGTGGTCGTAAGCACAGATAAATGAGGACTTTCTAGAAGTGGCATTTCTGTGATAGTAGTAAAGAATACACCTACACCAGTAAGCAGCATTTCTCATCACTATCATAATCATACTAAACATGCCTACGCTACCACTCATAAATCAGACAATACCCTTCACACATAAGGCAGGGCATTTCCAATGCAATCCTATGAGAAGGCAGCACTCACAGCAGTGAGTCACCAAGTTAGGCTGTTTGTCACTACCAGGACAGGCCGCTCAACCTGGCACATGTCCTTCCTTCTACATACATGGCACCCTGCCCATAGGGCTAGCTAGGGCGTCCCTTACGGGTGACTTACATGTAGTAAAAGGGGAGTTCTGGGCCTGGCAAGTAAATTTAGATGCCAGGTCCCTATGGCAGAAAACTGCACCCACAGGCCCTGTGCTAGCAGGCCTTAGATAGGTTTGACAGGCTACTTCAGTGAGTGGCGCAAGCAGCGCTGCAGGCCCACTTGTAGCATTTATTTTACAGGCCCTGGGTATAGGGATACAACTTTACAAGGGACTTATAGGTAAATTAAATATGCCAATTAGGTATAAGCCAATCATACCAATTTTGTAAGGGAGAGCACATGCACTTTAGCACTGGTTAGCAGTGAAAAAGTGCTCAGAGTCAAACGTCAGCCAACATAGGTCAGAAAAATAAGGAGATAGAAAGCAAAAAGTCTGGGGAATTACCCTGTAAAAGGGCCACGGCCAATATTGTCCATAACAGTTTCTAGCTTGGTTGAACTGAAATTCTAAGTTAAAAAGAAAATATTTTGCTCTCAGCCGGAGATATAATACTAGAATCACTGCAAAAGGTGAAGTAGTTCAATTGGATAAAAATGTTGCCTAGAAGAGCATTCCTCTACTTCAAAATATTGGTGAGGTTTATTGGTCTGTCTTTCACCCGTTGACCCTCCGGCTCCTTCATTGGCCCCTGGGAGAGGTTGTTCATCTGTGATAGTTGATGATAATACCAAGAAGATTTTGATTAGATTCATTAAGACATTGTATAGTTTTTAAAAACTTTACAATAGCAATAGCAAGACACACCACGCAGGCTTAAAAATCCATCATTTACCAACAGTGCATTTGATCTACTGTAATTCAAGGGTAGAATTAAACCTTCATTTAAAATATAAACTTTACAATTGTCAACTACAAAATATCTGGCACTTGCATTTAGTTGCAGGGTCACTAGGGCATAGCAAGAGAGGTCAAACAATCATAAAAAGTCATTACTATAACCAATTATGTGCCATTTGACACTGAAACTCACAGTACACCTGTACTACAGTATTATTTGGTTGTAGGCGGCACACAAGTGAGATATGAGAAAGATTAAAATTGTGGACTTCTCCAAGGGTCAGTCATTAAGCCACTAATCTAATTGAGCAGGTTAATTAGTCACCAGAGGTCATACAATATAAGTCTGTACAGTATAGGGCAGTCTCTTCTTGCTAGACACAACAGATAAAATCCCAACTAAAAGGACTGTTGGAAACACTGTTCCATCCCAGGCATAAAAGAGGAGGGGATCACATGGGGGTTGCTAAATTAAGTTGGTTGCAGTGCTAAAGAGAAAATCTCCTTGTAAACTTCACTAAACAGCAACAGGGGTCGCTCCTTTAAGCAATACTGACTAGAGTGCTGACTTAAGTGCTTAAGGTACTAATTTAAGAACTTTAAGTACAACCATAATCCCAAGGGCTGTTTAACCGCACAAGAGGAGGTTGGCCTGCTTCCTAGGGGTGTAAGATGGTTATTGAAAATACCAAAGAACCTATCACCAAGAGATCCAATAACAGTGATTTCCTAATGTGACTTTCAAGATTATCCTCCCTATCCACCTGATATACACATATTTCCCATCTGCTTATTGCATGTTGCTTAGAAAAGGCCTCCAAGCAACTGTTGACTGATTGTTTATATACAATACAAGTTAACTTATTTTTCATTGGACTGTTACGTGATGTCGAATTATGTTTAAAATTGGGTTTTTTCAATATACAAACCATTGAACACAATTAAGTGTAAAATGAGCTCTTTCTCACATAATGGTCAAGATTATATTGTTTTGTGATTAAACCATACATTCTTCACTTTACATTTTATATATGTTCTACCCATTTACTATACACACCCAATACACATTTTGTGATAATACAAAATGAGAATTATTGAAAGCTCAGAATTGTACAACAAAATCAGTTGTTTTTTTTATATAGAAGTGTTAGAAATCCAAAAGCCCAGAGCCTAGCAAGGGAGAAGGATACATCAATAATGTGCACAAAAACTGGTCAACATACAGACCATGCACATAAGATACAACATTTAGGAGTAGAGACTGAAATATAGAAAATTGAATAAGGTGTATTGACAAAGAAACTAAGATTTTTTACAGTTAATTGCTTATAATGGGTCTAACTGTTTGTTGTATTACTTTGCCATACCAGTTTGTACCCTAAATAAATACGTTAGCAACACAAATGGGAGTCTTCAGTCACATATTGGGCTGTTTTCATGATTTACTCAGACATTGTGCCCAGACACTGTCATAAACTATGCCAAATGTCCACAAATAAGCTACAGCTGACAACAAGAAGTCTGAGTTCTAGACTTCGCGCTCCTCGGAACTGACTCATTGCCCCAACTGCACGCTGAATCTTTCACAGTGGATTTTGTATTGCATGCACGTCCGACGGAATCCACAATGGTGACGACCCCTTCACCCACATGCCACCTGTGTCAAACCCCCCATCCCTTCACCAGTATTAAGGCACCCGTGGGGGTCCTACATACGGCCTGATGATTAATGAGCCATTGCGGAATAACTGCTTACTGGCTGGGACCTGCTAGGCCTGGTGGGGCATTTCTGTGGCCTGGATTACCCTGCACAAGTCCCCCACTCACGAAGCCTCATTGCAAAGTGTGGGAAGACTTCTACAGACCTGCACCCACTACTTGGCACCCCCTGATTAGGCGTCCTCCACTCTAGGTGGCCTACTCCTCCACTACAGTGGCCCAGATGCACCCTGACTAACCTTATAAATGGCCCAAAAGACTTGCACCTCTAATGGCCATGCGGAAACGGGACAGGCTTCTGCAGTCCCCACACACCTCCTTTCTGGAGGTCAAATGTCATCTTTGCAAACTTGGAGTGCAATATTTTCTACTGTTCCAAGCCTGCCTCAAGGTCATGGCCAACGGAACCTCAAACTTCTTCACCGATCTGAAGGATGCCTGCCACTGGGCAGATCAACACCATGGAAACACAACATTGGCCCATATTACACCCACTCCAGCTCCATCCAACCTGCTTCGAAAATGTTGGTTCAAACCCCAGGAAGGAACCACATTGCAACCATCTCTGATGATGTCTTCGAATCTTGATCAAAACTTGAAATTCAGAGGCAGGCCCTACAAGCCAGCTGACTCAGGAGCCAGCACTGCCACCACTGACGGTGAGAAGGGCTCTCATATCTTTATGACTGGTGATAATACCCTTTCCTCTGATGGCTCTCAACGGGGCTCTCAAACCGTCCGAGAGGTGACACCACAAAGAGGGACATTTTCACTGAGACCTCCTTCCTTTAGTTCCCCTTCTACTTAAACTGTCTTTATAAGTGTGAATTGGTGTTAGACTTGATATCACCCTTTCTTTAACACTGCACTGGTCAACACTGTTGAACTGATTTCTTCCCACACCCTGTGGCCTGACACAATGAACACTTGATCCCCCAACTCTCCTACTGCTGATCCCCACCGTGACCCCCTCATGCTCTTACATGTGGTCTGGGCCCCCTTGCTTCGTTTCCTGCCTGATCATGATGGGTCTGGTGCCCATCAAGGGTCCCCATGGGGACAACCGGGCTCAGCTCTTATAGCATAAAAGACATCGCACTACACCTTAGAACCTAGCCACCCCAGCAATACACTAGAGTTTTCGTTTGTGTGCATTGTTTGGACATGCTTCTGGTTGATGTAGGCTCTCTCCGATTGTCCCCACCTAGTTACACGCAATGCTTTTTCCCATGCTACCCCTACACTTCTAGCCAGATGCAGCAGGCCAACATTGGGCAATTCACATTCCGACAACTAAGTAGGCCAATGAACTGATGGATGTAGCGAGTGCCCATCGCCCCTTCACTCCCCACTGTCTCCAGACCACATGATGACCTCAAACGTTGAGATTTGCTTCCTTACCCTGAACTTACAAATGAACGGCACTAGGAAGCAGTATGTCGTTTACTCATATATATGGAGTTAACCCGTGCAGATAGTTTTCCTGGAGGAGATACATACCACAGGGGAGGAAATGGAACAATTGCGTAGATGTTGAAGAGGCCTTCTTCTTGCAACCAATTTTTCTGCATATGTGCACAATGCTTTGATCTGGGTTAGACCTGGTCTCCCCTTCCAAGCAGTGGACATGGTAGTGGACAAAGAAGATCGATAGGTAGTCCTTGAGGGCCACCTCAATGGCCAGCCCACACTTCTCGGGAGCATCAATGCCCCAAACTCAGGCCAGTGGATCTTCTGCTTTGGGGACAACCTCTCTGCAGTACTGGCCCATAAAAACGTGCTACCCTGGGCACTGGGGGGGTTACTACAATTGTGTTTTGGACCTCGATCAAGATAGATCTCATCCCCACCCTGCCACACTCCCCCCTTTACACACAGGCTCTTCGCTACCGAAACTGGTTACAACGTTGGTCCCTGCTTGACGCTTGGAGGTCCCAGTACCCTGACAGTAAACTATACTCATTCAACTTGGTGTCCCAAGACTTTATGTGCGCCTCAACCGTTTCCTATGTTCTGCCTCCAAGATACCACTCATGCAACATCCAGAGTATTTAGACCTCATGATATCCAATCACAATGCCCACACAATTGACCTTCGATGGGCACACCCATGCCGACCAACACAAACATGGTGTCTCCAGCATGACTGATTAGAGGTCCCATTCTTCTGAGGAGAGCAGGAAAACACCATTCGGCTCTACTTTACTGAAAACCACAGCACAGCCTCCACCAGAACACTGGAATGGGACGCCTTCAAGGTGGTGATATGGGGCATCCATATCCAACAGATAGTGGTTGTTTGCAGGACTTTGGACAGATAATTCAGGAATTCTGAAAAAAACATCTCTCTGGGCTAGGCTAAGCATCAGATCATGATTCCACTCTTGTCAGGCACTTTGCAACCACCAAAACATTCTACTCTGCCCTCCTAGAGCATCTCTGATGCTTTAGCTTCATGGCTTATGTGGCAAAGGTTCACAGAGAAGAGGACAAATCAGGCTGTCTTTTGGCCTGGCTGATTAGACAAGACCACTGGGTCACCCCATCACAGAGTTGATTACACACACGGGCTTTATTGTCCACACACCAGAGGGGATACTGTCATCCCTTTATGCTTATCATTTATCAGTCTACCAGGGACTATCTGATTCCATACAGGAGAACTGCCCTACATTCCCACCTCCATCAGACTCTTCCTAGTGGCTAGCAGAACAACAAAGGATATGGCCCAGGCAATCCAAGATCTAGCCCAAAATAAAACATCGGGGCTAGACCGCTTGCCACTGAAGTACTATAGCAGTTTTTCCTCACTCCTGGTGCCCCACCTCATGGTCACCCCTCTCACATAGAAGATTGTGTTCATGGAGACAGGGCTGAGGAAGAAAGGTGACTTGTGCACTTCAAAAACCCTTCTTTGATGTCACACCTACTTCAAAGGCACATTTGGGTGTGAGTACTGGGTCTCTGGCTCCACCAAATCAGCCACTTCTGGAACTACAACTAGACTTTGTCAGAAAACCTGCTGTGCTGCATCAAGGACTATCACTCTGCTGGACTGCTGATCTGGAAAGACTGCTTCTTTGCTGTGCTGCCCTTCTGCCTGTTGCTCTCTGACCTTGCTGAGGGAGAGCTAGACTTGCCCTCCTGCCCAAAGTGATCACCAAGTGCTTGTTGGCTGCCCAATGAAGCAAGAGATTCAGGGATATTGAGGTCTCTACCCATGCTCCTTTGCCTAGTTCACAGGAAGTAGACCCCGATGCCTTCTCTAGTGGGGGTTGACTCATTGGCTTCTGAAAGAGGTAGGAGTAGAACCGGTGCATCACATTTGTAACCAGCACTTTCCATCACATCATCGCTGCATCGGAACCACCACATTGCTGCGACAGTAGGATGAACATTGGCGCATCCCTTCACTCCATAGAGAAACCCAGTGCATTGCCTTTGGTACCAACGCATCGACATCATATCAGAACCACAGCCTTACCACCACTCCTTCACTGCAAGATGAAACCCAGCACATCAGCTTTGGAACTGATGTGTCGCAGCATCGGCACTTCGCCTTGGGAACTAACGCATCACCAGCCCTGCGTGAGGAAAATGTACGCATCTTGTCACTGTGACCAGGATTAAGGTACTTTGCTCAATGGGTCCGGCATGGATCCTGTAGCTGGCCTGTGCTCCATCGCGGGTGGCCCGAACTTTAGAGTTTGTCACACTCCAGCATGACATTAAGTAACCCCTAAAACTCTCTTTGATTCTGAGCACTAGTACGCTCTTATTCTTCTAACATTCATATCTCAACTTGTACTTATCGGATTTTTGTCATTTTGATCTTGTTTTGTTCAGAATTTAATAATATATATTTTTTCAGAACCTGTGTGGAGGTTTTTTGTGGTGTTTTCATTTGTGTTACTTTTTAACTGTGTTGCATTCAGGTTGAGATTGTTTGTGACTCCAAGTATCTTTATTACTTTTGAGTTAAACTATCAGAATGCCTTCAGATATTGGGATTCATATATAGTGCATGCTGAACATTATGTATGCCTATACCTAGATTCAATATATGAGTATAATATCAGGCATGCAAGAGGTGTTCTGTTCTTTATATAATGTGCCACATTTAGTAACATAACATAGCAGTGATTGGGTTGTAGAAATAATTGGGTACAGTGGGATCAAGGGAAGGCTCAGAATAGTTGTGTGCACTCGAAATTAGAGATCTTAGTAGTGCAAACTTATTTTGTAAAAACAGCTTTGTTATAGAACTTTGACATCATGTTTGACTTTGAAGCTTTCACTTGCTGACTTGAACTGTGGGAGGGTTGTAAAACTGTGCTAAATGAGAATTTAATAAGGATATGTAGTGTGAGGCATGTGGCCAAACACAGAGACCAGGTAAATTGTTGTTAGATGTGGTTTGCTGTACATAAACTTTAAATTATGATAGTTTAAAAAGTTATACTTTCCTAATGTTTTGTTGCACATTGTGGTGTTGTTCATCCAACACTGCCTGATAGATTCCCAGACCTTGGATTAGAAGGGTCATGTTGATAGAATAGGTTTTGTGGTTGTTGTGGGCAGGTTTGGGCTCCACTGCACTTCCTTCATGACAAGTGTGGAGGATGAACCTTCATGTTTTATACTCTAAATACTGCGGATGGAGAAGTGACTTTATGTTGTTCTCTCCATTAGGTTTAGGATGCACTGCTGTCCATGGAGAAAATAAAATTGCAATTAAGGTGCCATACTCGGAATATGCAGATGGTCTTCCATGGATGTGAACAAGTAAACAGACAGTTTTTGGCACCTCTTCCGCTTTTCCCCAAACATTTAATCAGGCCTTAACTGAGAAGTGTGATTAGAAGATGTGAGAAAGTAGCCTCTTTCTAGCATGGTTACCCCCACTTTTGGCCTGTTTGTGAGTGTGTGTCAGTATGTTTTTACTGTCTCCAGGACCCCAGTGCTCATAGTTAAAACCCTATTTGCCAGTGTGTTTTGCCTGTCTCGCTGGGATCCTTCTAGACAGGACCCCAGTGCTCATAGTTTGTGGCCTATGTGTGTGTTGTCAGAGTGCTTAACAGTGTCACTGAAGTTCTGCTAACTAGAACTCTAGTGCTTATGCTCTCTCTGCTTCCGAATGAGTCACTATAGTTTAGTGACTTCATATTCCAAATCCAATTGGCACACTGCATTCCCCTTATATGTCCCTAGTATATGGTACCTAGGTACCCAGGGCATTGGGGCTCCAGGAGATCCTTATGGGCTGCAGCATTTCTCCACCCATAAGGAGCTCACACAAACCTTTCTTCAGGACTGCCACTGCAGCCTGAGTGAAATAGTGCACACACTATTTCACAGCCATTTTCACTGCACTTAGGTAACTTATAAGTCACCTATATGTCTATCCTTCATTTACTGAAGGCTAGGTGCAAGGCACCCATGCACTAGCAAAGGTGCCCTGACGCTGTCCAGGGCCAATTCCCAGGCTTCATGAGTGTGGGGATACCATTCCACGCATGCACTACATATAGGTCAATACCTATATGTAGCTTCACAATGGTAACTCCGAATATGGCCATGTGATGTGTCTAAGATCATGGAATTGTCCCCCCATTCCAAATTTGGTATTGGGGGGGGGGGCAATCCCATGCATTCTTGGGGTGCCACCATGGATCCCCAGTACTGCCAAACCAGCTCTCTGAAGCTTTCACTGCAGCTACAGCTGCTGCCACCTCATAGACAGGGGTCTGCCCTCCTGGGGTCTGTGCAGCTCAGTCCCAGGAAGGCAGAACAATTCATTTCCTTTGGGAGGAGTTACACCCTCTCCCTTTGGAAATAGGTATTACAGGCCTGGGAGGGGTAGCCTCCCAGAGCCTCCGGAAATGCTCAGATGGCGCCCTCCTTGCATAAGCCAGTCTACACTGGTTTAGGGAACCCCAGTCCCTGCTCTGGTGTGAAACCGGACAAAGGAAAGGGGAGTGACCCCTCCCCTCTCCATCACAACCCCACGGGTGTTGCCCAGGGCTCCTCCATTGGGTCCCTGGTGTTAGCCATCTTGTTTTCCAAGGTGTGGGGACACTCTGGAGATTTCTCAGTGGCCAATGCCAACAGATGACGTCAAAGACCCATCCTGATAGGTGCATTCCTGGGTAGGTAGCCAATCCCCCTCTCAGGGCTATTTAGGGTCTCTCCTGTGGGTGTCTCTTCAGATTCAGCTTGCAAGACTCCTCCAGGAATCCTCTGCTTCAGCTTTCTGACATTCAGATCAACCGCAGACTGCTCCAGGAACCGCTATAACTCCAACAAAGTATCCAGGGCGACTCCGGTGACCTGCAACTTCAGCTCCTGCCAGCATTTGCAACAGTTTCCAAGGTGTGAGTGCTCTGAGGGCTCCCTGTCGTCACCCTGCACCAGAAGAGCCAAAGGAATCTCCGGCTCTCTGGGACTCCTCTTCTGATGACGAGCATGCTCCCTGGAACACAGGTGGTGGACCAACATGACCCAGACTCTCCTAAGGCTCAGCTGTCCAAATTTGGAGGAGGTAAGAGATTGCCTTCACGGTTTGCAACAGTACCCCTGTGTACCACTTCATCTCCAGCTCCTTGAGCTTCTGTGCAGTTCTTCCAAGAATCCTTTGTGCACAGTGTAGCACAGGTCCCCAGGACTCCATCCTGTGACGCACAACTCACTGAGTTGTTCTCTGGCGGTGTGGGACCTTCTTTTGCTGTGCTGCACCAACCGTACTTTGCATCTTCTTTGTCCCCGTATCCTGGGACTCCTGTGGGTTCTACCTGGTGATCTGTGGGCTCTCTCCAGTGTTGGGAGCCCCCTCTGCCTCCTCAGTCTGAGTTGTGGCCCCCAGGTCCCTCCTGGGTCCAAGCAGCACCATTTTGACGCAAACCAATACTTTGCTTGAACCAAGGCTTGTTGGACGATTCCAGCGGCGCAAACTGCCTGCCTCCAACATCTCGACGTGGAACATCTCCTGCACCATGCATAAACCTGCAGCCATCTTCTTTGGTGCTCTTCTGCAGACTTCTTCTAACCCTAGAACCCTCTTTTTCACCATCTTTTAGATTGGCAGGGGCTCCTGTCCTTCCTGGAGTCTTCTGCGACTTCTGGACTTGGTATCCTATCTTCACAGGTCTTCAGGTCCAGGGAATGCACCATTTGTTGCTTGCAGTCTTGCTTGGTTCTTGCAATATCTCTTATGACGACTTGTAGTGTGTCCTGAGGAAACTTGCAGTACTTTACTCCTACTTTCGTGGGCTCTGGTGTGGGGTACTTTACTTACCTTTGGTGTTTTCTTACACTCCCAGCGCCCCTCTACACACTACACTTGCCTAGGGGGGAATTTGTGATTCACATTCCACTTTCTTAGTATATGGTTTGTGTTGCCCCTAGGCCTGTTGACTTCTATTGTATTTTCTACTGTTTGCACTAATCTATGACTGTTTACTTTCCTGATTTTGGTGACTAGTGTATATACTGTGTATAATACTTACCTCCAGAAGGAGTATTGTCTCAAAGATATTTTTGGCTTTGTGTCACTAAAATAAAGTACCTTTATTTTTGGTAACACTGAGTGTTATCTTTTATTGCTTTCTGTTAACTGTGCTTGGAGTCATCTGGATCTCATCTTGCCTTTGGAATTAATAATCAGAGTTTTACTCTTCAAGTGACACCTTCAATGAACTTGTACTTTGTTTGACAGGGATTTTTTTTTGTTTCTGTGATAACAAAATGGGTTTATGAGGGATTATATTGGCGCAGGAGGAGGATATAGTTTTGAAGAACTGGATGGGTCAGTACAGTTAGGTCTATGATCAGGGAGAGACTCATTGATTTGCTGAAATTGTGGTGCAAATGTAATTTAAAAAGTGCCTGAACTTATTCACAATTGAAGATTACTATAGATGAAGTTTTATCAGATTTTGTAGAAATATTTTGACATTTGCTGGTTCTGTGCTGCCATTTCGAAGAAGACAATGGTGGCTTTCATTTGGTCCTGCCTTTTGATATACAACCGTAATAAAATTGTTGTCAAGAGATTTTCATTTTTGATTTGTGTTTTTGTATCAATAGGGAAGTCATTTAGCTTGGGTAGACATTGCTAATCCCGGCTGTTTTTTTCTGGACAACATTTTTAAAAATGGTGAATGTGTTGCAGTGATGATGTAATATTTCAGTAACCGTAAGACCTAAATTCTTCATTTTGGTGTCCAAACAAAGGTGTTGGGGTCAAGCATTTTTATAGAGACAAATAATAACCCCTCAGAGCAACCCTTCTGCCATTTTCCAAAATGGCGGCTCTATAATGATGTGTTTTAGCCAATATATTTGTACATTTATTTTAATATTGTTTGTTTTTCAGGTTTTCTGTTGATTCAAATTTGTAAACATGAGCGAAGCAGGTGTTAGCAGGAAATCTTTACCTCCTGACAGAGTGTTGCTAACTACAAAATCTGAGGACTCCTTCAACAAAGAAAAATATGTTATATGACAAACCAATCCTAAAGTAAAGGTAACATCAACTGCGGCTGGACAAAAGAGAGTTCAAGATGCTGCAGAAATACGGCATGATGAAGTCCACAAAAGATTGAAATTCATAGGTGAAGAGGATCCAATATTTTATCATTGTAACAACATGTGCTACAAGTCATAAACAATGGAAAAAAGCCTAAAAAATTGTAAAGAAAATACCAGAAACCAGTGAATCGCAACAAGAATCCAGGTCTTCTAAGAAAGTGATGATAACCAACCCCTATGCCCATTCACTTAGAAGATCAATGGCTTCCCCACGTCCACCTCCAACAACTGATTAGAAAGCAGAGGATCTTCAATGTGTTATATGTGGTTTAGACAGGACAAGGGCGAAAGAGATTGATAAAAGAATAAAGTACGGAGTATGTGAGTTTCAAAGGGTAAACATGTTTTATCTGCCCATGTTTAGTTTCTTCCAAGATTAAGTTTTTAGCTATTTAGCTGTTCTAAATGGTGAGATGAATGTATTTGCAGCAGATTTATATGCCAACCCAAACTGCATGTGTGCATACAATCAAAAATATGAAGGTACAATGAGCACCCAGCAACAATGTGTCCTCCACCCTTCATTTAAGTTTGCACTTGAGAGAGCGCAGCTTATATAATCAATATTAACATGAAATGTTTATGAACTAATGTGTAATAATGTCGCATAGAAAATGTATTAATGTATTTTGCTGTAACGTGCGCTTGAAATGTGCCCACGGGGAGTGGCCGCCAATGTATACGGAGACTAATGAAACTGACTAATAATTATAAAATGTTATATTAAGAGATGATTTGAAATAATAATAAGTTTTACGTTAAGGATTTGCTAATAAATCATTAGGCCTTAGTTAGCATGAGTCGAGGCCTAGCTGCCTGGTTTTCATATTAAATGTGTTTTTCTAACGTGCAGTGTGCTGACTTGCTGAAGGACATGAACTCTTGTTTTCTTCCAACTAGAAGCTGAATGTAACTGTAGTAGATCCGTTCTCATGAAATTCGACTTGCTTGTAGAAACATTTTAGCTGAATGCAACACTGTAGACCACTAGCAGGTACAAGGTCGCCTGAACCGGTACAGACAATGGAGCCACTGACTGAAGATGTGCAAAGGACCACAAGAGTATGAAATCATACCGGACATTCCACCCGCTAAAGACGTCAATCATAAGGAGCAATAAAATACGTGAGAACTGTTATGGGGTGACAAATTTGATGAAGTAATCGGAACTCTATTGGAGGGAGATAGTGGGGTCCAAATTTTAGGGGAATGTAAAACAAAAATTGGATAAAAACCCTTGACACCAGGAAGTAAATCAGAACAGGATAGAATAGGAGACTAGGAGAGAGTTAGGGAGATGCTGATGCGATTTGCTATGACCCAGACATTTTGTCACTCTTTATAAGAGACTTTGCTGTTTGGTTCTTAAAACCATTCTCGCCTTATGTTGCCCGTTTACACTTTACCTCCTTATGAGGGAAGTGCCCCCTTTTACCCAATTGCTGAATTCCTGATGGCGAACCAACTGATGTCCTGAGGACGAAGACCGAAACTGAGTGCTGACCCAAATACGGTGGGTAACTATATGACAATGAAACTGTAATTGTCTGCTTGCTTTTCCTTTCTAGGTACCAACTGCTACTTTGACAGAGACCATAGCTAGAGGTTTTCTAAATTGGTGTTACTAAATTGTTTTGCATGAAGCTCAACATGCCAATGCTAATTCGCGGCTAGTTAAGGGGTTCACTAAACTGACGCAAATAGACAAATGACCAAATCTATGCTTTGTTGAATAACGTGATGATGATACTCTGCTAAAATAACCTATGCTGACGCCGTGCTATATTCTAATATTTGTGATTCTTGCTTTGATGAAATCTTATCAGAGTTGTCATATTGTGACTATGCTAATGTGTTTTTTGGTTTTAAGATTAATAAACTTGCTTGTAGAATTGTAATCAATAAGGAATAAACATCACAAAATCATATTAAACTGGTGTGGTTATTCATGACTGAAAGGTCATGGTGGTCTTTCGAGTTTATTAAATGTCTTTGATTAATTTGAATTGCCGTATTACTGTGAACTTTGATGACATTATTGACATATTGATTGAAATGCTGGTTAGCTATCTCGTCCTAAGGTGTCTTCAATCAGGGTCAAAAGATTCATTGGCCTAAAACGAGTCCCAAAGTGAGTAAATTAGTCATAAAGGGACGCGTTACCAGTTCTGGTAGCAGAGCGACGGTTTAGGCCTTTTGGGGCACTTTGACGGAGGACTATTGTTTTAAATTGTTTTTCGAGATAATGCAAATTGGAGATATAATGTGTTTCTAAATTCCCCATGACTGTCCCGGAATCTCGGAGCCTGCCTAAGTGAGTTGGGTATGTTCTCTGCGTTTTAGCATGTGTGGTGTAGAATTTGCGCTTGCTCAGTTTATGCATATTGCAGGTGTTTTGTGAAGTTTATGTGGATTTAGGCCAGGCAATGTTGTTTTAGTAGGAGTGGGCGTACTCCGCAGTATGAGAGTAGGGAAGTCGGCGAACTTCATGTGAGTGTGGCGCTTTGTGCCTAAAAATTATCCACGTGGTTGTTGGTGATGTACTGACCTGTCGTGGTCTAAGTCTCCGGAGTATATTGACAAGTGTAGGAGACACTTGGGTTTATGTTGTAATTTGTGCAGTTTAATAGGTCGATCAGGTGTGGTTGACAAGTCGATTTTGAGTCAAGTTATGTGAATGAAACCTTCAATGGAGATTTGGCAAGTTCTAAAGTGCACTAGAACAAACCATTGACAAGTTGAGAGTAGGACTTGTGGGTCGAATCCTGCTTGCGAGTGCGAGAAGGAGAGAGTAGCGGCCGAGGCTTCAAGTGAAATCTCTGTAAAGTTCTGATGCGATTGTGTAACCCTTCCTGTAGTAAACTGGCAAATTTGGGTTTTTTATTGTTAAAGGTGCTCGCAATATATCGCATTAGTTTTGTGTGAGGAGGACAAGCCGCAAGGCTTTGTCAGCTGCAGTGTGTGTGAGTGTGATGTCAGTGGTGCCACGCTGGGATAGGTCAGTTGCTGAGAGGGGTCGCGCACGGATTGACAGCCGTCCATGAGAGGCAATAGGTTGAGAAAGGTGGGTGAAGAGTGTTCTGGGAATTAAAGTCACTTTCTGATCAGATTCTAAACAAAATAAAAGACGCAAAAAAGAAGTTTTTCAAGGCTCTAAAGAGTGCTTTGAAGGGAGATACATATATTATGGCGAGTAAAGGGGAGCCTACACCACCTGAGGGTACTCCGGATTATATTGTAATGGAGGAAAAGGGAGTCGGGCCATGTCTTTGGATGAAGCAGTGGCGCCAATTAACAGAGAAGGAGGGTTGTTTAGCGTTTCCAGAGTATGGAACGTTTAATACAAGAATTTTAGAGAACTTAAGGTGGATGTTAAGTGTACAAAAGCCGCCTCCGAGACCAGCTCAGTATTTGGCATTAGCAATCTGGGATTTAATGGCCATACGACAAAGACAGCAGAAATTTGAGAGGAGAATGAAAAGAGCAGAAAAGACTTTAGCTGAGGCTAGATGGGATAATGAGAGCAAAATGTGGAGAAGGGGAATAGTTGACGGACTTAAATTGTTCCTGGCAATAACACAAGAAGATGAGACACAGGGAAAGAAAGCCACCTGTAAGACAGACAAGAGCTCTAGTAAGCCAAAGGAGAAAAAGAGGTCTTGGGCAGACGCAGATGATTCAGACGATGAAGAGTTTCTTAATCAGTTGTTACATGATCGCCCGCCACCATATGCCATAAATGATAACGCACAGAGCACTAGTGGGAGTTCTGAAGAACCAGCACAGAGTAAGGGCATCTCAAGTACAGTGCAGACAAGCGATACAGTTCTGATACTGAATGGTGTCAGTGTACCCACTGCTCCAGAGACACAGATACAGTTGCAGCCACCACAAATTCAAAGAATTTATCCCAATATCCCAGTACTAGAGACAAATACGAGTCTGATGGTGCCACCTGATCCGATATATACGAGATCTAAGTTAGTGCAGATTGAGCCAACTCTGAAATTGCTTTCCCAGCCGCAGCAACAGCTAGTTCCGAATTACAATGCAGTCGCAGGACCGCAGTCAGTAGCTACAGCACCTATGATGAATCAAGCTACGGGAGTCAATGCTCCACAGGGTTTGGGACTTGGACAGTCACCAGCTGCCATATCATTGCCGATTACTGTTGGTCCACCAGTACCGCTGTATGCGCAAGGTAAGCCTGGTGTATGCGATCAGTGAATAATGACCCAAGAGGCGATAAGAGGAGGGCTCGCAGGAGCTTCTCAAAGAATGACACAAACAGCGGAAGGATCTAGGTCTTTGTTAGACTTTAGTCCGATTGGGGTTCCTTTAGAGACAATGAGGCAAGCAGGGTTGGGAATGCTAACCCCACAGGTAATGAGTACAAATACGACACAGCCACCAATGGTGCAGTCTGGAAATATTTCGTTGCAGGGCTTAACAGCGCAACAACTGAATGAGTGGTTAGACAAACTCAACACTCCACAAACTACTGCAGTGACCGCAGAGAGGTCAGAGAGGGATGAATACGTGAACTTTGTGAGACTAGGTGTGGAAGCCATGGAACTAGTGGAAGGGACAATGGGGGTGAACAGATTAGAGTCGTACACAGAAGCAGAATTGAGGTATCTGTGCCCAAAAATCACTAAAGAAGTGGGCAAAGTGCATCAGACATTGGCAAACCTGGCAGATAAATACGGCATAGACATTGAAAATACTAAACATTTAAAGTGAAGCTACAGATTAGATTTCAAGTCTAAAGACTTCGAACACATGAGATCTACCGGAATGAAGAAACACCTCAAAGAAATACTGCAGAGTGCTCAAATCTGGGAGCCTTAGAGAAGGCAGCTGGGCGAAGAAGAGAGATAAAGAGAAAGGCGGAAGTCCAGAACCAAAGCAGGCTAAAGCCGCACCGGACACAGGGACAATACAAATTTTACCAATGAGAGAGACAGCCGGAGGGGTGCTAGTCCATGTACCGAGGTCTAGGGGTGATATTTTGTCATTCACAAATGACTATCCCAGGTTGCGGGAGAAGCCGATAGAATGGTATCAACAGACGGACAGGTTTGTGAAGCTTGCAGAATGTCTCTGGGATGACTTGAAATCCCTGTTTGAGATTATAGTCCCACCTGATTTATGGCTTGAATGCAAGAGGGGTGTAGACTGGCCGACAGAGGAGCCGGCAAGGGATAAGGTTACTGGAGCACCGTCTGAAGAGCTAATGAAGTATTATCATAAAGTGATTGAGTTTTTGAAGCAGAAAGTGTTGCCAAAAGTGACTGATTGGCAGAAAATCGATCAAACTTCACAGGAAGCCAAAGAATCAATTCATGCTTACTATGAGAGATTGTTGAAAGCGTTCAAACATTACAGTGGCACTGAGGTCATTGAGCCGAAAGACATGAATCATCTGGTGTTCAGGTTTGTTGAAGGGCTGAGACCAGAGATTAGCCAGATGATTAAGAATCATTTGATCTGTTGGCAAGCGAAGTCGATTGATGAGGTGTTGCAGTATGCGAAATACTGTAGTGACCAAATTGAGTTGAAGCAGAGAAAGTTGAAAGAGAAGGTGATGGTGATGCAGATTAAGGCAGCGCAAGCAGGGATGCAGGGGAACGGGATACAGCAGGTGGTACAAAAGCAACCGCAAGGGAATGGCATATTTCTGGCACTACCGAGAGGTCGAGGTCGAGGAGGTTTTGTGAACCGTGGTCCAGACTTGAATACTGTTGTTGTTCAAAATGATGTGCAGGGGATGAAAAAGGTGTCACCATGTCACGTGTGCGGGGGCGTGGGGCATTTGAAGCCGGAATGCCCCATGGTGGTGCAGGATGGTGTTGTTCAACAAAGCAATGATATCGGTACATTTCAAAATGTGAGGGGTCCAAAAATGAGGGTCCAAAATCAGAACAGAAGAATAAAATGGTTCAGATGCAGGGGCTACAGCCCGTGCAGCAAATGCAAATGTCGCGTGTTCAACCAGCACAAATGCAGCAGGTACAACAGCAGATTCCCATGGTACCTAGACAGCAAATGCAAATGCCATTAGCTCCAATGGGACAGCAACAGGTGATGCTTCCTCAACAGGTCACAGGCCAAACGATGAGTCAAAATAACACAGTACAACAGTTCCCATTGTGTGGTGAGGATGGAATAAACGATGAATGGTCTGATGATTGTTCAGACAGTGAGGAGTGCAGGCTTGCAGCCTCCCTAGAGGCAGATCAAAGGGGTCCCTGTGTAGAGGGGAAGGTGATGGGTCATAAGGTTTCATTCCTAGTCGATACAGGAGCTACACGTTCTACAGTCAGAAGTGCAGAGGTTCCGAAATTGCCACTTTCAGGGCGTACCATAAGGGTGGTAGGAGTAGCAAATCAGTTTTTGACAAATTCAATTACAGATCCGGATCCAATTATTCCCGATGCTTACAGTATTAGACTTGCCACCTGAGTTGCAGGGAACAGTGACAGAGAAAGTGTGGGACCTGACAGGAAAAGAAGTGGGGTTAATAAAGGGGGTAGAACCAGTCAAAGTACAGGTAAAGCCGAATGCAGTGTTTCCTCAGTTACCGCAGTACCACATGGCACAAGATGTCCTCATACAAGTAGCGCAAATAATTGCGGACCTTGTGAAGCAAGGGGTTCTGAAGGAAGTGCTGAGTAGCCTGTGTAATTCACCAATAATGGGTTTGAAAAAGCCTTGTGGAAAGGTCCGAATTGTGCAAGACTTGAGGAAAATAAACGAGATTGTGGTAAAATGTTGCCCCATAGTACCAAATCCAGCTGTGATCATGTTTCAGGTTCCGTGTGATGCAGAGTGGTTCACAGTTGTGGACCTGTCTCAAGCATTCTTTTCGGTGCCTCTTCATGAGGATAGTCAATTTCTCTTTAGTTTCAAATTTCTGGATAAAGTGTACAGTTGGTGCAGAATTCCTCAAGGGTTTTCTGAGTCACCTTCCATCTTCAATCAGATATTGAAGAAGGATTTGGAGTCATTAGAATTGACTTTCAGTTCGACTCTAGTACAGTACATTGATGATTTGTTGACTGCGTCCAGAACAAAAGATGACTGCAGGTATGACACAATTGCCTTACTGAACCATTTGGGAAAGACTGGACGTAAAGTGTCCCCAAAGAAGCTGCAATACTGTCAGAGAGAGGTGAAGTACTTAGGACACCTAATTGAAAAGGGATCAAGAAAAATATCCAAAGAAAGAGTGACAGCCATACTGAAGATGAATCCCCCGACAACCAAGAGAGATGTCAGAATGTTTTTGGGAATGGTGGGCTACTGTCATCAGTGGATTCCCAACTTCTCGATGATCTCCAAACCATTGGTGAAATTGACAGTTAAGGAAGTCCAGGATGACCCGGGTACCATAATCATGTCCGAAAAAGAGATGAAGGCATTCATGGAATTGAGGGTAAGCATGTGCAGGGCACCAGCTTTAGGTATGCCTGATTACACGAAGCCTTTTCTACTGTTTTGTCATGAACGTGATGCTTGTTCTTTGTCTGTTTTAACACAGGTCCATGGAGGTGCAAACCGCCCAGTAGCATATTTTTCAGCTACTTTGGACCCAGTCGCAGCAGCCTTACCGGGTTGTTTGCGTGCAGTTGCAGCAGTTGGTCAAATCCTCACTCAGTGTGAAGGCATAGTGATGGGACATCCCTTAACAGTAATGGTTCCCCATTCAATTGAAATTCTGTTAACTCAAACTAAGACACAGCACATGACAAATGCCCTTCTTACAAAGTACGAGACCATTATACTGGAGTCTCCGAATGTTTCCCTCAAGAGATGTACTGTATTAAACCCGGCAACTTTACTTCCTATTGATAATGCAGACATTAATAATACTGAGGAAGTGGAACACGATTGTCTTGAGGTAACAAAACTATTCACCAAACCAAGACCTGACATAAAAGATACCCAATTGGAAGAAAATGATTACATTATGTTTGTTGATGGTTCATGCTTGAGAGATTCAGTAGGAGTACTGAGAGCTGGATATGCTGTGTGTACAATCATCGGTATTTTAGAATCTTCCTGGCTCGAAAGAGTGTACTCTGCTCAAGTGGCTGAATTAATTGCTCTTACTAGAGCATGCCACGCAGCTGAGAACCTGAAAGTCACTATCTATACTGACAGCAGATACGGATTTGGAATTGTACATGATTTTGGCCAACTGTGGTCACAAAGGGGTTTCCTGACCTCTTCTGGTTCTCTAGTGAAAAATGGCGAGAAAATTAAGGATTTGTTACACGCAATTCAGTTACCTCTTGGAATTGCCGTGGTGAAATGCAGTGCTCATGTTAAATCACAAGACTTTGTGTCAATGGGAAATGGATATGCAGATCAAGTCGCAAGGTTTTGCTCATTGAACTGTATATCGTTTTGAGATCAGTGGAAGTTGTTACCTGAAACTGAGAATGAAACATGCTTAAACTTTGCATTAAGAGTGGTGGACACATTTGATGAGCTAAGATCACTGCAAGGACGTGCCGGCAAAGAGGAGAAACACTCCTGGCAGAGAATGCAATATGTACAAAGAGCTGATGACTTATGGGTCTCAGAGGAGGGGAAAATGGTTTTTCCAAACAGTCTTCTGTCACAGTTTGTGAGGTTTTATCATGGCCAAGCCCATATAGGGAGAGACGCAATGATCAGGTTGTTCAAAATCTATTGGTTTAATCCAAAATTCAGACAAGCTGCAGAGGTTATCTGTCACAAGTGCGTCATCTGTCAACAGATGAATGCAGGAAAAGGGACCGTGGTGAATATGAGCCACGTTGGGAGAGCTGGTAGTCCATTTAGCAGGATGCAGATGGACTTCATTGAAATGCCTGTGTGTGGAGGATTTAAGTACATGTTGGTGATTGTGTGCATTTTCAGTCATTGAATTGAAGCTTACCGTACACGTAGAAATGACAGCCTCACAGTTGCAAAGCTGTTGCTCAGCGAGTTAATACCACGTTTTGGATTCCCGATCTCTTTAGAATCAGATAGGGGCAGACACTTAAAAAATGAGGTGATTAAGCTCTTGTGTGCTGCATTGAACATTGAGCAGAAGCTGCATTGCATTGAAGCATCAGGACTAGTGGAACAAATGAATGGTACCTTAAAGTCGAGAATGGCAAAAATGTGCGCAGCTACCAATTTGAAATGGCCAGATGCATTGCCCTTAGTACTGATGTCAATGAGAAATACACCTTACAAGAAAACAGGACTATCTCCACATGAAATTCTGATGGGTTGAGCTATGAGATTGCCCGCAGTGCCTGCAAATGCTCTTGTAAATATCACGGATTATATGGTATTGGACTACTGCAAGGGTCTGGCTGATGTGGTCTGCTCTTTTTCTCACCAGGTGGATGCTACCACATTGCCACCGATAAGTGATCCAGGTCACACCCTGAAAGCCGGTAACTGGGTGGTTGTCAAGAAACACGTAAGGAAATCGTGTTTGGAGCTGCGTTGGAAGGGACCATATCAAGTAATACTGACAACAACTACTGCTGTGAAATGTGCAGGTCTTCCGAATTGGATACATGCCAGTCACACAAAGAAGGTAACGTGTCCGACTGATGAGGAACTTGAAGTGTCCAAAACAACAGCTGCAGAAAAGGAAGTCTCAGGGCCGGAGAGCATTCAAAGGGGAACTGAGATTGAAGGAGCACCCGCTAAGGATGGCTTAGTCACTCAAAACGAGTTCCAGAGGAGTGACAGTGAGCCTATCTCAGCTGTGGTAACTGGGGAACCGACGCAAAGAGAGGTTCTCCCAGAAGCAGACGGATACGGGTTTGAAGTCGAGCCGTAAACAGTTCCTGAAGGCAAAGGAGAAGAAGCAGAGGGAAGTCAATGTATTCTGACACCTCCTGAGCCGCTTTTAGGTCCATCAAGAGAAAACACCATAGCACAAGAGGAGGGCGCTGTTCAACGTTCTGAAAGGCCAAGCAGGAAGAAAACCCATAAAGTAGATAACTGGCCGAAGCCACAAACTGCAGGAGAGAAAGTGATCCCTAGTGAAACCATAGAGGAAGAAGTTGACACAACCAGACAGGAGGATCTCAGTGAAGGAGAGTTGCAAAGTGAACGCAAATTGAAAAGAAAGAGAGTTGCAAACAGAAGGTATGGAGGTCCTGAATGGGCGTATGCAACATCAGCTGAATGGCAACAAGAATTCTTGGCATTCTGTTTTGATCGAGAAGTACCAGGGCAATACTACGGTACCTGAATTCAATTCTAAAAAGAGACTGTGTTAAGTTGAAATTGAAATTGAAAGCTGCGAAGCTGGGAAAAGAAACTGATAAATAACCGGATGTGACACTGATAACCTGAATTGACTTTGGAAAACCGATTATGACAAGCTGCAAACCTGATTTGACAAAGGGGTCCTGGAGTGAGTGAAACACTGTAAATATTCGCAGAGAGAGAGACTTTTTGAACAGAGGAAAAAAAAAAAAAACCTTTATATCGTCCTCAAGTTGATTGTTTGTTTCATATTATTCTGATATCTGATTCTTTACAGATCATGAGTTATTCTAAGGGCAATAGCAATAAGGGTAGGATGTGTGGTTGATTGAGTGCTGTTTTAGCTATTGTATGTGCAATAATATTTATAGGTGTGATTGTGGCAATGCCATTGGTGGATAAGAAAGTGACTAACAATGCTTCAAATCCTGAAACTGCTACACTAACACCATGGGAAAAGTTTGAGCAGGATGCAAAATACTTGCACGAGGGAACTAACCCAAAAGGGGAATTATCTACTAATGTCTTTTATCGCTTGCTGAACGAGTACATTGACACAATGGATGCAAAGAATTGTTATGTGTGCACAAAGATTCCTTCATCATTGCAAGAAGGGGTTACTTATCATAGTCTGCCACTTACTTACGGGATAAGCTGTAGTTTGCTGTTAACAAGATTCTATGATCAGGAACATGTGCAATACTTCTACTCTAACTTAGATGTAGTATTCTCCTTCGTGCCTGTGATTGAGTTTCTAAACAAATTAGCTAAAGAACATAGCATACAATTAGTTATGGGTTTCTTTGAGCTGACACTGACATTTGGAACAGCTTATGTGCATCACAATAATCTAACCTGCTTACTAACACCTGTAGAGAAGAGCTTCTTAGATCACACTGATGATAGACGAAAGGCCTTAAAGGAAAGGCTAGAAAAGAGGCTAGAAAAACGCACACTTGCAAATGATTATGCTTTCACCGCAATAAAGACACAGGGTAAATTAACTATAGATGCACTACATGTAGGTAGGCTTTGTATATATAAGCCAAAATCTGATCATGACACTTTATTTGTGGGAACAAGTGAATGCAGGCATGTGTTTTTGTTTCAGAGTAAATGGACATTCATGTTAAATGGACAGGATCCAGCAATCCCTGGGATCTATTATATATGTGGACTCAATGCTTATTACCGTCTTCCAAAGGGATGGTATGGGATATGTTATTTGGGAATAGTTTTCCCAAAGATCTACCAGATTGATGACTTAAAACAAATTCCTAAAATGTCTGAATTACAACATACTAGACAAAAGAGAGAGACAGCGGCTGCTGTCGTTGGTGACATATTTGGAGCCATAATTCCTTCAGTAGGGGTTATCTTAAACTCCATAAAGATTCGAAAGTTGTCTACTATTGTGGATAACATGCTGACAAACTTCACAGGGGCTATACTCCTGATGGATACTGAACTTGCTGCGGAGAGGGCTATGACTCTTCAAAACCGGCTTGCTTTAGACATTCTTTTAGCAAAGAGTGGCAGAGTCTGTAAGATGCTTAATGAGCGCCATTGTTGTGCGTTCATACCTGACAACAGCAAAAAGATTAGAGGTATACTTACTAACCTAACAAGAGAAAGTGCAGATTTGAAGGAACTGAAGGAACCTGGAGTTTGGGAAACAGTTGGGAAAAGAATTACCCGGGTAGGGAATTGGTTTAGTAGTATTTGGAACGGGGTTCTTGCAAAAATATTAGGGGGTCTATTGATTATTCTGATTTGTTTATTGGGATTATGGTTATCATGCAAAGTTAATGAAAGAATTAAAAGAAATCTAATAAAACGAAATAAAATAAATGAAGAAATGAAAGGGAAAGGATGTTTAATGAAATTTGGAAAAGCTCACACAAAGGGGTAGATGTTGAAATGCGCATAATGAGAAAAGTGAAAGGTTGAGAAGGGAAAGGTTCTGTATGATGACAAGTGTCATCAGAGGAGGGACTGAGAGAGCATAGCTTATATAATCAATATTAACATGAAATGTTTATGAACTAATGTGTAATAATGCAGCATAGAACATGTATTAATGTATTTTGCTGTAACGTGCGCTTGAAATGTGCCCACGGGGAGTGGCTGCCAATATATACGGAGACTAATGAAACTGACTAATAATTATAAAATGTTGTATTGAGAGATGATTTGAACTAATAATAAGTCATATGTTAAGGTTTTGCCAATAAATCATTAGGCCTTAGTTAGCATAAGTTGAGGCCTAGCTGCCTGGTTTTCATATTAAATGTGTTTTTCTAACGTGCAGTGTGCTGACTTGCTGAAGGACATGAACTCTTGTTTTCTTCCAACTAGAAGCTGAATGTAACTGTAGTAGATCCGTTCTCATGAAATTCGACTTGCTTTTAGAAACATTTTAGCTGAATGCAACACTGTAGACCACTAACAGGTAAAATGTCGCCTGATCCAGTACAGACAATGGAGCCACTGACTGAAGATGTGCAAAGGACCACAAGAGTATGAAATCATACCGGACATTCCACCCGCTAAAGACGTCAATCATAAGGACCAATAAAATACGTGAGAACTGTTATGGGGTGACAAATTTGATGAAGTAATCGGAACTCTATTGGAGGGAGATAGTTGGGTGCAACCCCTTATCCAACCAAATTTTAGGGGAATGTACAACAAAAATGGGATAAAAACCCTTGACACCAGGAAGTAAATCAGAACAGGAGAGAATAGGAGACTAGGACAGAGTAGGGAGAAGCTGATGCGATTTGGTATGACCCAGACACTTTGTCACTCTGCATAAGAGACTTTGGGGGTCATTACAACATTGGCGGTAAAAGGCGCTTACCGCTGTGCAGAAGACCGCCAAGACACCGCCGCGGCCGCGGAATTCCGCCACAGCTATTATGACCCACATCTCGGAATCCGCCAAAATGCAGACACCCACACAAGTCCGCCACACCAAAGGTCAGTGATAAACTGGCGAAAACAAAACCTCCACCGTCACGCCAATAGAAACACGCCCATGCTATCACGACCCACGAATCCACGCGGCGGTCTTTCAACCGCGGTATTCCATTGGCGGTACACACTGCCGCGCTCAAAATACACACACATCTCCAAAACACCGCCACATTGGAAATTCAAAATACACACACCTGATACACATACAAACAACACTCCCACACACCCAACACAATATAAAACACACACCCACATCACCCACAAACCCCTACGACCAAAAACTGAAGACGAAGGCGACAGACAGAGACTACAGCAATAGACAACCCCACCACACAGAGGCACACAACACCATCACCCATACAACATCCACGCTCAAAACACCCCGCACCACCACACATCACCACACTCATCAACACACACACCACGCCACACATCACCTACACCACCCCATGTTACGCCAAAGACACCCCAGGTTTTCAGAGGAGGAGCTCAGGGTCATGGTGGAGGGAATCCTACGGGTAGAGCCATAGCTATTTGGAGCACAGGTGCAGCACACCTCCATAGCCAGGAAGATGGAGCTATGGCAAAGAATCGTCGACAGGGTCAACGCTGTGGGACAGCATCCAAGAAATCGGGAGGACATCAGGAAGAGGTGGAACGACCTACGGGAGAAGGTGCGTTCAGTGGTCTCCAGGCACAACATAGCGATTCAGCGGACTGGCGGCGGACCCCCACCTCCTCCCCCACAACTAACAACATGGGAGGAGCAGGTCTTGACCATCATGCATCCATAGGGCCTCGGAGGAGTCGGTGTAGGATTTGACACTGGTAAGTCAAATCTTAACTATCATATCCCCCACCCTACCTGCATGCAATCACACACCCCCACCCTCACCCCCTCCCCTATGACTCCAACTCCTCACTAATGTACTAATAATACAAACCACACATCCCAACACCAAGCCCTGCATGACACAACTAAGCATGGACACCCAGCACTAAAGCATGCTCACTGCAAATACCCATAACAACCCCCTAACCATCATCATACAAGCCCCCACACACGAATGCTTGCACTGGGGTACACGCACACCCACCCATTGCACACCATGACACCCACACATGCAATAATCATGCTCTTATACCCCAGCAGGACCACTAGGTAACGTCACCACACAGGAGGGTCCAGACATCTCCACTCCACCCACAGAAGAGGCCCACAGTGACGACAGCAGCTCTGGCCAACTGGATCCAGATGACCATCCCGGACCATCGTGGGCCTCGGGACAGTCGGTTCCCCTTGCACAGGCACAGCCCAACACTGACCTTCCACCCTCTGGTAACACCAGCACAGCACCCACCCAGCGGGCCCATACCTCCATACCCAGGACACGTCAATCAGCGGTGTGTCCACCACTACAGGGAACCCAGGATAACCCACCACCCCAACAACAAAAGGGACCTGGGGGCAGTGGTAGTGGGCACACGGTCCAGGGGACGGAGGCCCAGGAACACAGGGGGACTGGGAGGGCTGCTGTGCGACAGGGGGCGGACAGGCCTAGGGAACCCACCCTCCACGAGGCCCTCTCCTCCATCATGGGAGCATACCACCACTCCCAGGAGACGATGGCTACAGTCCTGGCCAAGTTTCAGGAGACCCAGCGCCTGCAGGACGAACAGTATTTGGGGTTTAGGGAGGAGCTCAGAACCATCAGCTCCACCCTGGGCACCATCGTAGGGGTGCTGAAGGACATACAAAAGACCATGAGGGACACCGTGGCACTTCAAGGGGCCCCTGACACTAGCCTAGACGATGAACTGCCCACCACCTCCGACACCACTAGTGGACAGGACGCCCCGCCACAGGACCACCACACCAGCACCCCACCCCCTGCAGACGGACAACCACCCGCAAGCGGTCCCTGAGATCCAGCAACAGGACAGAGCAAGATGGCAAGACCCCCGCCAGGAAATGAGACCACCCTGATTGTCCTCCACTGTCTCACTTTGTTACCCTGTCCAGATTGGAACTGCCCCAGCTCCACTTCCTATGCCCATATGGGCAGTGCACCTGTGTGAGTAATAGACTGGACTCTGCCATGGACATTCCTCCGCCATCACCCATCACCATTTTGCCACCCCCTCCAATAATTAGCACTTCAATAAACATCCTTGAACCACCAAACAATCTGGAGTCAGTCTGTGATTTGGAAAATGTGTATTAGCAATGACAGTGACAAAATGCGTTTTCAAATGTAATGCCAACATACCTATGTCAGACATCACAAGTCCATGAAGGATGCAAGCAGATGACACACGTTGATAACCCCACCTGTGAAACCGTAATGGAAATGTACAACTCAGTTACCAAATACTGCTTCTAATTGACAGACAGGATAGAGGTAGAAGTGTGAAAGTGAATGTAATAGTAACAAAAATGTTCTCACCTGTGTGTCACTGGAAATATTGCTGTATGACTGACTCCCTGTTGTCTATGTCTTCTTCCTCAGCTTCCTCCTCATCACTGTCCACAGGCTCCACAGCTGCCACAACACCGTCATCTGGACCATCCTCCTGCAGAAAAGGCACCTGGCTTCGCAAAGCAAGATTGTGAAGCATCGAGCAGGCGATGATGATCTGGCACACCTTCCTTGGTGAGTAGAATAGGGAACCACCTGTCATATGGAGGCACCTGAACCTGGCCTTCAGGAGGCCGAAGGTCCTTTCTATCACTCTCCTAGTCTGCCCATGGGCCTCATTGTAGCGTGCCTCTGCCCTGATCCTGGGATTCCTCACTGGGGTCAATAGCCATGACAGGTTGGGGTAACCAGAGTCCCCTAATAGCCACACCCGGTGCCTCTGGAGTTGACCCATCACATACGGGATGCTGCTATTCCGCAGGATGTAGGCGCCATGCACAGAGCCAGGGAACATAGCATTTACCTGCGAGATGTACTGGTCTGCCAAACATACCATCTGTACATTCATCGAATGATAACTCTTCCGGTTCCTGTACACCTGTTCACTCCTGCGTGGGGGGACCAGAGCTACATGGGTGCCATCAATAGCACCTATGATGTTGGGGATATGTCCCAGGGCATAGAAGTCACCTTTCACTGTAGCCAAATCCTCCACCTGAGGGAAAATGATGTAGCTCCTTACGTGTTTCAGCAGGGCAGACAACACTTTGGGCAACACGTTGGAAAACATAGGCTGGGACATCCCTGATGTCATGGCCACAGTTGTTTGAAATGATCCAAGTGCAAGGATATGGAGTACTGATAGCACCTGCACTTCAGGGGGTATTCCTGTGGGATGGCGGATTGGTGAGATCAGGTCTGGCTCCACCTGGGTCCACAGTTCCTGGATTGTGGCACGGTCAAACCTGTAGGTGATGATCAAATGTCGCTCCTCCATTGTTAACAGGTCCACCAGCGGTCGGTACACCGGAGGATTCCGCCATCTCCTCAAATGTCCCAGCTGACGGTGCCTAAGAAGGACAACAGCGACCACAGAGTCAACAAATTCCCAGGTATGTACCCACAGCTACACAGAACACGACACGAAATACAAAACTGTTCCTGTATGTGTGTTGAGTGTAGGTCTAGGTATGTGTGACGCAGTAGTAAATGAAGCCATGTGGGCCCCTGAAATGGCGGCTGCCTGACCTCTAAACTGGGACAATGGGATGTGAGGTATTTGCGCTGGCGTTGTACACCGTCTCTATAGGTGGTCGTAGACCGCGGCGCAATGCTGCATTGGTTAACATTGGACCCTATGGGTCCCAGGAGCCAATGATGAAGTGCGCCGGCGGTGATGATACGCACTGCCGCGGGCGTCACTGCCGCGGACGTGACCGCCATTTTCTATCTGTTCAATCACTCGATACCTGATCTTCGACAGGAGAGGACCTACACTGCAAGTGCTGCTGTGACCTCGGTCTGGAAGAGACAATGGCTGCTGCGTCTGGGGAAAGGGCCCCTGCCTTCACTGCTCAGGAGTTGGAGAAGCTAGTCGATGGGGTCCTCCCCCAGTACACGCTACTCTACGGTCCTCCAGACCAACAGGCAAGTACACATGGAGCACGTTGTATGGGCTATGCTGGGTTGAGAGGGCTGGATGTCAGTAGGAAGGGGGCAGAGTTCTGCGACCATGAAGGACTGTGAATGCATGTGCCACATGGCAAGGGTAGGGATGGGGGCCACTCACTTCGACGGTGCAGTTGGTAATGACTTCTCTTCTTCCCCTGTACATGTCATGTAGGTCAGCGCCCACCAGAAGAAGGACATTTGGCGTGCCATCGGCAAGGACGTCCGGACCCTGGGGGTCCACCAGAGACGGGGCACCCACTGCCGGAAAAGATGGGAGGACATTCGCCGCTGGTGCAAGAAGACGGCGGAAGCTCAGCTGGGGATGGCCTCCCAACGTGGGAGGGGTGCCCGTCGCACCATGACCCCCCTGATGTTCCGGATCCTGGCGGTGGCCTACCCTGAGTTGGATTTGCACTTGAGGGCATCACAGCAGACACAAGGGGGTGAGTACACTCTCATTCTGCGGACTTTGCGCGCAGTGGATGGGTCTGGGTGGGGGAGGAGGTCTGTGGGTTTCCCTAGGCCAGGGCGAGTTCCATAGGCTAGGCCCCTTCGTAAGGCATGGCCCTGTGGCCCTCCACCCCACCTCTGTAGAGTGCCAAGTCCAGGTATACATGCCCCTGTGTCATCTATGTGGCCAGGTGACACTCATAGCCATTTAGGCCATATCCCAGAAATTGCATCTGTAGAGGCCAAGAGCACGGCGTAGTGCGGGGGGCTGCTGTGTCTGTATTGTCCGCCAACTGTAGCGGTAAGCCATGCACTCAACCTGTCTTTCTTCTGTGCCCCCCCCTTTTTGTGCTCTCCCTGTTCTTTTGTGCATCAGCATCATCAGGCAGAGGTACAGTGGCACCGGAGCACGAGGGAGCTGCATCCCACATGGCCATGGAGGGCCACACCACAGACTCTGAATACACCAGTGGGACGGAGGGCGAGGGGAGCTTCACGTCGGTCACAGGATCACCAGCAAAACAGACTCATCCTCTGATGGGAGCTCCCTTGTAGTGGCGGCACCATCTGTGCCCCCCACTTCTACAGGTACAGCCGCCACCCCCCCTACCAGCACCGCCCTCCCAGCAGCCCCTCAGCCTTCGCTCCGTGCCCGCTCACCCAGGAGGGTGGGCATCACCTTCGCCCCAGGCACCTCAGCCCCTGCCCCTGTCACCCCTGCTGCCCTCAGTGAGGAGGCCATTGACCTCCTCAGGTCACTCACTGTTGGGCAGTCTACCATTGTGAATGCCATCCAGGGTGTAGAAAGGGAGTTGCAACACACAAATGCATTCCTGGAGGGCATTTATTCTGGTCAGGCTGCCCTTCATCGAACCCTGCAATCTCTGGCCTCAGCACTGATGGCAGCCATTGTCCCTGTGTCTAGCCTCCCCCCTCCAACTTCCTCCACCCAGACCCAGTCCCCTGTACCCCAGCCTATCCCAAGCACACCATCAGACAAGCATGCACACACCTCAAAACACAAAAGTAGCTCAGGCAAACATAAGCACCACACAACCCACAGGCACTCACACAAGCATCACCCACATACAGACACAGCAACATCCACTGCCTCCACTGTGTCCCCTCCTCGTCATCTCTCTCCTCCCTCCCAGTGTCGTCTACACTCTCACCTGCATGCACTACATCTACAGCCACTAGGAATCGCACCAGAACACCCAGCACCACACCCCGCTCACCTGCACTCACCACCCCCACTACCATTTACACGTCCCTCGTATCCACTCCCAGTGTGTCTGTGACGCCCCCTCCCAAAAAACACAAACACGGGCACCCACACACCCAACATCCATCCACCTCACGACAGCCTCCAGTACCTGCACCTGCACCTGCACCCAAATCACCTAAAGTTACACCTCCTACAAGCACCTCCTCTTCCTCCACTCCCAGACCCCCTCCAGCTACCCATCCAAGTGATTGTCAGAAACTCTTCCTCAGCAACGTTGACCTCTTTCCCACCACCTTCACCCCTCCAATTCATAGGTCCCGTAGTAGCACCTCAGCCAAAAAAAGTCCGGTACCAGTGGTGCGTGTTAAAGGTGTGTGGAGTGCAACGGCCACCAGGGCAGCCAGTGTGACACGGAGCCAAAGCACTGCCAGTCCACCCCCTGTAAAGCACCTTCAGTTGGAAAGTGGCTGACGGGAGAGGGTGAAGACTCCTGCCGCCAAAACAGCTCACAAGGGTCCCGGGGGGAGTGCCGAGTCAGCTGTGACTCCTCCCAAGGTGTTGAAGGGGCAGAAGAAGTCTCCAAAGTCTGGTAAGAGTAGCACGGCGGAGAAGGCCGCCATCCTCCCCGCCGGCCGGGACGCCACTGCCAGCACTGTCGTCACTGGTCCGGAGACCACCGCCAGAGTCAGTGCCCTGGAGGGCAACAGTATCGTCACCGGTCCGGAGACCACCGCCAGCGTCAGTGACCTGGAGGGCCCCGGCAGCCACTGCCCCGCTGGGCACTGAGGGACCGTAATGCCACACACCGCTGAACAGGTCAGAGACAGCAAAGGCAAGGACCGCTGAACAGGGCAAAGACCGCCATGGTGAAGACCGCTGAACAGGGCAAAGCACCACTGAACAGGGCAAAGACCACCATGGCAAAGCACCGCTGAACAGGTCAGAGACAGCAAAGGCAAGCACCGCTGAACAGGGCAAAGCACCGCTGAACAGGGCAAAGGCCGCCATGGCAAAGCACCGCTGAACAGGTCAGAGACAGCAAAGACAAGCACGGCTGAACAGGGCAAAGCACCGCTGAACAGGGCAAAGACCACCATGGCAAAGCACCACTGAACAGGTCAGAGACAGCAAAGGCAAGCACTGCTGAACAGGGCAAAGCACCGCTGAACAGGGCAAAGACCGCCATGGCAAAGCACCGCTGAACAGGTCAGAGACAGCAAAGGCAAGCACCGCTGAACAGGGCAAAGCACCGCTGAACAGGGCAAAGACCGCCATGGTGAAGACCGCTGCACAGGGCAAAGACCGCCAATTCAACCATTGTTAGCCCATGTGCAGCTGGGACAGTGACGGAACTGGGACCGTCACGGGGAGCGTGATGCACTCTGGGCACCATTCCCCCTCATGAACCAGTGGAGACCTGCATCCACTCTGTCTGTCCTTCACAGGATGAAGCACTCTGGGCACCATTCCCCCTCCAGAACCAGTGGAGACCTGCATCCACTTGAGAGACTGTGGCTTAGCACTCCCCAGGATAAAGCAGTGGGCAACCCACCCACTGTAGAGACTTGAGAGACTGTGGCTTTGCACTCCCCAGGATAAAGCAGTGGGCAAACCACCCACTGTAGAGACTTGAGAGACTGTGGCTTTGCACTCCCCAGGATAAAGCAGTGGGCAACCCACCCACTGTAGAGACTTGAGAGACTGTGGCTTTGCACTCCCCAAGATGGTCCAGTGGGCAACCCACCCACTGTAGACACTTGAGAGACTGTGGCTTTGCACTCCCCAGGATAAAGCAGTGGGCAACCCACCCACTGTAGAGACTTGAGAGACTGTGGCTTTGCACTCCCCAGGATGGTCCAGTGGGCAACCCACCCACTGTAGGGACTTGAGAGACTGTGGCTTTGCACTCCCCAGGATTCATCAGTGGGCATGGAGCCCCGTCGTGGATCTGGCATGGTGCTGTAAGGTGCCCCCCCCCTTCCCTTCCCCCTGAGGTGCCTGTTGTATTTCTATCTGATGCCCCTGCAGTGTTCTCTCCGTTTGTGGACAGGTATTTAGTGTGGGCCTCGCCCATGCATTTTGGGCCCAGTGGTCCACGGACATTGATATGTGGATACCTGCAGTACTACTCGTGATGTATGATTTTCAAATGTTTATATATATATATCTGTATATATTTGGTTATTGTATTTTGATACATTACAATGTTTGAACTGATTTCCTTTTGTCTTTGCATTCTTCCGGAGGGGTTGTGGGTTGTTACTGTGCTGTTTGGAAATGCATTGGTGTGTGTTGTAGTGGGTGAGGGTCGGGTTGGGGGTGGGGGTGTTGCGTGTGTGTCCCCCTGACTTTTGCCTCCCCCTCCCCTATGTCGTAGGTGCAGTACTCACCGTTGTCTTCGGCGCCTACGTTGCTGGTGATAGTAGAGGAGCAGGAAGTCCAGCGCAGGGAGTATTTGGAGTTTGGGCTCCATGGTGGCCTCCTTCCTCGTGGAGTGTGTTAAGGTGAGCGTTTTCCCATTGCAAAAGCTGTTTCCGCCGTGTTTTTATCCACGGTGAATCCGCCCCGGAAAAGGTGGCGGATTGGCGGGTTGTGATACTGTGGGTGGTACATTGTGTTCTGCCTGTCTGTTGGCGGTGACCGCCGCGATGTTTGTCTGTACCGCTGTGGCGGTCGGAGTGTTAAAGTGGCTGTCTATGTTGGCGGTTTACGCCACGGTCATAATTCCCTTTTTTTGTCCGCCGGCCTGTTTGCGGTATTACCGCAGCTTTAACACCGTCCGCCAGGGTTGTAATGACCACCTTTGCTCTTTGGTTCTTAAAACCATTCTTGCCTTATATTGCCCGTTTACACATTACCTCCTTATGAGGGAAGTGCCCCCTTTTACCCGATTGCTGAATTCCTGATGGCGAACCAACTGATGTCCTGAGGACAAAGACCGAACCTGAGTGCTGACCCAAATACGGAGGGTAACTATATGACAATGAAACTGTAATTGTCTGTTTGTTTTTCCTTTCTAGGTACCAACTGCTACTTTGACAGAGACCATAGCTAGAGGATTTCTAAATTGGTGTTACTAAATTGTTTTGCATGAAGCCCAACATGCCAATGCTAATTTGTGGTTAGTTAAGGGGTTCACTAAACTTATGCAAATAGACAAATGACCAAATCTATGATTTGTTGAATAACGTGATGATGATACTCTGCTAAAATAACCTATGCTGATGCTGTGCTATATTCTAATATTCGTGATTGTTGCTTTGATGAAATCTTATCAGAGTTGTCATATTGTGACTATGCTAATGTGTTTCTCTGTTTTAAGATTAATAAACTTGCTTGTAGAATTGTAATCAATAGGGAATAAACATCACAAAATCATATTAAACTGGTGTAGTTATTCATGACTGAAAGGACATGGTGGTCTTTCGAGTTTATTAAATGTCTTTGATTAATTTGAATTGCCGTATTACTGTGAACTTTGATGACATTATTGACATATTGATTGACATGCTGGTTAGCTATCTCGTCCTAAGGTGTCTTCAATCAGGGTCAAAAGATTCATTGGCCTAAAACAAGTCCCAAAGTGAGTAAATTAGTCATAAAGGGACGCGTTACCACACTCTTTGAAAAAGCAAATTAAGGGGCATATTTATACTCCGTTTGCGCCGAATGTGCGTCAAAAATTTTGACGCACAATCAGCGCAAACGTTGCCCCATATTTAAACCCTGACGCCCGAGCCCGCGGACAACAAAAATCCGCAATGTGCGTCATTTTTGGATGCGGCAACCCGCCCTGCGTTAATGATATGCAGGGTAGGCGTTCCCGTCCAAAAAACGACGCACACACCGTGCGCCGTATTTATGCTTCCGGGCAAAAATGACTCTCGGCCGGGAGGCGGAGCAAAAAAATGACGCAAAGCCCGATGTGCATCAAAATTTAACGCCTGGGTCAGGGCAGGCGTTAAAATGGGGCAAACACACCTGTATTTAATCAGAACACACAGAACAGAGCAGCAGAGCAGCAGAGCAGCAGAGCAGCAGAGCAGCAACAGGGAGACATGGAGGTGATTTTTATTCAGCGTGCATGTAGACGCAGAGCCCTGCAGCAACAACAGCAGCTACAACAACAACAGCAGGGACCCCAAAGGCAGCGCAGAAGGCAGGAGAGGATATTCCGCCCAAGAACAACCCTGCATGGCCTCAGGGAACACGACATCATACAGAGGTACCGGTTGAACTGGCAGGCCATTCAGCAGCTGCTGAGAAATATTGAACAGCAGTTGGCCCCCACTTTGGTGACACCCCACACCATACCAACAGAAACAAAGCTGCTTGCCGTACTTCACCTGCTGACAAGTGGCTCGTTTCAGACAACTGGTGCCCTGGTTGGTGGAATATCACAACCATCATTCTCCGCATTCCTGCCAAAAGTACTGGATGCCATCATTCGCCTGACACCCCTCCACATCTGCTTCCCTAACACACTGCAGAAGCAGCAAGAACAAAACAGGGGTTCTACGCCATCAGTGGCTTCCCACACGTCCTTGGTGCAATCGACTGCACACACGTACGCCTTGTGCCACCTGCTGCAACAGAACACCTCTACCGCAACAGGAAGCACATACATTCAATCAACGTGCAGGCCATAGTCGATCACCAAGGATTGATCACCAACATTGTGGCAAAATATCCTGGGAGTGTACATGACGCATTCATCTTCCGTCACTCTACCATCAACCAACACTTCCAGGATGGACGGTATGTCAATGGACTACTTGTTGGTAAGTACAAAAATACAACTTATATACACACTGCACAGCAACCCTCTAGGACACACAACACATACACCACAATAGCAACACCTAGCAAGGAACACACTGAGGTCCTGACATCACTAGCCATGTTTCTGAAGTCACCATTGAACCTGTCACACATAGGAATTTACTCTACAGCTTAATGTGAAGACATTAATGAGTGTGGTTGCCTAAATGTCACCTTGCAATTTGTAAGTGTTACAATAACCTGTACATTAATACATTGCATAAGTCTTAAGGTATGGGATGTCCAGGGTACTTTCATATGAACGTGTTAACTACACTTTCATGTTTTAACTCTGCATGGAACTATCATCTCACCCCCAGTGAAGACACACGGACACGTGTATCACAAGTCACAATGCTAGGGAGGGCACACTGTACTGAAAATCCTAATACATACTGCTAACAAACAGTTAGATAACAAACAGTTGCTCAGCCAAGGAAAAAACACAATGCAAAAGTTTTCTCCTACAAGTATAGGTTGTCACATTAGTACAGAAAAGAGTCACAGACAACACAAGACAACTACTGCCATCAAAGGTCTGTACAAGAGTGCCTCCTACATCTACATGATCCCATTCTGTGTTTCTCTTTCAGCTGATCAGGGGTATGGCATCCAGCCTTGGGTAATGACACCTTTTGGGAACCCGACTACTGCTGCCGAGCGGGCATACAACGACGCCCATAAGAGGACACGCAGCATTGTTGAGCGGACGTTTGGGATCCTAAAGTCAAGGTTCCGCTGCCTTGACATCACTGGCGGTACCCTACTATATTCCCCAGAGATGGTCTGTAGGATCATACTCACTTGTGCCATATTGCACAATATTTGTGTAAAAAGGAACATTCCCCTCCTTGAACCAGACCCAGACATGCCTGAAGACGACGAAGAGGAGGATGCTGGCCTGCAACAGGAGGGGGAACAACCAAACACAGCTGCTGGAGTGCGTAGGCACCAACAGCTTGTAAATAATTTATTTTCATAATTTCTTATATCAACACTTATTGCACAATTGTAAATAAACACAGATAACAAACACCACATCATGGTTTGGCCTATTCATTTCTGCCCACCTTTAGTTTGAAATTGCTGAAGAAGAATGTCGTCTCATTGAGCAATAATGACATAACACTCATCACACAAAAAATATACACCACAAATGTCTGCACAGAGGCTATGATGTTTCATGATACATTACCATCCACAGAGGCCAACAGGAGTACAAATGTGGCAATGACACATGCCTGATCCAGACACCTGAGACATTCTCTCACTCAGCACAAAAATGTAGCTCATTTAAAAGTCTCATTACACGTGTTCAGTGACAGGGTGGGACCATCCATGTGTACGTGACCATGTCCTCAATGGCTTCTCTCAATTTTTCCTACAAACAATGACCAATTGGAACAAGATTAGCTGCCACTAACTCATGAGGAGACCTTGAAGTTACAGTGACAACATACACCCAGACAGTTGATAGTCGATCTACATTCGTCCACACATATAGACATATGTCATCCAATCAACCAAATATTTGCAAGCAGCCGATCACAGTAGTGTCCCAGTTCGAACCTAGCAGGAAGAATGTAACATGCCACTAAACCAGGTAATGCATAAAGGGCCACATACATCAACAACCTATTTGTCATCAGCACATGAGGAACGCCGAGATTTAGCAAAAATATTCAGTGCAAAATGGTATGTCAGATTGCTCCAAATAATCAATAGGGCAAACGTCAAATGGGCAAATGGGATTATTGAATGGCTAACAGTGATTCATACCCTATGGCCTTCCATGAGCCTGCTGCTGCAGGTTTAGCATAACAGAATAAATGAAAGCCATGGATAAATTAGCAAATCTGGAAGGGCAAACCCTAGGGTGCTGGGGGCCTAAGTCCACCTCTACCGCCCCCCAAATATACAATAATTATGTACATGTGAAGTAAACACATGCATAAGGTGCATGTGTGGCCTACATGTCAAAAGTAAAACACATATAAGATACACAAAATCATTATTAGGACATGGTTAGCCCCATAAAAAGTGTAAGTGACAATTGCACTACCTGTTTGGACTATAGATAAATGCATTACCGTGATAAATGTGGACACATTTTTGAGAAGGAATACATCCTGGTATCCCATTCATCATTTCAAAATAGCCATCAGCAATTACCCAAAATATGTGTACAAATATGGTTAATAACCATTTTGAGCAATCATTGATATTACAGTGTGAATGCCTTCTATACATCCAATAAGGGACATGTGTCATAGCTAACCACAAATGTGTATCACATAGCACCGTTTGGTCAGGACAAAATTCCTTTCACAACTTGAAAAAATTAAGACATTTTTGTCAAAATGCGTCATATTTCCACGCATACAGCATGGGAGTCATAAATGTTTGACGTACAGGAGTGCACAGAATGCAGAGTCAAAAAATTTCCCATTAAAATTAATAGATTAATAAGCTGCATTACATGTCCACCATATTTTCCATGATGCGTCATATTTCCACGCATACAGCATGGGCGTCATAATTATTTGACGTACAGGAGTGCACAGAATGCAGAGTCAAAAAATGTCCTATTAAAATTAATAGATTAATAAGCTGCATTACATGTCCACCATCTTTTCTATGATGAGTCATATTTTCACGCATACAGCATGGGCGTCATAATTTTTTGACGTACAGGAGTGCACAGAATGCAGAGTCAAAAAATTTCCTATTAAAATTAATAGAATAATAAGCTGCATTACATGTCCACCATCTTTTCTATGATGCGTCATATTTCCACGCATACAGCATGGGAGTCATCATTTTTTGACGTACAGGAGTGCACAGAATGCAGAGTCAAAAAAATTCCTATTAAAATTAATAGATTAATAAACTGCATTACATGTCCACCATCTTTTCTATGATGCGTCATATTTCCACGCATACAGCATGGGCGTCATAATTTTTGGACGTACAGGAGTGCACAGAATGCAGAGTCAAATATAATTTTCATATTTGGTTCTCATATTTGCCAGCAAATTACATTTCTACTCTAGAACTGTAAACTCAGCCTCATACAAATGTAAGGGAACAATGAAGAAATTAGTTTTGACTCTGCATTATGTGCACTGTTATGCGTCAAAAAATATGACGCACAATCTGTATGCATGAAAATATGACGCATAACGGAAAAATAAAAACGGCGGCCATTTTATGCAGGAAGTCATGTAATAGGATATCCTGTTTACAGAATCTGTACTGTGAGTTTACTTTCACTTTCACTTTGCAGTCTCAGATTATTCTAGACTGTGTGGCTGTGTGAAAAGTGTTGTCCTGTGTTTTACTGCTTTTGTGTCCTGTGTACCTTGTCTATTGTGCTTTTGTGATCATAGTCTTGTTGTCTAATATTGTCTTAGTCTGTTTTGTATACTTTTGTCAAATCCAGTGTTTCTTTTTTTTGTCTGTGGGAGTCTGTTCTGGGTAGTTTAAATTTGGGGTTAGTTGGGCTATTTTTCTTAAGTTTTCTTTTTCCTTCACTACTCTACCTTTCCCCATTTCCCCCTTTTACTTTTTGTTCTATTTTTTCACCTTTCTAACAGTAAAGATGTCAGGTAGGCCACGGCTTGCCAGGATGGGTGAGGAGGAATTGGGGGGATTCATTTGGCTTGTTTGCCATTTCCTCCCACTCATGCTGGAGGCCGTGTGATACAGGGGTATCACACGGAGGCACGTAAAGTCCGGTGGGGGAAGGTGCGCCATCACTTGGTCCGGGTCTACGGTAGCATGAGGAATGACCATCAACTCAAGCACCGCTGGGCTGTTCTGATATCCAGGGAGCAGGATCTGCTGGACCACCTGGGAATCAGGATTGGTGGCCATGTTGGTGAGTACAAATCATTTACATGTGAATAATTGAAAGCTGTGTGGGGACATGTGATGATTGTTATCCAAACTGCTAGATAAGTAGCTGACTGTGTGTAATGCTAGGGAAACCTAATGTGTATTTGTTGCACAATGTGTAGGAAGACCAATGATAGCAGTCAGATGGCTCATGTTTTCAACACATACCGGATGCCTGTAGCTGTATGTAATGTAGTGTTGCCTTTGTGTCAGACAAGCGACACGTTAATGCCTCTATTTGAACTCTACAGGTCATAATTGCCAGTGAAAAAGGGATGTTGAAACATCATACCTACATATGTAGACGCCATAGCTAGACAGAAATTTGTAAAACCATGATGATGCTATAAATGAGTGGTGCCTTCACGTCAATTGAAGTTATCTATGTTCTCCACACATATGTCACATGTGTGTCTGGTTGGTGTCTTTTGAAAATGACCACATAGCCTGTTTGAGTTTGAGGGGTCATGCAGTCCTCAAGTAACCAGCTTTTCGATGTCTCTCTGGGATGCACATGATGAGATGATTACACCCCGATATTGTTGGGGCAAACTAATGGAGGTGTATCTTTGACACCACATGACTGTCCTGGCCACTGCATGTGTGTAGTAGGGTGTGTAACTGTAGCAGGAGACTCATCCAATGTAAATGTTGATTAAGAATTCTTCCATGCAGTATGAGCATGTGTCAAAGTGTATCATTACACATGTCATATTCTCACATTGTCATTGTAACTGTAATTGTTTGTCAGTGCACGGAGTCTGAGTATATTCTTCCTTCCATACTTTACAGGTGGACCTGCACCGTACACTGTGGGAGAGGTGGCTCATTTTGAGGACCCCGACACCTACAGTGAGTGTGGCCTGAGTGCTATTTTTATTGTTTGCTTGTGATGCATGATGGACTACTGTGTGTTCAACAGAATTCAAGGTTTGATGCGCTGCCCGTTCATTGGTATTGTTGCATTAGTGGGATTTCAAATATCACTTCAGTTTCTGTAGACCGATGCTTAGCCATCTCTCAGATTTAGGGGCTGTAGGTCATTCCAGTCGGCTCCGCTATGGGGAGTGGGATGAGTCATGTGGAATACACTGGTTAATGTAAGAGTTGCTCTGGGACTTGGCTTGGACTGAGTCTGCATTTCAGACTGACATTCTCCCAGATAGCTTCTGCAAAAGGCTTGTATTAAATATGCAGCTTCCTAGTTGAGGATGTACTGAGTACACTGTAGCTTGGATCTTCCGGGGGCATGTACTTCCACAAGTTGAACTAGAAGTGTGTGGGACTAGAGTGCAATAGCCTAGGTGTTCATTCTACTCATGTTAATGGGTGTTCTTGCTCCTCTGTGTGTGTGTTTAAATATGCCTCAGTGGTAGTATGTGATGTTGGCCTGAGTCAGTGCATTTTGACATGTGTGGACCTTGGATAGGACAATGTTTGTCTGACTCCAAATTGTTGCTAGCCCTTCATTGGTGTTGTGTGTGGAGGCAAATACTTGTTGACCTTTCTATACACTCCTGGGTGTGCATTGAATCTGGGATTGTTGGTTGTTCTTCCCACCCCACCCTCAAAGACTGCCATGTGATTGGGAATAGGGTACCTAGGACTGTAGCAACCAGTATGTTACACATACTTGTGACCTTTTGCAACTTAGTTTAGAACCTAGTGTACACATTCGGTTATGGCACATGGGTTCAATTTTTGCAAACAACAATTTACAAATGGCATTTAGTGAGGGTTGTGATAGTTATCACATAGAGTGACATATGTAGTGAAGTCAGTATGCGGAAGAGGTTCAGCCATAATGTCAGCTGCATTAGCCATTATTTGGATGAGAAGTTTAGGCTGATGTCACCCATCATGTAGAGACATGGATATGCTAAGTGTGAGATGGCCTTTTGTATGCAGGCTTCACATGTACTTCCTCTGAGACTTTCAATGAACTATGTTGTGACAATCGCTGTAACAAATACAGTACAAGTGCAAATGATCCATTGTGCAATTCCACCCAATGCATTTCCTATGGTAAATAGTTGCCATATCTCTTCACAGCTGCAAACATGAGGGCCGCAGAGAGACACCAGTTTGAACAGCGTGCAATGCGATACCGGCACAAACTGCAGGTGCAGTCGGGGTACAGGAGGATGGCCCGCAAATACCAAGCAGATCGGTCCTCCGGGGCATGGTGGGCCTCACACCAGGGTGGCCATACATTGCCCACAACAGCCACCACCACCACATCCACCAGGTCTCCACAAGTGGCCCCAGCAACGGCGGGGACAGTTGACCCTGCCTCGTCAGCAAGACCTGGACCCAGCCATTTCCAACACCCAGGACAGTCCTGTGGGCATACAACTACTGCCACACCGTCCACCTCGGCCAGCAAACAGACTGCAGCAGCCCCTCCTGTAGACCCAGCGGCATTCCTGGCATTAAGCCGTAAATTGGACAAAGTTTTTTCAAAGGTAGACAAGCTAAGCCAGGATGTGGCATACATTAAGAAAAGGGTTCGGTCCATCAGGCGGACCCTACGGAGGGCCAACCTCTAGGACTTTTGCCATGTTTGACTTTTACCCCTCCCCTCTCTCCTCTTTCCTTTTTGTACTGATAGTTGGGTTTTGGGGATTAGTGTTAGGTTAGTGTAGGTTGTTAGCTTAGTTAGTGTTAGGGAGGAGGGTGGGGGTCCTTGTTCGTTCTATTTTTCTTTTTTGTGTGGGTGGGTGGGGGTCAATGTTGGGTTTCATGTTTGTTAAAAAAACAAATAAAAAAAATAAATAAAAATAATAATAATAAAAAAAAAAATCACCAAAAAAATATATGATTGTTTAGGATAGTATAGTATGTGTGTAGGTTAGTATGTGTTGTCCTGCATGTGTCCTGTCTCATAATGGTGGGTGGTGGGTTGATGTTTAGATCGTTTCGTTATATGTGTAGAGTAAGTTTAGCTTAGGTTAGTTAGGGACAGTTGTGGGTTAGTAGTAGTCAGGTTAGATTAGTGTAGGTATGACTTTTCCCTTATTTGCCTCTGGTGTGAATAAATAGGAATAAACATATAGTTAACCCTTTGCATGATGCGTCAACTGCTACTCTATCATGGCCTTGACATCAGTGTAGGTGAATGTTTTTCTATGACATTAGTGTCCTATGCTACCCACCACAGAAAATGGAGGGTTAACATGCCAGCTACCCGTGTGCTAACTTGGTAAGTATCCACCATTTGGGAGACCCACCATTGGTAGTTTACATCGATCACCAAGGATTTGTATTGATGAGTACGTATTCTACATCACAAAGTGTGCTTCCAGACTTGTTATTGTGGGTAATTTAATAGGTCGGACTGCAGTGTGATGTTCAGGGAGATCTTTGTAGATGAGGTGTTGTTAACACTTTTGTCTTGTTGCCTTCATTGCTGACCTAGATCATGTGTGTAATAATTCAGCATGACTTCCCTTCATGGAAGTATACTCAGAAAGGGTGATTGATGCAGTGTTTTTTTTTGTTTGCTTAGATTTTGCTGCATAATTTCATGTTTTAGTATTGCATGGTGCCTACATTTATCAGCCACCATTAGTTGACTTGAATTGCTATAGATGGAGCATTATTCTGTCCAACACAGCATGATTGTGTGTGGTTTGTCCCTTCATCAGTTATTTTCCTCAGGATGGTAAGGCTATGATGCAATCCTGGCCACTGCACAGATGTATCAGACTACATGATGTCAGCAGAGTTGTATTGACAAGCTACATGGTTGCCACACAGGCACTTTAGAGTTATCTACTGCACAGTTGATGTGTCAAATAACACAGAGACATATTAGGTGTGAAAGTGCTATTTATTGATAGGTGCTGTAGTGCAAAATGTCCATTGCCCATGTTTGCTGAGTCCGTTCTAGTGCATTCTTACATGGTGATCCTACAGAAGGGGTGTGGATGATGCTCCTGACATGCTGGGGTGATGTCACAGACAATGCAGAGGGACAGGATTTGGCGAATAGTAGGACAAGTCATACAGTGGTTAGCAGATCAGTCATTGAGTGTAGTTGTAGTGAGACTGGCATTTGACAAAACGTAGGACCTTGGTCAAAGTAGGCCATGGTGCAGGGACTAGTGCTTCCGGGTACTCTTCCGTGAGAATGTGATCTGTTGCATGTCTTCTTCTTCTGATGTGTGTGTTGCCTGGTTTGTCCTTGTTGTTGTTGGTTGTGAAGGGGCAACACACACCTCAGTGTTAGAAGACGTGGAGTCAGACATCCCGGGGGCTGCTCCCTGTGAAGTTCTTAAGGGCAGTACTGCTGCAAGGAGGGCCTGCTGGTTTTTGTGAATAGCAGCCACATCACGATGGTAGGCAGCCAGGTCGGCCCTGAGGGGTTCAATGTTGCATTCGTGCACGCGTTGACTGGATTGCAGTTGTAGGTGTTGTGTCAACTGGATTACAGCTGTGCTGATTTCCTTCTGTGTTTTCGCAAGTTCCTGCAAGAGAGATGTTAGGGCTTGCATAGCAGCTGCCTGATCTGCAAATGGCGTCATGCACGAACGCACCCCCTCAAGGCTGGATGCCATGTTTTGCATACCCACCCGCACCACCTTGGCCAGCCCCCGCTGTACACCAACTACAGTTCTTTCAAAGCTGGTGCCAGTGTCGTTAGAGTCCTCAGCTGTGTTGGAGCTGGCAGGTCTTACAATTGGGGTGGTGGGTGGGTCTTCTGTGATGGCTGCCTGATCTGTGCTCCTCCTTGTGACTGAAGGTGGGGTCTGGAGGCTTTCAAGGACCTTTTGGATGGTCTCCTGGGAAATGTTTATGGGCTCGTCATCCATGTCATCAGGGAAATCAGGGACAGGCATATCGGCACGAGATCCATGTTCCTCTGCAATGAAACAGGGTACAATTAGTGTGTCTGTGTTGTGACAATTTTGCCGTAACATGCAAGCCTTTTGATGACTTTACTTTGTGCTCTGGTTTGGTATTGGTATCTGCTGTCCTTCATATGAGCATTGTTATAGGCCTATGGCCCACCTGTGTGTCACATGTATGATATAGAGTTATCAGACTTGTCTGCCTAATCGCCTCTAGGTGTTGCTTTGTACCAATTAGGGAATAGCCATCTTTTTGTCCTACTCGTCCCTCCGTGTATATCTATTCTTATGGAGAGACATTTTGTCACGTGGGCTCTCATTATCCTAAATGAGACTACTGGATTTCTAGGCAGCAGGATCAATAACGGTGTGGGGGACTGAGTCTGACCCACTTGTAAAGAACTCTGTCACCCTAAATCTTTTCTTTTGCTCTGGCTAACTAGCAGTGCCTCATGTCTCCTACGGGGAAGAAATGATTAGGCAGCCGAGTGCATGACATCTTTGGAACTTCTCAGGGAAGTTGTGGTCACTCAGATCCAAACCAACTCTCTCATTTCCAGTATGATCTCATATACAAATGACAAAGACAGTATAAGTTTTATATGATGATTTCATAAAACAACTGTATTTTAGATAATAAGGCGTGAGCCGCAATAACCAGAACAATACAACATAGTAGAATTGAAATAGTCACCAGGAGAGTAAAACATAAGAACAAAGCTATCATAGTGCCTAACAGTTTCTACTCTCCCTCTGCTTGTTCTATTTAGAGCACAGCATGTTAAGCTTCTAGCTTGCCTTTCCGAATCACTGGGGAGACATCAGCCCTCATACCTGAGCAAAGGCCTGTGATCTGGTTCTGCATCTGCAACAAGGCAGGCAGCGTCTAGTTGTAGTTCTCTGTTCGGAAACTCCCTCTTGCGTGTATTGGGACAAGGAAGTGATTTTATAACTAACATGGCATCGTGATCACAAAATGTCCCTACGCAGGAAGGCCACATCTAAACTCCTACCACGTCTATCGGCAATGTACCAGACTGTATCCTTGACTGAAGCACAGAGTGAATATGTTATGGAGAACTCCAGTGCTGAAGTAGGCAAAACAGTGTGAAATGAATAAAAAACAACACCGTAGAATTGGCTATTTGAAAAATAACAGTACGAAGCCTAATGAAAAGCATTTAGTGCAAAGTGCACAGAGGCTCTAAGCTGTCAGCAAATGAATAAAATACATTCAGGGCAAAGTGCACTAAGGCCTAAAGCCTGAAGCTAATGCGCAAAGGATACGTAAAACTTACCACACTAGACTTTCACTGGCTGTGGGTGTTGTGATTGCCCTGGCAGCACACTTGCCTCTCAGGACCTGCCCCAAAATATTTTTATTCACATTGACCTAAATGTAATTGTTATGTGGCATATCCTATGCATGGCAATGTTAGGATGTGATATGGATGTAAACATTGTTGATGTTTCCAGCTGATGTTGGGTAATGTGTGTTTAACTGGATTGCCCTGTTTATCGTATCAGTGTCCTATTTGGTTCTCAGACTGTGCAGGTGTGTTTCAGTGACCAGTTGCATGTGTCCCCTCCTCAATGTTGTTGTCTGAGCAGTATGACCTTAGTGATGTTGCCTTGTTAGCCAGGCACGTGAGGGACCCTGACGTATGCAGCATGTGTGTGTCCTTAGTGCTGTGTGGCTCCTATTGCTGTTTACTTTGGCTGATGCATGTGTCAACTATGGGCATTGGCATTTGAGTGTACTGGTGCCTTTGTCTTATTTCTAGGAATAGTTGCAGATGTCATCCTCACCCCCTAATTTAGGTAGGTATGTTCCATGGGGAGGTTCCTGCCATTTGCTACTATACCTGCACAGAGATCAGAGATATTAGTGTCAACTGTTGTCGCAGTTACATTGCAGTTGTTGTTTTGGCTACTGGATTACTGATAGGGACCTAGTTGATGTAGGATACATTTTGACTGACGAGTGCCTGGATGTAAGTTTGACATAGTGGCCTTCCCACCTGTCGCTGCTTTCCCTTAGCTCCATTGTTGTCATGACAGGATGGCCCCATGGGACTGTTGTTATTGCTGTGTTTTGTCGTGCCCCAGCTTCTGTCTGTGCTGGGCATGCCCCCCTGCCGTGCCCCTTTACCCATGCCACTTCATATATATGCTGACTTACATGCATTGTGTTTTAGGTATTCCCCACCCCGGTTGCAGTTATCATTATTGCATTATAATTCCCCATGTGACTTACCCTGCATGTGTGTTGTCTCGTGGTAGTCTGCGCTGTCCTGTCCTTGAATCCCTGTGACGATCTCCTCAGGGATGACGGCTGCAACCATCTCCTCCATGTGGTCCAGGGCCTCCTGTTGTGCTGGACTCCCCCCTCCAGTCTGCAGTGCTGCCTTCCTGTTCCTGGCCATTTTTTCCTTTGTCCTACGTTTGCAGTCATGCCAGCGTTTCTTACACTCAGTGACTGTTCTGCGTTCTTCAGCCACACTGTTGATCTTGTCCACTATTTGTTGCCATATGGCCTCTCTCCTGCTGATTGGCAACTTAGAGGTGATGAACAGTTGGTGCTGGTGTTCCGTCACCTCTTTAACCAGGATTTCCTGCTCCTCTGCACTGAAGCAACACTTTTTTTTTTCTTTCTATAAATGTCCTGGTTCCTGTATGGATTATCTTGGCTGGTTCCTGGTCTGCTGTCATCTTCCTGGGGTCTGTTGTGGCATCTGGGATCCATTTTGGCTCTCCTCTGCTGAAAGGGCAGTGTTCGCGGGTGAATTTGACGCTATTGCGTCAAAATGAACGGCGCTTTCCGGGTTGCGCTGTCGTAAATCGACCCACAGTCATTTGCGTCGCGTTAACGTTGGTTTCCTTTACGACTTGACACCGCTGTGTGCGTCACGAAATAATGACTCCCACCTGTTGGTTGCGCCGCCGTGCGTCAAAGTATAAATTTGACGCCCGCACGGCGCATCGAAATGGCGTTAGCCGGCGGTAATTTTTTTGACGCAAAACTGCGACGGCGCAGCTTTGAGTCAAAAAGTATAAATATGGCCCTAAGTTTTAAAGTCACTCTTGAGTGCTGGCTATGGGTTCACACTCAGTGAAATCAGAGAAATAATGGTCAACACTGATGAAACTCTTTTGATCCATAATAATTAAATTATTTTTTTTCTGGTGAGAATGTACAGTGATAGAATTCATTTTTGTCAGTCTAACAAAAAGAATAGGGCACTTATGATATTCTCAGCTGATTTGACTCCTGAAGTTCTTACTGCCAAAATAAGATCAGAAGATGCAGTCAAATCAGCAGGAACCATTTTAAGAAACATCCTGAAAGATTTAGATTTTGGACTTAATGACAAATTTTGTGATGCCCCAGAGCTCAGCAAATAATGGGAGTCAACAAGAATGCCTGATGTTGTCTTAAAATTTTGTACATCATTGTTTAATATCAGCAAAGCAAAACTGTTACAAACTAAAGTTCTTAAGTTCAGAACAGAAGCCGACAAAAATGATGATGGCTTTGAAGATATAAGCAAAGAAGTGGAAGCCAATCCCATGAACTGACAGACTTATATTGTGCAAATGTACTGTCTTTTCCAAATCATGTTTTATGAATTACATCAAAGCAAAAAAGAAAACTCTGCTACACATGATCACTGCCCATGTAAGCTATGATAAGTGCAAATATGGAGAGATAATCACTTCAATGAATAGGATTGGTGTATCAATGATTTTCAATGACATAGTACGAGCATGAACTTGTTAGTGTCGAGACTGGGCCACTCACATAAAAAGCAGGATGTCTGCAGGGGCGATGGTATACCCCGACCTCCTGGAACACCTCTCAGCACTTCCTGGTGGACACAGAAACCCCGGCAGGTGTCACAAAAGGAAAGGGGGAGTGGAAGAGAAAGAGACAAAACACTGCCACGTCTTGCCGGTCCAGCCAGGCACCCTGTATCCTCGCGGGCAGGTTGTTCTTGACAGAGTGATAGTAGAGTTAGTGCACTCAACTTTCTTGAAACTGAATCTCTCTTTTTGATATGCGCACGGGAGCGGTAGAAGAACACTGAGATGCTCCAGCACTTTTCTTAGATAATAGTAACTGTTGGCACAATTACTAACACTGTATTACCAAAAACCCAAACTGAGTACCATAACAATAAGTTCTGCGACACTAGGGCTGGTCTTCACAGAGATTCACTGTTGCACACTACAATTGTGGTAGCAATTTTCATGCACAAGAAAGACAAACAAGGGCATTAATTATATCACATATAACTTTCCTGCATGCATAGGGTTAAACTAAAAGGAACAAAAACAATCCAAGAAATACAAATGTCCACTCTGGGTTTAAACAGTTAGGGTGGCACAGTTTGATTTGGTTTCACTGTGTGTGTGAAAAACCCTTCAAAAGCAAATTCCTCAAACCTGAAACATAGGCATGAATGACACAATTCAAATCCAAGAGTTATGCTATTAGAGAAAGAAAAGTCACGTGAATTCTCTATTAAAATTGCACTGTCACTTTGTGTAGTACTTGAGCTCAAGCAGACTTCCTGAAGCACATTTAGGCAAGTAACTACAATAATAATGTAGAATGTTCAGAAATGCATTTGTCTCTTCAAGATAAGCACTCTGCCAAAATACGAGGTCTGAAATACACCAGCTGTTCTACGAAAGCACGGCGCTCAAAGAACAAACTCCCTGGAGAATATTAGTCACTGAGCTGCAGTCTTTTCCAGAGTGCTGGAGGAATGCCTGGTGTCAGCTGGTACAGGAACTTAGAAAATAATTGCCTCAAAAGTCCTGAATACAAGGATGACAGCAGGGGCTGGACTGCCAAATCAGATTCTGAGATGAGGAAGCAAAACATAACCAAACAGGGAGGCATGCTTCACCCTGCTATTTACATCCAATCAGGAAAGCAGTTCCACATGTGGATGAGTCACCACACCCAATTAGAAGCACATGTCTACACCACACCCATTTAGAAGCACATGTCTACACCTGCCCACATTAGCAAACAAGCATTGGTAAAACAAGCATTGATAAAACCAATTGTGTAACACAGCACATTCTGTTTATTTAGAAATATGAAGGTCTAACCAAGAACAGAAATATGATTTAACCCTAATCCCTGGGGATGCTGACAGATAACGCAGGAGGCACCTTAGGGATTCCTGACAGTTAGCAGGTTATGCTGTAAAATCCTGTGAATCCCACAGTACACTGCTTCCAAGCCACTTTACCAGGAAAGGATTTACAATGCTGTTCTTGATTATTTGGATTTTGAAGACAGCTCTTCTTTGTCTGGAACATCCAGCCCACATGATACTTCCATGGTGCTTTTTCAAGACCAATGAAGTAGATGCTGGAGAACAAGCTGTGTCAGCTGTAGAAATAAACAAACAAAGCTGCAAACTTGTAACCCAACTGCTTAGCCAATGTGTGCAAAATCACTTCCCAGCCTACTAGAAATTTTCACACCCAGCACCACACCCCGCTCACCTGCACTCACAACCCCCACTACCATTTACACGTCCCTCGTGTCCACTCCCAGTGTGTCTGTGACACCCCCTCCCAAATTACACAAACGCGGGCACCCACACACCCAACATCCATCCACCTCACGACAGCCTCCAGTACCTGCACCTGCACCCAAATCACCTAAAGTTACACCTCCTACAAGCACCTCCTCTTCCTCCACTCCCAGACCCCCTCCAGCTACCCATCCAAGTGATCGTCAGAAACTCTTCCTCAGCAACGTTGACCTCTTTCCCACCACCTTCACCCCTCCAATTCATAGGTCCCGTAGTAGCACCTCAGCCAAAAAAAGTCCGGTACCAGTGGTGCGTGTTAAAGGTGTGTGGAGTGCAATGGCCACCAGGGCAGCCAGTGTGACACGGAGCCAAAGCACTACCAGTCCACCCCCTGTAAAGCACCTTCAGTTGGAAAGTGGCCGACGGGAGAGGGTGAAGACTCCTGCCACCAAAACAGCTCACAAGGGTCCCGGGGAGAGTGCCGAGTCAGCTGTGACTCCTCCCAAGGTGGTGAAGGGGCAGAAGAAGTCTCCAAAGTCTGGTAAGAGTAGCACGGCGGAGAAGGCCGCCATCCTCCCCGCCGGCCGGGACGCCACTGCCAGCACTGTCGTCACTGGTCTGGAGACCACCGCCAGAGTCAGTGCCCTGGAGGGCAACAGTATCGTCACTGGTCCGGAGACCACCGCCAGCGTCAGTGACCTGGAGGCCCCTGGCAGCCACTGCCCCGCTGGGCACTGAGGGACCGTAATGCCACACACCGCTGAACAGGTCAGAGACAGCAAAGGCAAGGACCGCTGAACAGGGCAAAGACCGCCATGGTGAAGACCGCTGAACAGGGCAAAGCACCGCTGAACAGGGCAAAGACCGCCATGGCAAAGCACCGCTGAACAGGTCAGAGACAGCAAAGGCAAGCACCGCTGAACAGGGCAAAGCAGCGCTGAACAGGGCAAAGGCCGCCATGGCAAAGCACCGCTGAACAGGTCAGAGACAGCAAAGGCAAGCACGGCTGAACAGGGCAAAGCACCGCTGAACAGGGCAAAGACCGCCATGGCAAAGCACCACTGAACAGGTCAGAGACAGCAAAGGCAAGCACTGCTGAACAGGGCAAAGCACTGCTGAACAGGGCAAAGACCGCCATGGCAAAGCACCGCTGAACAGGTCAGAGACAGCAAAGGCAAGCACCACTGAACAGGGCAAAGCACCGCTGAACAGGGCAAAGCACCGCTGAACAGGGCAAAGACCGCCATGGTGAAGACCGCTGCACAGGGCAAAGACCGCCAATTCAACCATCGTTAGCCCATGTGCAGCTGGGACAGTGACGGAACTGGGACCGTCACGGGGAGCGTGATGCACTCTGGGCACCATTCCCCCTCATGAACCAGTGGAGACCTACATCCACTCTGTCTGTCCTTCACAGGATGAAGCGCTCTGGGCACCATTCCCCCTCCAGAACCAGTGGAGACCTGCATCCACTTGAGAGACTGTGGCTTAGCACTCCCCAGGATAAAGCAGTGGGCAACCCACCCACTGTAGAGACTTGAGAGACTGTGGCTTTGCACTCCCCAGGATAAAGCAGTGGGCAAACCACCCACTGTAGAGACTTGAGAGACTGTGGCTTTGCACTCCCCAGGATAAAGCAGTGGGCAACCCACCCACTGTAGAGACTTGAGAGACTGTGGCTTTGCACTCCCCAGGATGGTCCAGTGGGCAATCCACCCACTGTAGAGACTTGAGAGACTGTGGCTTTGCACTCCCCAGGATACATCAATGGGCATGGAGCCCCGTCGTGGATCTGGCATGGTGCTGTAATCCGGCTGAGGTGCCCCCCTTCCCTTCCCCCTGAGGTGCCTGTTGTATTTCTATCTGATGCCCCTGCAGTGTTCTCTCCGTTTGTGGACAGGTATTTAGTGTGGGCCTCGCCCATGCATTTTGGGCCCAGTGGTCCACGGACATTGATATGTGCATACCTGCAGTACTACTCGTGATGTATGATTTTCAAATGTTTATATATATATCTGTATATATTTGGTTATTGTATTTTGATACATTACAATGTTTGAACTGATTTCCTTTTGTCTTTGCATTCTTCCGGAGGGGTTGTGGGTTGTTACTGTGCTGTTTGGAAATGCATTGGTGTGTTTTGTAGTGGGTGAGGGTCGGGTTGGGGGTGGGGGTGTTGCGTGTGTGTCCCCCTGACTTTTGCCTCCCCCCTCCCCTATGTCGTAGGTGCAGTACTCACTGTTGTCTTCGGCGCCTACGTTGCTGGTGATAGTAGAGGAGCAGGAAGACCAGCGCAGGGAGTATTTGGAGTTTGGGCTCCATGGTGGCCTCCTTCCTCGTGCAGTGTGTTAAGGTGAGCGTTTTCCCATTGCAAAAGCTGTTTCCGCTGTGTTTTTATCCACGGTGAATCTGCCCCGGAAAAGGTGGCGGATTGGCGGGTTGTGATACTGTGGGTGGTACATTGTGTTCTGCCTGTCTGTTGGCGGTGACCGCCGCGATGTTTGTCTGTACCGCTGTGGCGGTCGGAGTGTTAAAGTGGCTGTCTATGTTGGCGGTTTACGCCACGGTCATAATTCCCTTTTTTTGTCTGCCGGCCTGTTTGCGGTATTACCGCAGCTTTAACACCGTCCGCCAGGGTTGTAATGACCACCTTTGCTCTTTGGTTCTTAAAACCATTCTTGCCTTATATTGCCCGTTTACACATTACCTCCTTATGAGGGAAGTGCCCCCTTTTACCCGATTGCTGAATTCCTGATGGCGAACCAACTGATGTCCTGAGGACAAAGACCGAACCTGAGTGCTGACCCAAATACGGAGGGTAACTATATGACAATGAAACTGTAATTGTCTGTTTGTTTTTCCTTTCTAGGTACCAACTGCTACTTTGACAGAGACCATAGCTAGAGGATTTCTAAATTGGTGTTACTAAATTGTTTTGCATGAAGCCCAACATGCCAATGCTAATTTGTGGTTAGTTAAGGGGTTCACTAAACTTATGCAAATAGACAAATGACCAAATCTATGATTTGTTGAATAACGTGATGATGATACTCTGCTAAAATAACCTATGCTGATGCTGTGCTATATTCTAATATTCGTGATTGTTGCTTTGATGAAATCTTATCAGAGTTGTCATATTGTGACTATGCTAATGTGTTTCTCTGTTTTAAGATTAATAAACTTGCTTGTAGAATTGTAATCAATAGGGAATAAACATCACAAAATCATATTAAACTGGTGTAGTTATTCATGACTGAAAGGACATGGTGGTCTTTCGAGTTTATTAAATGTCTTTGATTAATTTGAATTGCCGTATTACTGTGAACTTTGATGACATTATTGACATATTGATTGACATGCTGGTTAGCTATCTCGTCCTAAGGTGTCTTCAATCAGGGTCAAAAGATTCATTGGCCTAAAACAAGTCCCAAAGTGAGTAAATTAGTCATAAAGGGACGCGTTACCACACTCTTTGAAAAAGCAAATTAAGGGGCATATTTATACTCCGTTTGCGGCGAATGTGCGTCAAAAATGTTGACGCACAATCAGCGCAAACGTTGCCCCATATTTAAACCCTGACGCCCGAGCCCGCGGACGACAAAAATCCGCAATGTGCGTCATTTTCTGGATGTGGCAACCCGCCCTGCGTTAATGATATGCAGGGTAGGCGTTCCCGTCCAAAAAACAACGCACACACCGTCCGCCGTATTTATGCTTCCGGGCAAAAATGACTCTCGGCCGGGAGGCGGAGCAAAAAAATGACGCAAAGCCCGATGTGCGTCAAAATTTAACGCCTGGGTCAGGGCAGGCGTTAAAATGGGGCAAACACACCTGTATTTAATCAGAACACACAGAACAAACAACAGAGCAGCAGAGCAGCAGAGCAGCAGAGCAGCAACAGGGAGACATGGAGGTGATTTTTATTCAGCGTGCACGTAGACGCAGAGCCCTGCAGCAACAACAGCAGCTACAACAACAACAGCAGGGACCCCAAAGGCAGTGCAGAAGGCAGGAGAGGATATTCCGCCCAAGAACAACCCTGCATGGCCTCAGGGAACACGACATCATACAGAGGTACCGGTTGAACTGGCAGGCCATTCAGCAGCTGCTGAGAAATATTGAACAGCAGTTGGCCCCCACTTTGGTGACACCCCACACCATACCAACAGAAACAAAGCTGCTTGCCGTACTTCACCTGCTGGCAAGTGGCTCGTTTCAGACAACTGGTGCCCTGGTTGGTGGAATATCACAACCATCATTCTCCGCATTCCTGCCAAAAGTACTGGATGCCATCATTCGCCTGACACCCCTCCACATCTGCTTCCCTAACACACTGCAGAAGCAGCAAGAACAAAACAGGGGTTCTACGCCATCAGTGGCTTCCCACACGTCCTTGGTGCAATCGACTGCACACACGTACGCCTTGTGCCACCTGCTGCAACAGAACACCTCTACCGCAACAGGAAGCACACACATTCAATCAACGTGCAGGCCATAGTCGATCACCAAGGATTGATCACTAACATTGTGGCAAAATATCCTGGGAGTGTACATGACGCATTCATCTTCCGTCACTCTACCATCAACCAACACTTCCAGGATGGACGGTATGGCAATGGACTACTTGTTGGTAAATACAAAAATACAACTTATATACACACTGCACAGCAACCCTCTAGGACACACAACACATACACCACAATAGCAACACCTAGCCAGGAACACACTGAGGTCCTGACATCACTAGCCATGTTTCTGAAATCACCATTGAACCTGTCACACATAGGAATTTACTCTACAGCTTAATGTGAAGACATTAATGAGTGTGGTTGCCTAAATGTCACCTTGCAATTTGTAAGTGTTACAATAACCTGTACATTAATACATTGCATAAGTCTTAAGGTATGGGATGTCCAGGGTACTTTCATATGAACGTGTTAACTACACTTTCATGTTTTAACTCTGCATGGAACTATCATCTCACCCCCAGTGAAGACACACGGACACGTGTATCACAAGTCACAATGCTAGGGAGGGCACACTGTACTGAAAATCCTAATACATACTGCTAACAAACAGTTAGCTAACAAACACTTGCTCAGCCAAGGAAAAAACACAATGCAAAAGTTTTCTCCTACAAGTATAGGTTGTCACAGAAAAGAGTCACAGACAACACAAGACAACTACTGCCATCAAAGGTCTGTACAAGAGTGCCTCCTACATCTACATGATCCCATTCTGTGTTTCTCTTTCAGCTGATCAGGGGTATGGCATCCAGCCTTGGGTAATGACACCATTTGGGAACCCGACTACTGCTGCCGAGCGGGCATACAACGACGCCCATAAGAGGACACGCAGCATTGTTGAGCGGACCTTTGGGATCCTAAAGTCAAGGTTCCGCTGCCTTGACATCACTGGCGGTAGCCTACTATATTCCCCAGAGATGGTCTGTAGGATCATACTCACTTGTGCCATATTGCACAATATTTGTGTAAAAAGGAACATTCCCCTCCTTGTACCAGACCCAGACATGCCTGAAAACGACGAAGAGGAGAATGCTGGCCTGCAACAGGAGGGGGAACAACCAAACACGGCTGCTGGAGTGCGTAGGCGCCAACAGCTTGTAAATAATTTCTTTTCATAATTTCTTATATCAACACTTATTGCACAATTGTAAATAAACACAGATAACAAACACCACATCATGGTTTGGCCTATTCATTTCTGCCCACCTTTAGTTTGAAATTGCTGAAGAAGAATGTTGTCTCATTGAGCAATAATGACATAACACTCATCACACAAAAAATATACACCACAAATGTCTGCACAGAGGCTATGATGTTTCATGATACATTACCATCCACAGAGGCCAACAGGAGCACAAATGTGGCAATGACACATGCCTGATCCAGACACCTGAGACATTCTCTCACTCAGCACAAAAATGTAGCTCATTTAAAAGTCTCATTACACGTGTTCAGTGACAGGGTGGGACCATCCATGTGTACGTGACCATGTCCTCAATGGCTTCTCTCAATTTTTCCTACAAACAATGACCAATTGGAACAAGATTAGCTGCCACTAACTCATGAGGAGACCTTGAAGTTACAGTGACAACATACACCCAGACAGTTGATAGTGGATCTACATTCGCCCACACATATAAACATATGTCATCCAATCAACCAAATATTTGCAAGCAGCCGATCACAGTAGTGTCCCAGTTCGAACCTAGCAGGAAGAATGTAACATGCCACTAAACCAGGTAATGCATAAAGGGCCACATACATCAACAACCTATTTGTCATCAGCACATGAGGAACGCCGAGATTTAGCAAAAATTTTCTGTGCAAAATGGTATGTCAGATTGCTCCAAATAATCAATAGGGAAAACGTAAAATGGGCAAATGGGATTATTGAATGGCTAACAGTGATTCATACCCTATGGCCTTCCATGAGCCTGCTGCTGCAGGTTTAGCATAACAGAATAAATGAAAGCCATGGATAAATTAGCAAATCTGGAAGGGCAAACCCTAGGGTGCTGGGGGCCTAAGTCCACCTCTACCGCCCCCCAAATATACAATAATTATGTACATGTGAAGTAAACACATGCATAAGGCGCATGTGTGGCCTACATGTCAAAAGTAAAACACATATAAGATACACAAAATCATTATTAGGACATGGTTAGCCCCATAAAAAGTGTAAGTGATAATTGCACTACCTGTTTGGACTATAGATAAATGCATTACCGTGATAAATGTGGACACATTTTTGAGAAGGAATACATCCTGGTATCCCATTCATCATTTCAAAATAGCCATCAGCAATTACCCAAAATATGTGTACAAATATGGTTAATAACCATTTTGAGCAATCATTGATATTACAGTGTGAATGCCTTCTATACATCCAATAAGGGACATGTGTCATAGCTAACCACAAATGTGTATCACATAGCACCGTTTGGTCAGGACAAAATTCCTTTCACAACTTGAAAAAATTAAGACATTTTTGTCAAAATGCGTCATATTTCCACGCATACAGCATGGGCGTCATAATTGTTTGACGTACAGGAGTGCACAGAATGCAGAGTCAAAAAATTTCCCATTAAAATTAATAGATTAATAAGCTGCATTACATGTCCACCATATTTTCCATGATGCGTCATATTTCCACGCATACAGCATGGGCGTCATAATTTTTTGACGTACAGGAGTGCACAGAATGCAGAGTCAAAACATTTCCTATTAAAATTAATAGATTAATAAGCTGCATTACATGTCCACAATCTTTTCTATGATGCGTCATATTTCCACGCATACAGCATGGGCGTCATAATTTTTTGACGTACAGGAGTGCACAGAAAGCAGAGTCAAAAAATGTCCTATTAAAATTAATAGATTAATAAGCTGCATTACATGTCCACCATCTTTTCTATGATGAGTCATATTTTCACGCATACAGCATGGGCGTCATAATTTTTTGACGTACAGGAGTGCACAGAATGCAGAGTCAAAAAAATTCCTATTAAAATTAATAGATTAATAAGCTGCATTACATGTCCACCATCTATTCTATAATGCGTCATATTTCCATGCATACAGCATGGGCGTCATAATTTTTTGACGTACAGGAGTGCACAGAATGCAGAGTCAAAAAATTTCCTATTAAAATTAATAGATTAATAAGCTGCATTACATGTCCACCATCTTTTCTATGATGCTTCATATTTCCACACATACAGCATGGGCGTCATAATTTTTTGACGTACAGGAGTGCACAGAATGCAGAGTCAAATATAATTTTCATATTTGGTTCTCATATTTGCCAGCAAATTACATTTCTACTCTAGAACTGTAAACTCAGCCTCACACAAATGTAAGGGAACAATGAAGAAATTAGTTTTGACTCTGCATTATGTGCACTGTTATGCGTCAAAAAATATGACGCACAATCTGTATGCGTGAAAATATGACGCATAACGGAAAAATAAAAACGGCGGCCATTTTATGCAGGAAGTGATGTAATAGGATATCCTGTTTACAGAATCTGTACTGTGAGTTTACTTTCACTTTCACTTTGCAGTCTCAGATTATTCTAGACTGTGTGGCTGTGTGAAAAGTGTTGTCCTGTGTTTTACTGCTTTTGTGTCCTGTGTACCTTGTCTATTGTGCTTTTGTGATCATAGTCTTGTTGTCTAATATTGTCTTAGTCTGTTTTGTATACTTTTGTCAAATCCAGTGTTTCTTTTTTTTGTCTGTGGGAGTCTGTTCTGGGTAGTTTAAATTTGGGGTTAGTTGGGCTATTTTTCTTAAGTTTTCTTTTTCCTTCACTACTCTACCTTTCCCCATTTCCCCCTTTTACTTTTTGTTCTATTTTTTCACCTTTCTAACAGTAAAGATGTCAGGTAGGCCACGGCTTGCCAGGATGGGTGAGGAGGAATTGGGGGGATTCATTTGGCTTGTTTGCCATTTCCTCCCACTCATGCTGGAGGCTGGGGGCCGTGTGATACAGGGGTATCACAAGGAGGCACGTAAAGTCCGGTGGGGGAAGGTGCGCCATCACTTGGTCCGGCTCTACGGTAGCATGAGGAATGACCATCAACTCAAGCACCGCTGGGCTGATCTGATATCCAGGGAGCAGGATCTGCTGGACCACCTGGGAATCAGGATTGGTGGCCATGTTGGTGAGTACAAATCATTTACATGTGAATAATTGAAAGCTGTGTGGGGACATGTGATGATTGTTACCCAATCTGCTAGATAAGTAGCTGACTGTGTGTAATGCTAGGGAAACCTAATGTGTATTTGTTGCACAATGTGTAGGAAGACCAATGATAGCAGTCAGATGGCTCATGTTTTTAACACATACCGGATGCCTGTAGCTGTATGTAATGTAGTGTTGCCTTTGTGTCAGACAAGCGACACGTTAATGCCTCTATTTGAACTCTACAGGTCATAATTGCCAGTGAAAAAGGGATGTTGAAACATCATACCTACATATGTAGACGCCATAGCTAGACAGAAATTTGTAAAACCATGATGATGCTATAAATGAGTGGTGCCTTCACGTCAATTGAAGTTATCTATGTTCTCCACACATATGTCACATGTGTGTCTGGTTGGTGTGTGTTGAAAATGACCACATAGCCTGTTTGAGTTTGAGGGGTCATGCAGTCCTCAAGTAACCAGCTTTTGGATGTCTCTCTGGGATGCACATGATGAGATGAATGCACCCCGATATTGTTGGGGCATACTAATGGAGGTGTATCTTTGACACCACATGACTGTCCTGGCCACTGCATGTGTGTAGTAGGGTGTGTAACTGTAGCAGGAGACTCATCCAATGTAAATGTTGATTAAGAATTCTTCCATGCAGTATGAGCATGTGTCAAAGTGTATCATTACGCATGTCATATTCTCACATTGTCATTGTAACTGCAATTGTTTGTCAGTGCACGGAGTCTGAGTATATTCTTCCTTCCATACTTTACAGGTGGACCTGCACCCTACACTGTGGGAGAGGTGGCTCATTTTGAGGACCCCGACACCTACAGTGAGTGTGGCCTGAGTGCTATTTTTATTGTTTGCTAGTGATGCATGATGGACTACTGTGTGTTCAACAGAATTCAAGGTTTGATGCGCTGCCCGTTCATTGGTATTGTTGCATTAGTGGGATTTCAAATATCACTTCAGTTTCTGTAGACCAATGCTTAGCCATCTCTCAGATTTAGGGGCTGTAGGTCATTCCAGTCGGCCCGCTATGGGGAGTGGGATGAGTCATGTGGAATACACTGGTTAATGTAAGAGTTGCTCTGGGACTTGGCTTGGACTGAGTCTGCATTTCAGACTGACATTCTCCCAGATAGCTTCTGCAAAAGGCTTGTATTAAATATGCAGCTTCCTAGTTGAGGATGGACTGAGTACACTGTAGCTTGGATCTTCCGGGGGCATGTACTTCCACAAGTTGAACTAGAAGTGTGTGGGACTAGAGTGCAATAGCCTAGGTGTTCATTCTACTCATGTTAATGGGTGTTCTTGCTCCTCTGTGTGTGTGTTTAAATATGCCTCAGTGGTAGTATGTGATGTTGGCCTGAGTCAGTGCATTTTGACATGTGTGGACCTTGGATAGGACAATGTTTGTCTGACTCCAAATTGTTGCTAGCCCTTCATTGGTGTTGTGTGTGGAGGCAAATACTTGTTGACCTTTCTATACACTCCTGGGTGTGCATTGAATCTGGGATTGTTGGTTGTTCTTCCCACCCCACCCTCAAAGACTGCCATGTGATTGGGAATAGGGTACCTAGGACTGTAGCAACCAGTATGTTACACATACTTGTGACCTTTTGCAACTTAGTTTAGAACCTAGTGTACACATTCGGTTATGGCACATGGGTTCAATTTTTGCAAACAACAATTTACAAATGGCATTGAGTGAGGGTTGTGATAGTTATCACATAGAGTGACATATGTAGTGAAGTCAGTATGCGGAAGAGGTTCAGCCATAATGTCAGCTGCATTAGCCATTATTTGGATGAGAAGTTTAGGCTGATGTCACCCATCATGTAGAGACATGGATATGCTAAGTGTGAGATGGCCTTTTGTATGCAGGCTTCACATGTACTTCCTCTGAGACTTTCAATGAACTATGTTGTGACAATCGCTGTAACAAATACAGTACAAGTAATGTGCAAATGACCCATTGTGCAATTCCACCCAATGCATTTCCTATGGTAAATAGTTGCCATATCTCTTCACAGCTGCAAACATGAGTGCTGCAGAGAGACACCAGTTTGAACGGCGTGCAATGCGATACCTGCACAAACTGCAGGTGCAGTCGGGGTACAGGAGCATGGCCCGCAAATACCAAGCAGATCGGTCCTCCGGGGCATGGTGGGCCTCACCACAGGGTGGCCATACATTGCCCACAACAGCCACCACCACCACATCCACCAGGTCTCCCCAAGTGGCCCCAGCAACGGCGGGGACAGTTGACCCTGCCTCGTCAGCAAGACCTGGACCCAGCCATTTCCAACACCCAGGACAGTCCTGTGGGCATACAACTACTGCCACACCGTCCACCTCGGCCAGCACACAGACTGCAGCAGCCCCTCCTGTAGACCCAGCGGCATTCCTGGCATTAAGCCGTAAACTGGACAAAGTTTTTTCAAAGGTGGACAAGCTAAGCCAGGATGTGGCATATATTAAGAAAAGGGTTCGGTCCATCAGGCGGACCCTACGGAGGGCCAACCTCTAGGACTTTTGCCATGTTTGACTTTTACCCCTCCCCTCTCTCCTCTTTCCTTTTTGTACTGATAGTTGGTTTTTGGGGATTAGTGTTAGGTTAGTGTAGGTTGTTAGCTTAGTTAGTGTTAGGGAGGAGGGTGGGGGTCCTTGTTCCTTCTATTTTTCTTTTTTGTGTGGGTGGGTGGGGGTCAATGTTGGGATTCATGTTTGTTAAAAAAACAAATAAAAAAAAATAAAAAAAATAATAATAATAAAATAAAAAACCACCAAAAAAATATATGATTGTTTAGGATACTATAGTATGTGTGTAGGTTAGTATGTGTTGTTCTGCATGTGTCCTGTCTCATAATGGTGGGTGGGGGGTTGATGTTTAGATCGTTTCGTTATATGTGTAGAGTAAGTTTAGCTTAGGTTAGTTAGGGACAGTTGTGGGTTAGTAGTAGTCAGGTTAGATTAGTGTAGGTATGACTTTTCCCTTATTTGCCTCTGGTGTGAATAAATAGGAATAAACGTATAGTTAACCCTTTGCATGATGCGTCAACTGCTACTTTATCATGGCCTTGACATCAGTGTAGGTGAATGTTTTTCTATGACATTAGTGTCCTATGCTACCCACCACAGAAAATGGAGGGTTAACATGCCAGCTACCCGTGTGCTAACTTGGTAAGTATCCACCATTTGGGAGACCCACCATTGGTAGTTTACATCGATCACCAAGGATTTGTGTTGATGAGTACGTATTCTACATCACAAAGTGTGCTTCCAGACTTGTTATTGTGGGTAATTTAATAGGTCGGACTGCAGTGTGATGTTCAGGGAGATCTTTGTAGATGAGGTGTTGTTAACACTTTTGTCTTGTTGCCTTCATTGCTGACCTAGATCATGTGTGTAATAATTCAGCATGACTTCCCTTCATGGAAGTATACTCAGAAAGGGTGATTGATGCAGTGTTTTTTTTTTGTTTGCTTAGATTTTGCTGCATAATTTCATGTTTTAGTATTGCATGGTGCCTACATTTATCAGCCACCATTAGTTGACTTGAATTGCTATAGATGGAGCATTATTCTGTCCAACACAGCATGATTGTGTGTGGTTTGTCCCTTCATCAGTTATTTTCCTCAGGATGGTAAGGCTATGAGGCAATCCTGGCCACTGCACAGATGTATCAGACTACATGATGTCAGCACAGTTGTATTGACAAGCTACATGGTTGCCACACAGGCACTTTAGAGTTATCTACTGCACAGTTGATGTGTCAAATAACACAGAGACATATTAGGTGTGCAAGTGCTATTTATTGATAGGTGCTGTAGTGCAAAATGTCCATTGTCCATGTTTGCTGAGTCCGTTCTAGTGCATTCTTACATGTTGATCCTACAGAAGGGGTGTGGATGATGCTCCTGACATGCTGGGGTGATGTCACAGACAATGCAGAGGGACAGGATTTGGCGAATATTAGGACAAGTCATACAGTGGTTAGCAGAACAGTCATTGAGTGTAGTTGTAGTGAGACTGGCATTTGACAAAACGTAGGACCTTGGTCAAAGTAGGCCATGGTGCAGGGACTAGTGCTTCCGGGTACTCTTCCGTGAGAATGTGATCTGTTGCATGTCTTCTTCTTCTGATGTGTGTGTTGCCTGGTTTGTCCTTGTTGTTGTTGGTTGTGAAAGGGCAACACACACCTCAGTGTTAGAAGACGTGGAGTCAGACATCCCGGGGGCTGCTCCCTGTGAAGTTCTTAAGGGCAGTACTGCTGCAAGGAGGGCCTGCTGGTTTTTGAGAATAGCAGCCACATCACGATGGTAGGCAGCCAGGTCGGCCCTGAGGGGTTCAATGTTGCATTTGTGCACGCGTTGACTGGATTGCAGTTGTAGGTGTTGTGTCAACTGGATTACAGCTGTGCTGATTTCCTTCTGTGTTTTCGCAAGTTCCTGCAAGAGAGATTTTAGGGCATGCATAGCATTTGCCTGATCTGCAAATGACGTCATGCACGAACGCACCCCCTCAAGGCTGGCTGCCATGTTTTGCATACCCACCCGCACCACCTTGGCCAGCCCCCGCTGTACACCAACTACAGTTCTTTCAAAGCTGGTGCCAGTGTCGTTAGAGTCCTCAGCTGTGTTGGAGCTGGCAGGTCTTACAATTGGGGTGGTGGGTGGGTCTTCTGTGATGGCTGCCTGATCTGTGCTCCTCCTTGTGACTGAAGGTGGGGTCTGGAGGCTTTCAAGGACCTTTTGGATGGTCTCCTGGGAAATGTTTATGGGCTCGTCATCCATGTCATCAGGGAAATCAGGGACAGGCATATCGGCACGAGATCCATGTTCCTCTGCAATGAAACAGGGTACAATTAGTATGTCTGTGTTGTGACAATTTTGCCGTAACATGCAAGCCTTTTGATGACTTTACTTTGTGCTCTGGTTTGGTATTGGTATCTGCTGTCCTTCATATGAGCATTGTTATAGGCCTATGGCCCACCTGTGTGTCACATGTATGATATAGAGTTATCAGACTTGTCTGCCTAATCGCCTCTAGGTGTTGCTTTGTACCAATTAGGGAATAGCCATCTTTTTGTCCTACTCGTCCCTCCGTGTATATCTATTCTTATGGAGAGACATTTTGTCACGTGGGCTCTCATTATACTAAATGAGACTACTGGATTTCTAGGCAGCAGGATCAATAACGGTGTGGGGGACTGAGTCTGACCCACTTGTAAAGAACTCTGTCACCCTAAATCTTTTCTTTTGCTCTGGCTAACTCATGCCTCATGTCTCCCACGGGGAAGAAATGATTAGGCAGCCGAGTGCATGACATCTTTGGAACTTCTCAGGGAAGTTGTGGTCACTCAGATCCAAACCAACTCTCTCATTTCCAGTATGATCTCATATACAAATGACAAAGACAGTATAAGTTTTATATGATGATTTCATAAAACAACTGTATTTTAGATAATAAGGCGTGAGCCGCAATAACCAAAACAATACAACATAGTAGAATTGAAATAGTCACCAGGAGAGTAAAACATAAGAACAAAGCTATCATAGTGCCTAACAGTTTCTACATCACAAAGTGTGCTTCCAGACTTGTTATTGTGGGTAATTTAATAGGTCGGACTGCAGTGTGATGTTCAGGGAGATCTTTGTAGATGAGGTGTTGTTAACACTTTTGTCTTGTTGCCTTCATTGCTGACCTAGATCATGTGTGTAATAATTCAGCATGACTTCCCTTCATGGAAGTATACTCAGAAAGGGTGATTGATGCAGTGTTTTTTTTTTGTTTGCTTAGATTTTGCTGCATAATTTCATGTTTTAGTATTGCATGGTGCCTACATTTATCAGCCACCATTAGTTGACTTGAATTGCTATAGATGGAGCATTATTCTGTCCAACACAGCATGATTGTGTGTGGTTTGTCCCTTCATCAGTTATTTTCCTCAGGATGGTAAGGCTATGAGGCAATCCTGGCCACTGCACAGATGTATCAGACTACATGATGTCAGCACAGTTGTATTGACAAGCTACATGGTTGCCACACAGGCACTTTAGAGTTATCTACTGCACAGTTGATGTGTCAAATAACACAGAGACATATTAGGTGTGCAAGTGCTATTTATTGATAGGTGCTGTAGTGCAAAATGTCCATTGTCCATGTTTGCTGAGTCCGTTCTAGTGCATTCTTACATGTTGATCCTACAGAAGGGGTGTGGATGATGCTCCTGACATGCTGGGGTGATGTCACAGACAATGCAGAGGGACAGGATTTGGCGAATAGTAGGACAAGTCATACAGTGGTTAGCAGAACAGTCATTGAGTGTAGTTGTAGTGAGACTGGCATTTGACAAAACGTAGGACCTTGGTCAAAGTAGGCCATGGTGCAGGGACTAGTGCTTCCGGGTACTCTTCCGTGAGAATGTGATCTGTTGCATGTCTTCTTCTTCTGATGTGTGTGTTGCCTGGTTTGTCCTTGTTGTTGTTGGTTGTGAAAGGGCAACACACACCTCAGTGTTAGAAGACGTGGAGTCAGACATCCCGGGGGATGCTCCCTGTGAAGTTCTTAAGGGCAGTACTGCTGCAAGGAGGGCCTGCTGGTTTTTGAGAATAGCAGCCACATCACATGGGGGACTGAGTCTGACCCACTTGTAAAGAACTCTGTCACCCTAAATCTTTTCTTTTGCTCTGGCTAACTCATGCCTCATGTCTCCCACGGGGAAGAAATGATTAGGCAGCCGAGTGCATGACATCTTTGGAACTTCTCAGGGAAGTTGTGGTCACTCAGATCCAAACCAACTCTCTCATTTCCAGTATGATCTCATATACAAATGACAAAGACAGTATAAGTTTTATATGATGATTTCATAAAACAACTGTATTTTAGATAATAAGGCGTGAGCCGCAATAACCAAAACAATACAACATAGTAGAATTGAAATAGTCACCAGGAGAGTAAAACATAAGAACAAAGCTATCATAGTGCCTAACAGTTTCTACTCTCCCTCTGCTTGTTCTATTTAGAGCACAGCATGTTAAGCTTCTAGCTTGCCTTTCCGAATCACTGGGGAGACATCAGCCCTCATACCTGAGAAAAGGCCTGTGATCTGGTTCTGCATCTGCAACAAGGCAGGCAGCGTCTAGTTGTGGTTCTCTGTTCGGAAACTCCCTCTTGCGTGTATTGGGACAAGGAAGTGATTTTATAACTAACATGGCATCGTGATCACAAAATGTCCCTACGCAGGAAGGCCACATCTAAACTCCTGCCACGTCTATCGGCAATGTACCAGACCGTATCCTTGACTGAAGCACAGAGTGAATATGTTATGGAGAACTCCAGTGCTGAAGTAGGCAAAACAGTGTGAAATGAATAAAAAACAACACCGTAGAACTGGCTATTTGAAAAATAACAGTACGAAGCTTAATAAAAAGCATTTAGTGCAAAGTGCACAGAGGCTCTAAGCTGTCAGCAAATGAATAAAATACATTCAGGGCAAAGTGCACTAAGGCCTAAAGCCTGAAGCTAATGCGCAAAGGATACGTAAAACTTACCACACCAAACTTTCACTGGCTGTGGGTGTTGTGATTGCCCTGGCATCACACTTGCCTCTCAGGACCTGCCCCAAAATCTTTTTATTCACATTGACCTAAATGTAATTGTTATGTGGCATATCCTATGCATGGCAATGTTAGGAAGTGATATGGATGTAAACATTGTTGATGTTTCCAGCTGATGTTGGGTAATGTGTGTTTAACTGGATTGCCCTGTTTATCGTATCAGTGTCCTATTTGGTTCTCAGACTGTGCAGGTGTGTTTCAGTGACCAGTTGCATGTGTCCCCTCCTCAATTTTGTTGTCTGAGCAGTATGACATTAGTGATGTTGCCTTGTTAGCCAGGCACGGGAGGGACCCTGACGTATGCAGCATGTGTGTGTCCTTAGTGCTGTGTGGCTCCTATTGCTGTTTACTTTGGCTGATGTATGTGTCAACTATGGGCATTGGCATTTGAGTGTACTGGTGCCTTTGTCTTATTTCTAGAAATAGTTGCAGATGTCATCCTCACCCCCTAATTTAGGTAGGTATGTTCCATGGGGAGGTTCCTGCCATTTGCTACTATGGCTGCACAGAGATCAGAGGTGTTAGTGTCAACTGTTGTCGCAGTTACATTGCAGTTGTTGTTTTGGCTACTGGATTACTGATAAGGACCTAGTTGATGTAGGATACATTTTGACTGACGAGTGCCTGGATGTAAGTTTGACGTAGTGGCCTTCCCACCTGTCGCTGCTTTCCCTTAGCTCCATTGTTGTCATGACAGGATGGCCCCATGGGACTGTTGTTGGTGCTGTGTTTTGTCGTGCCCCAGCTTCTGTCTGTGCTGGGCATGCCCCCCTGCCGTGCCCCTTTACCCATGCCACTTCATATATATGCTGACTTACATGCATTGTGTAGTAGTTATTCCCCACCCCGGTTGCAGTTATCATTATTGCATTATAATTCCCCATGTGACTTACCCTGCATGTGTGTTGTCTCGTGGTAGTCTGCGCTGTCCTGTCCTTGAATCCCTGTGACGATCTCCTCAGGGATGACGGCTGCGACCATCTCCTCCATGTGGTCCAGGGCCTCCTGTTGTGCTGGACTCCCCCCTCCAGTCTGCAGTGCTGCCTTCCTGTTCCTGGCCATTTTTTCCTTTGTCCTACGTTTGTAGTCATGCCAGCGTTTCTTACACTCAGTGACTGTTCTGCGTTCTTCAGCCACACTGTTGATCTTGTCCACTATTTGTTGCCATATGGCCCCTCTGCTGCTGATTGGCAACTTAGAGGTGATGAACAGTTGGTGCTGGTGTTCCGTCACCTCTTTAACCATGATTTCCTGCTCCTCTGCACTGAAGCAACACTTTCTTTTTTTTCTATAAATGTCCTGGTTCCTGTATGGATTATCCTGGCTGGTTCCTGGTCTGCTGTCATCTTCCTGGGGTCTGTTGTGGCATCTGGGATCCATTTTGGCTCTCCTCTGCTGAAAGGGCAGTGTTCGCGGGTGAATTTGACGCTATTGCGTCAAAATGAACTGCGCTTTCCGGGTTGCGCTGTCGTAAATCGACCCACAGTCATTTGCGTCGCGTTAACGTTGGTTTCCTTTACGACTTGACGCCGCTGTGTGCGTCACAAAATAATGACTCCCACCTGTTGGTTGCGCCGCCGTGCGTCAAAGTATAAATTTGACGCCCGCACGGCGCATCGAAATGGCGTTAGCCGGCGGTAATTTTTTTGACGCAAAACTGCGACGGCGCAGCTTTGAGTCAAAAAGTATAAATATGGCCCTAAGTTTTAAAGTCACTCTTGAGTGCTGGCTATGGGTTCACACTCAGTGAAATCAGAGAAATAATGGTCAACACTGATGAAACTCTTTTGAGCCATAATAATGAAATTAAATTTTTTCTGGTGAGAATGTACAGTGATAGAATTCATTTTTGTCAGTCTAACAAAAAGAATAGGGCACTTATGATATTCTCAGCTGATTTGACTCCTGAAGTTCTTACTGCCAAAATAAGATCAGAAGATGCAAGCAAATCAGCGGGAACCATTTTAAGAAACATCCTGAAAGATTTAGATTTTGGACTTAATGACAAATTTTGTGATGCCCCAGAGCTCAGCAAATAATGGGAGTCAACAAGAATGCCTGATGTTGTCTTAAAATTTTGTACATCATTGTTTAATATCAGCAAAGCAAAACTGTTACAAACTAAAGTTCTTAAGTTCAGAACAGAAGCCGACAAAAATGATGATGGCTTTGAAGATATAAGCAAAGAAGTGGAAGCCAATCCCATGAACTGACAGACTTATATTGTGCAAATGTACTGTCTTTTCCAAATCATGTTTTATGAATTACATCAAAGCAAAAAAGAAAACTCTGCTACACATGATCACTGCCCATGTAAGCTATGATAAGTGCAAACATGGAGAGATAATCACTTCAATGAATAGGATTGGTGTATCAATGATTTTCAATGACATAGTACGAGCATGAACTTGTTAGTGTCGAGACTGGGCCACTCACATGAAAAGCAGGATGTCTGCAGGGGCGATGGTATACCCCGACCTCCTGGAACACCTCTCAGCACTTCCTGGTGGACACAGAAACCCCGGCAGGTGTCACAAAAGGAAAGGGGGAGTGGAAGAGAAAGAGACAAAACACTGCCACGTCTTGCCGGTCCAGCCAGGCACCCTGTATCCTCGGGGGGCAGGTTGTTCTTGACAGAGTGATAGTAGAGTTAGTGCACTCAACTTTCTTGAAACTGAATCTCTCTTTTTGATATGCGCACGGGAGCGGTAGAAGAACACTGAGATGCTCCAGCACTTTTCTTAGATAATGGTAACTGTTGGCACAATTACTAACACTGTATTACCAAAAACCCAAACTGAGTACCATAACAATAAGTTCTGCGACACTAGGGCTGGTCTTCACAGAGATTCACTGTTGCACACTACAATTTTGGTAGCAATTTTCATGCACAAGAAAGACAAACAAGGGCATTAATTATATCACATATAACTTTCCTGCATGCATAGGGTTAAACTAAAAGGAACAAAAACAATCCAAGAAATACAAATGTCCACTCTGGGTTTAAACAGTTAGGGTGGCACAGTTTGATTTGGTTTCACTGTGTGTGTGAAAAACCCTTCAAAAGCAAATTCCTCAAACCTGAAACATAGGCATGAATGACACAATTCAAATCCAAGAGTTATGCTATTAGAGAAAGAAAAGTCACGTGAATGCTCTATTAAAATTGCACTGTCACTTTTTGTAGTACTTGAGCTCAAGCAGACTTACTGAAGCACATTTAGGCAAGTAACTACAATAATAATGTAGAGTGTTGAAAAATGCATTTGTCTCTTCAAGATAAGCACTCTGCCAAAATACGAGGTCTGAAATACACCAGCTGTTCTAGGAAAGCACGGCGCTCAAAGAACAAACTCCCTGGAGAATATTAGTCACTGAGCTGCAGTCTTTTCCTGAGTGCTGGAGGAATGCCTGGTGTCAGCTGGTACAGGAACTTAGAAAATAATTGCCTCAAAAGTCCTGAATACAAGGATGACAGCAGGGGCTGGACTGCCAAATCAGATTCTGAGATCAGGAAGCAAAACATAACCAAGCAGGGAGGCATGCTTCACCCTGCTATTTACATCCAATCAGGAAAGCAGTTCCACATGTGGATGAGTCACCACACCCAATTAGAAGCACATGTCTACACCACACCCATTTAGAAGCACATGTCTACACCTGCCCACATTAGCAAACAAGCATTGGTAAAACAAGCATTGATAAAACCAATTGTGTAACACAGCACATTCTGTTTATTTAGAAATATGAAGGTCTAACCAAGAACAGAAATATGATTTAACCCTAATCCCTGGGGATGCTGACAGATAACGCAGGAGGCACCTTAGGGATTCCTGACAGTTAGCAGGTTATGCTGTAAAATTCTGTGAATCCCACAGTACACTGCTTCCAAGCCACTTTACCAGGAAAGGATTTACAATGCTGTTCTTGATTATTTGGATTTTGAAGACAGCTCTTCTTTGTCTGGAACATCCAGCCCACATGATACTTCCATGGTGCTTTTTCAAGACCAATGAAGTAGATGCTGGAGAACAAGCTGTGTCAGCTGTAGGAATAAACAAACAAAGCTGCAAACTTGTAACCCAACTGCTTAGCCAATGTGTGCAAAATCACTTCCCAGCCTACTAGAAATTTTCATAGTGGCTGAGGACTTAGGGGGTCATTATGAACCTGGCGGAAGGCGGAGAAGCGGCGGTAAGGTTGCCAACAGGCTGGCGGCCTTTTTTTTTGTATTATGACCATGGCGGTTACCGCCATGGTCATCCGCCGCTTCTCCGTACCGCCCGCCAGGGCGGAGACGACCGCCGGGCTGGAGACCTGGGTCTCCAGCCCGGCGGCCGTCACTATACCGCTGGCGGTATTTTGACCCGGCTTACCGCCGTGGATTTCCTGCGGTTGGAACCGCCATGAAATCCATGGCGGTAAGCACTATCAGTGCCAGGGAATTCCTTCCCTGGCACTGATAGGGGTCTCCCCCACCCCCCACCCTCACCCAGACTCCCTCCCCTACCCCCCCACCACCCATGCCACCCCCCAAAGGTGGCAGGACCCCCATCCCCACCCAGACCCCCAACATAACATCATTCATACACATGACACGCACGCAGGCACCACCAACACACATACACGCACACACACCGACATACATGCCAACATCCACACACACATTCAGACATGCACACCCACATTCAAACACACACGCACACATCCATACAGACATACATACAGACATACACGCACTCATTCCCAAACACACAACACCCCCGCAAGCATACACGCACTCACACACCCCCTCTACATACACACACGCACACCCCCATGCACCCACACAACACACAACACTCCCCCACCCCCCTCCCCTCACGGGTGATCGACTTACCTGGTCCGACGATCCTCCGGTAGGGGACGGGAGCCATGGGGGCAGCTCCGCCGACACCACACAGGCAACAGAACACCGCCACGGCGAGTCACAGGACGTGATTCGCTGGGCGGTGTTCTGTTGGCGTGGCGGTGGAGGTGGAGCAACCTCCACTTCCCCGCCTCCCGCCAGTATGGCTGTTGGCGGCTCTCCATCCGTAAAAGGACAGAGAGCTGCCAACGGTCATAATAGGCCGAGCGGCAAACCGCCACCACTGGCGGTCTTCCGCACGGCGGTCCCACGGCGGTCTTGGAAAAAGACCGCCGAGGTCAAAATGACCCCCTGTGATCTTCTTCTGCCTGATGTTGCAGTTCGCAAAGCTGATTTAACTGAATTGATCATATTGCTTCTTTTGTGCAGACTGAAGGATGATGAAAAACCTGTTCTTCCGGGGGCTGGAAATTGTGCTCAGATCTCCCAGAATACCATTCCACTGATGACGGTTGGGTTTTTACCAGTAATATAATCTCTAGTCCACAACTACGCAACAGTATACACAGCTCTAAAGAATTTCCAAAATGTGCATGCTCAACTTGAAGACCAGCCTATCTTGCCAATTTTCTGTGATGAAGGTGTTTTCCCTATTGTAGCTGGCATTTTTATGAGCAATCCAGTAGGGTTTGATGATCTGTTTTCAATGATGGGCATTTTCCCCATGACAAATGTTATGTTGCTGTGTGCAGAAAGTTATTTCAGTGGATATGGCATATACGATGGGCTTATTGAGTCTAAAATATTTGGAAGCAAAACTGTCTTTGCTCCCTGCAATCTTGTGCCCATCAGAAGGGGACCTAACTGTGAGACTTTCCAATGCTCGAATAGTCTTCCAGACCTTCACCTGCAGGCATATTCTAACTTCCAGCAATTGGGATGCTATTTGCAAACCGCCATCCATTCTCAATCTATGTGGGTTTTGTGGAAGCCAGTCTGCTCATGCTTGGAACTCTTACCTAGAATCCCCTGCTTACTGCTGCTTCTCCTCCCCTGCAGGCCAAGGATGGGTAGAGGTATTCAGCACACCTGTGGCTGGCTGCTGCTAGCCTGCTCACACCTGATGCATGTGATTACTGTGAGTCCTTTTAAGCCTCAGCTCCCTTCAGCCCAATTTTGGTCATTGTAGCTGTTTTTCCAGTGAGACTGACCCATGTTTCCTGAAGTTTTCTCAGCCATGGTTCTTCCTTGTTGTAGAACCTTAGTTTTTCGTCCTTTGTTTCCTGAGCTAATTTTATTCTTTTTTCCTGAGTTCCTGAGCCATAGTTATTCCTTGTTCCTGTTACTGAGCTGTAGCTATCCGTGTTCACATTCCTCAGCTGTAGCAAATCCTCATTCGTGAACTAGCACTCCATGCATGCTACCTTGACTTCTGAGCATTCGCAAATCCTTGTTCCTGAACTAGCACATTCTGCAGTGCTACTTAACTCTTGAGCCTTAGCTATTCCTTGTTCCTTGTATATTTTCTGACTGCAGTGTTTCCTCGTTTCCTTGATTCCTGCACTAGTCCTCCTTGTGCTCCCTGGAAGCCTCTCCTTTTTCATTTTCCTTCCCCAGTCCTTGCCTTTCTTTCCATTTCTTTGTTCCAGTTCCTAGTTTGCTGTTTTCCTACTGTCTTGCTTCTAGTCTTTCCTGTTAGTGCATTGTCTATCATGGTTGCTGTTACTGCCTTACTTGTTCCTGTTTGATCACCAGGATCCGTGGGCTGAGCTGACAACCTAGGTTGTGTTTCTTGTCCACTGTGAGTATTGTCTTTCAGTCACTTTTATAACATCACCATAAGGGTCAGCTCCAGAGACACTGCCTTTGCATGTATATCCAATATATGTGTATTAGCAGTCAGAATCTGTAACAGCAGTTGGGGATGAGGAACTTACTGAGCTTCATTCATATATATTATACATCATGCACCTTTGTCTTGGGGTGTTAGTTAGCCTGTGTGCCACATTGCCTCTTGAATGCCTGTTCTTTCTGAGTCCTATCTGTCGTATTCCCTTGAATAGAGCTTCCCTTTCGGATCCCTTCTCTCCTCTGACTCCCTGTGTGATCTTGGGAAGCTCTATACCAGAATTCTGCCTCCTTTGTTCTCCCTGCAACTAGTATAGCAAGCACCCTGACAATCGTCATTTCATGCAACAGCAAGGAAACCCCTTAGAAATGACTGAGCCTGTGTGACTACACAACTTCATGACCAAACAATATGTGGATAATAATATGAAGACACGTCTACTAGATGTCCTGGAACATGAATCAAAACGATATGCAGAAGTGAAGCAGAAGAGATTTGTATGGAAAGAGAAAACCTGTTTGACATACTCACTAAAGAAAATTCCACGCTCTAATTGCTACAATAAGAGTTTCATCCAACCAGTCACTATAAAACAGGTTACAAAAACACAACTTTTGCATAGAGATATGGATGTAGGAAAAGAAAGAGGTGAATTTATCAAGGACGTTCTGTTGCATGATCTTCTTTAAACACATACATTATTTGATGGAGCTGCTGCAACCAAACCAATGAAGCACAAACTCGAAAACAAGAACTCGAAAAAAACCTTTAATCCAAAGAATTTTCATTTGAAAAGGTGTACTCATTGAAAACTCCTATTCTTGTGGAACACATGTCAAAATTGCGAATGGTCAAGATTTCATCCATGCAAAATTTTGGAGAGGTTGTTTAGACTGTTTTACAAATATCAAAGTCAGTGTGCACCTTGCAAGAACTGCACATTGCCATTGACAGTTATCTTGAACTTTCTGTCAGACGAATGTCTACCAGTGGAACAATTGACCTTGCCTGCATCAAAAAAAGAATTCTACACCTCTACCTGTGCAACCTGATAAATTCTGGTCATCAACATCGAACAAGATGAACTTGGAGATGTTAACTCACCAAAACATTGTGATGCTTCATTATTCATTGAACGCAGAATTTTGAATTATTTCAAGTGGAATGATTGTCAATGTGGAGTTGATGCCTGCAGAGATGTATTAAAAAGATATGGGGCATATGGTTCAAGAATTTAACAGCACATTGGAGAAAGCTGACCTTCGTGTTGTGCCGCATGTTGAATGGCCTGTTTGAAATGGATGTTATTATTGTGCTGCTTAGATTTGTTGCAACGTCCATAGGTCAAGGATTGTCAGAGTTATGGATATGTTATGAAACCTGCGAGAAAAGACACAATTCTGCTTCAAATTCTGTACAAGAAACTTGACCCAGAGATGTCCAGTGTTCTTATCAAGGCACATATTCTTATGGGTTATGAGACAATGAGCAAAACTGGAATAAAACTTGGAGCTTTAACCCCTTATCTGCTGGGCCGTTTCCCCCCCCCCGTGCTGAGCCCTTTTTTGGCTATTTGGGGTAGTTCGCACTTAGGCCTTCATAACTTTTTGTCCACATAAGCTATCCACGCCAAATTTGCGTCCTTTTTTTCCAACATCCTAGGGATTCTAATGGTACCCAGAGTTTGTGGTTTCCCCTGGAGGAGACCAAGAAATTAGCGAAAACACAGTGAAAAATTAGTTTTTTCCCAAAAAATGGGAAAAAAGGGCTGCCGAAGAAGGCTTGTGGTTTTTTCCCTGAAAATGGCAAAAAACAAAGGGTTTTTGGTGCTAAAATCACCATCTTCCCACCTTTCAGGAACGGGCAGACTTGAATCAGAAAACCACATTTTTCAACACAAATTTGGCATTTTACTGGGACATACCCCATTTTTACTATTTTTGGTGCTTTCAGCCTCCTTCCAGTTAGTGACAGGAATGGGTGTGAAACCAATACTGGATCCCGGAAAGCTAAACATTTCTAAAAACTAGACAAAATTCTGAATTCAGCAAGGGGTCATTTGTGTAGATCCTACAAGGTTTTCCTACAGAAAATAACAGCTGAAATAAAAAAATATTGAAATTGAGCTGAAAACAACAGCCATTTTTCTTTATGTTTTACTCTGTAACTTTTTCCTGCGATGTCAGATTTTTTAAAGCAATATGCCGTTATGTCTGCTGGACTCTTCTGGTTGAAGGGATATAAAGGGCTTGTAGGTTCATCAAGAACCCTAGGTACCCAGAGCCAATAAATGAGCTGCACCCTGCAGTTGGTTTTCATTCTATACTGGGTATACAGCAATTCATTTGCTGAAATATGAAGAGTGAAAAACAGGTATCAAGAAAACCTTTGCATTTCCAAAATGGGCTCAAGATAAGGTTTTGAGGAGCAGTGGTTATTTGCACATCTCTGAATTCCGGGGTGCCTATACTAGCATGTGAATTGCAGGGCATTTCTCAAATAGATGTCTTTTTTACACACTCTCTTAGATTTGGAAGGAAAAAATGTAGAGAAAGATAAGGGGCAATAACACTTGTTTTGCTATTCTATGTTCCCCCAAGTCTCCCGATAAAAATGATACCTCACTTGTGTGGGTAGGCCTAGCGCCTGTGACAGGAAATGCCCCAAAACACAACGTGGACACATCCCATTTTTTGACAGAAAACAGAGCTGTTTTTGCAAAGTGCCTACCTGTAGATTTTGGCCTCTAGCTCAGCCGGCACCTATGGAAACCTTCCAAACCTGTGCATTTTTGAAAACTAGAGACCTAGGGGAATCCAAGATGGGGTGACTTGTGGGGCTCTGACCAGGTTCTGTTACCCAGAATCCTTTGCAAACCTCAAAATGTGGCTAAAAAAACAAGTTTTCCTCACATTTCTGTGACAGAAAGTTCTGGTATCTGAGAAGAGCCACAAATTTCCTTTCACCCAGCGTTTCCCCAAGCCTCCCGATAAAAATGATACCTCGCTTGTGTGGGTAGGCCTAGCGCCCGTGACAGGAAATGCCCCAAAACACAATGTGGACACATCCCATTTTTTGACAGAAAACAGAGCTGTTTTTTGCAAAGTGCCTACCTGTAGATTTTGGCCTCTAGCTCAGCCGGCACCTAGGGAAACCTACCAAACCTGTGCATTTTTTAAAACTAGAGACCTAGGGGAATCCAAGATGGGGTGACTTGTGGGGCTCTGACCAGGTTCTGTTACCCAGAATCCTTTGCAAACCTCAAAATGTGGCTAAAAAAACACATTTTCCTCACATTTCGGTGACAGAAAGTTCTGGATTCTGAGAGGAGACACAAATTTCCTTCCACCCAGCGTTTCCCCAAGTTTCCCGATAAAAATGATACCTCACTTGTGTGGGTAGGCCTAGAGCCCGCGACAGGAAATGCCCCAAAACACAACGTGGACACATCCCATTTTTTGACAGAAAACAGAGCTGTTTTTTGCAAAGTGCCTACCTGTAGATTTTGGCCTCTAGCTCAGCCGGCACCTAGGGAAACCTACCAAACCTGTGAATTTTTTAAAACTAGAGACCTAGGGGAATCCAGGATGGGGTGACTTGTGGGGCTCTGACCAGGTTCTGTTACCCAGAATCCTTTGCAAACCTCAAAATGTGGCTAAAAAAACACATTTTCCTCACATTTCGGTGACAGAAAGTTCTGGAATCTGAGAGGAGCCACAAATTTCCTTCCACCCAGCCTTCCCCCAAGTCTCCCGATAAAAATGATACCTCACTTGTGTGGGTAGGCCTAGCGCCCGCGACAGGAAATGCCCCAAAACACAACGTGGACACATCACATTTTTTGACAGAAAACAGAGCTGTTTTTTGCAAAGTGCCTACCTATAGATTTTGGCCTCTAGCTCAGCTGGCACCTAGGGAAACCTACCAAACCTGTGCATTTTTTAAAACTAGAGACCGAGGGGAATCCAAGATGGGGTGACTTGTGGGGCTCTGACCAGGTTCTGTTACCCAGAATCCTTTGCAAACCTCAAAATGTGGCTAAAAAAACACGTCTTCCTCACATTTCGGTGACAGAAAGTTCTGGAATCTGAGAGGAGCCACAAATTTCCTTCCACCCAGCGTTCCCCCAAGTCTCCCGATAAAAATGATACCTCACTTGTGTGGGTAGGCCTAGCGCCCGTGACAGGAAATGCCCCAAAACACAACGTGGACACATCAAATTTTTTCATAGAAATCAGTGCCTACCTGTGGATTTTGGCCTCTAGCTCAGCCGTCACCTGGGGAAACCTAGCAAACCAGTACATTTTTGAAAACTAGAAACCCAGGGGAATCCAAAATGGGGTGACTTGTGAGGCTCTGGCCAGGTTCTGTTACCCAGAATCCTTTGCAAACATCAAAATTTGGCCAAAAAAACACTTTTTCCTCTCATTTTGGTGACAGAAAGTTCTGGAATCTGAGAGGAGGCACTAATTTCCTTCCACCCAGCTTTCCCCCAAGTCTCCCGATAAAAATGGTGCCCGCGACAGGAATAGATCACACAACGGTCAATGTTGGTCCTTACATGAGGCAGCTGTTGACCCTAGGGTGATCCATTCCTGACGCAGGCACTAGGTGTAGGCACTCAAGTGGGGTAGTGTTTTTATAAGGACAGGTGAGGAATCACTGGGTGGTAGGAATTTTGTGGATCCCAGCATATTCCTGTAGTTTGTGTGACAGAAATGCGAGAAAAATAGAGTTTTTATTCAACATTTCAGCTTTGCAGGGTATTCTGGGTAAGATAACTTTGGGGAATCCACACAAGTCACACCTCTGTGGACTCCCCCGAATGTCTAGTTTCCAGAAATGTTTGGGTTTAGTGTGTTTCTCTATATGGCCGCCGAACCCAGGACCAAAAACACAGGTGCCTGTCTTACAAAACCAGTTGGTTTTGCGATAGATAATTTTGATGTCTTCACAATACGATTTGGGTGGTGGAATTTGGGGCTGAACTAAATTGGGGAGCTCCCAAGAGAGCACTCTCTCTCTCTCTGCTTGCCGCCGCATTCACCTGCTCTCTGGGTTGGGCTAACCCACTATTACCCAGTTGCACAGATTGCTTGAGAAGGGACAGCAGGACTGTCCTCATCACCTCCCTCATAATGTACTGGAAGAGGAGTTATCGAATGGGACTCCTCCGACTGAAAAATCACCCCAGAGTCTGCGCCATTGTCCTATCCCTCAGATGCTGTCTCAGTATCTGATGTCTCAGTCTCTGATCCTATGTCAGAGCTGTCCTCTATAACCCGAGTGACGGCATCAGTCATCCATCAAGATGCCATCTCTGCTATTGGCTAAACTGTTGCTCTAAAACACTAGCCTACGTAGACAGTCACAAAATCGATGGTGTGTGTGAGATACGTACAACAGTAGAGGCCATCTTACCTGCGCTTTTTCCCTCAATCAGCACGTTCTTACTAGACACTCAAAAAACACCTTGTCACATACCATTCGTCACAGTCTTTAGCACCTCCTACGCCCAGTCCAACAATCATTATTGGTGCTCCCACTCCCTCCTCCTCGGATTCCCTCATTACCACCCAGCAAAAGTGGCCTTCATCTCTCCGTAGCCACCCTCCACCCCACACATACATTTCATTTGTATTATAGCGCAGGTAATGGCTGACTTTACTAATGTACTCAGCTGTTTACATAAAATACAGATTTGCTCTTTGCAGTAGGCATATAAACCTTCTGGGCTTCTTTATGGCACTAAAACCGCCACTAGACAAGTCTGACCCTTCCCAGAGTTCTCCTTTGTTTTTTACATAATTTATGCGTCACTCTATCCCTGAAAGGGCCTTGGTTTGACTTATACTGGGTGCTCCCTTGTGTCTGGACAAAGCTATACCCCTCTGAAGAGCTCTAATGAGAGCGAAACACGTGTCAGGGGTTGCTTTACTCATTCCAGGTGGGCTTGGATGGTATTTGACCAGTCCAAAGCTGTAATACTGTGCCTGGAGTGGTAAATGGCTTTTGTAATTTTACAGCTCGGCAAAGATGACACTATGTCAATCCTATGCTTAAAGATTTTGCTGTACAAATGGCAAAAGACTTTGGGGGTCATTCTGACCTCGGCGGTAAAAGCCACTTACCGCTGGTCAGAAGACCGCCACAATACCGCCGCAGCCGCGGTCAGCCGCCACGGTCATTCTGACCCACAACTGCCAAACCTCCAAAAATCGGACCTCCATTGCAGTCCGCCACATCAGCGGCCAGCGATAAACTGGAGATGACTAAACCTCCACCGCCACGCCAACAGAAATACGCCCATGCCATTACGATCCACAAATCCACGCGGCGGTCTTTCAAATGCGGTAGTCTATTGGCGGTACACACCGCCGCGGTCAAAATACACACACCTTTACAAAACACTACCACATTGGACAATTTGAAATACACACACCTGATACACATACAAACAACACTCCCACACATCCAATCAACTATAAAACACACACCCACATCACCCACAAACCCCTACAACCAAAAATCAGAGACGAAGGAGAGAGAGACACATCAGAGAATAGAGAGCCAGACACACAGAGGCACACTACAACATCACACACACCACATAGTAGCACAAAGCACCACACACCAACACACTCATCACCACATACACCACCCCACACCTCATCCACACCACCCCATGGCACCACAAAGACACCCACGCTTTACGGACCAAGAACTCAGGGTGATGGTGGAGGAAATCATAAGAGTGGAACCCCAGCTCTTCGGCTCACAGGTTCAGCACACCACCATAGCAAGGAAGGCAGAGCTATGGCAGCGGATCGTGGACAGGGTCAACGCGGTGGGACAGCACCCCAGAAATAGGGACGACATCCGCAAACGATGGAACGACCTACGGGGGAAGGTGCGCTCGATGGTGTCGCGACACAACATCGCGGTGCAGAAGACTGGCGGAGGACCCCCACCCACCCCACCAGAATTCACAGCATGGGAGCAAGAAGTATTAAACATCCTGCATCCTGAGGGCCTCGCTGGAGTACCCGGAGGAATGGACTCAGGTAAGTCCTATCTCATATACTTCATCCCCCACACCCCACCAGCATGCCAACCCACACCCCCACCCTCACCCCCAACCCACCATCACACATCATCCCTGAGAATGTTTCCCTAGCACAACCCACCCAACCCCTCACCAACCCTTGCATGCCACCACAAACATTGGACACCCATTACCTAAGCATGACCACTGCACATACCCATCCCCCCCCACAAACCACCCTCACAACACCACCCACAAGGGAATGCCTGCACTGGGGGACAAGGGCACCCATAAATCGCACGCTATTTCACACACAGAAACAATAACCATACTCTCTCACCCCATGCAGGACCCGAATGCCAACACACCGGTCAGGAGGGTCCTCAAATGTCCATCCCACCCCCGGAACAGGCCCCCAGTGAGGACAGCAGCTCTGTCGACCTGGAACCTGATGACCAGCCCGGACCATCGGGGACCTCTGGGCAGTGGGTTCCCCAAACACAGACACAGGCCACAGCAGACCCAAACCCCCCTGGGAACAACAGCACAGCTCCCACCCAGCGGGCCCATGCCTCTGTCTCTAGGACAGGTCAAGCAGCGGTGTGTCTGCCACTACAGGGCACCCAGGCTAACCCAACACCCCAACAACAACAGGGACCTGGGGGCAGTGGGAGTGGGCACACCGTCCAGGGGACAGAGGCCCAGGCAAACAGGGCAACTCAGAGGGCTGCCGTGCGACAGGGGGGGGAGGAGAGGCCCAGGGAACCCACTCTCCAAGAGGCCCTCACTACCATCATGGGAGCATACCACCACTCCCAAGAGACGATGGCGACGGTACTGGCCAGGTTCACCGAAATACAGGCACAGCAGGAAGAACGCTACATGGGGTTCAGCAACCAACTCACCACCATCGCTACCGCCATGGGGAGCATGGTCCAGGCCCTCAACAGGATAGAAGACACGTTGCGGGACCATGTGGCACCACACAGGGCCACTGTCACTAGCCCGGACCAGGAACAGCCTACCACCTCCGCCGGCGCTAGTGGACAGGAGGCCCACACACAACGACAGGCCACAAGAACACCACCTCCTGCTGAAGAACAACCACCCCGCAAGAGGAGCCTAAGACCCAAAAAAAAAACAGAGTAGCATGCCAAGACCACCGCCAGCATGAGATACCCCCAGAAGTCATCCCACTGTCCCACCTTGCCACCCTGTCCAAACTCAAACAGCCCCTGCTCCATCCTTACACAGGCATATGGACAATAGACCTGTCAGACTGAGAACTGGACTCTGCCATGGACATCACTCCACCCCCACCCATCACCGTTTTCATATAATGTACCATTATCTAAGCACACAAAATAAAACAATTATTGCACAGAAAACCGTTTGGAGTCATGCTGTATTCTCAAAAAATCGTACAACCCATAACAGTTCACAATATGTGATGTCAGTTAGTGATGACAACATACCAATGTCAATACGCTGTAGTACATGGCCAAACCAAGCAGAAGTCGGGCTATGAGTCATTAAGCACTGAGAAGGGAAGGGAAAAAGAAATGTTATTTAAAAGAGCTGGGGGGAAATACAGAAAGTTGAGATGCATGAGGCTCTAAGTAAATGGGAAATGGCGTGGCTGAACCTTACCTGTGTGCTACTGAAAATACTGTTGTATGACAGCTTCCCTGTTGTCTGTTTCCTCACCGTCGTCTTCCTCCTCTTCACTCTCCACAGGCTCCACAGCTGCTACAACACCACCATCTGGACCATCCTCCTGCAGGAAAGGCACCTGGCGTCGCAAAGCCAGGTTGTGAAGCATACAGCAGGCCACGATGATGTGGCACACCTTCTTTGGTGAGTACATTAGGGATCCACCTGTCATATGCAGGCACCTAAACCTGGCCTTCAGGAGGCCGAAGGTCCTTTCTATGACCCTCCTAGTACGCCCATGGGCCTCATTGTACCTTTCCTCTGCCCTGGTCCTGGGATTCCTCACTGGGGTCAATAGCCACGGCAGGTTGGGGTAACCAGAGTCACCTATTAGCCACACACGCTGTCTCTGTAGCTGTTCCATCACATAGGGGACGCTGCTATTATGCATAACATACGCGTCATGCACTGACCCAGGGAACATGGCATTCACATGGGAGATGTACTGGTCTGCCAAACAGACAACCTGCACATTCATAGAATGGTAATTTTTCCTATTTCTGTACACCTGTTCATCGTCATTTGGGGGTACTAATGCCACATGGGTCCCATCAATGGCACCAATGATGTTGGGGATATGTCCAAGGGCATAGAAATCACCCTTCACTGTGGCCAAATCAGCCTCTTCTGGGAATATGATGTAGCTCCTCATGAGTTTCATCAGGGCAGACAACACTCTGGACAGAATCTTTGAAAACATAGGCTGAGACATTCCAGATGACATGGCCACTGTTGTCTGGAATGAGCCACTTGCAAAAAAATGGAGGACTGATAGAACCTGCACTAGAGGGGGAATTCCTGTGGGTTGGCGGATGGGTGACATCAGGTCTGGCTCCAGCTGGGCACACAGTTCATGTATAGTGGCTCGGTCAAGTCGGTATCGGAGTATTATATGGCGTTCTTCCATTGTCGACAGGTCAACCAGCGGCCGGTACACAGGAGGATTCCTCCTTCTCCTCGCAAGTCCCTGCGGACGGTGCCTAGGAAGGACAACATGGAGCACTGAGTCAATCAACTCACAGGTACGTACAACACAGCTTGCACAGTACACGAAAATTTATTGACTGCTATGTTTGCATGTGTGCAAATGCAAGGCCTAGGCCTGTGTGACGCAGTAGAATTTAAGCCATGTGGGCCCTTGAAATGGCGGCTGCCTGACCTCTAAACTGGGACAATGGGATGTGAGGTCAATGCGCTGGCGTGGCACACCGTGGCGGTAGGCGGTCGAAGACCGCTGTACGAAGTCGCATTGGTTAACATTGAACCCTATGGGATTCAGGAGCCAATGACGATATGCGCCGGCGGTCGCGGTACGCACCGCCGCGGTACGCACTGCCGCGGCTGTGACCGCCATTTTCTATCTGCTTAATCACTCGAGACCTGATCATCCACAGGAGAGGACCTATACTGCAAGTGCTGCTGTGAACTCGGTCTGGAAGTGACAATGGCTGCTGCGACTGGGGAAAGAGCCCCTGCCTTCACGTCTGAAGAGTTGGAGAAACTTGTGGACGGGGTCCTCCCCCAGTATGCGCTACTCTACGGTCCTCCAGACCAACAGGTGAGTACACTGAGTGCACATTGAATGGGTAATGCCCGTGTGGAGTGGGGTGGCTGTCAGTTGGTGGGGTGGGGAGAAAATGAGGAATGCAACGCACGACTGATGAGAGTATGGGCCACATGGCAAGGGTGGGGAGGGGGGGCATGTACTCCAAACATGCAGAAATTTGACGTTTTCTCTTTCCCACCCTGTACATGTCAAACAGGTGAGCGCCCATCAGAAAATCGATATTTGGCATGCCATCGCCAAGGAAGTCCGGGCCCTGGGGGTCTACACCAGACGGGGCACCCACTGTCAGAAGAGGTGGGAGGACATCCGCCGCGGAACCCGAAAGACCGCCGAGTCACTGCTGGGGATGGCCTCCCGACCTAGGAGGGGTGCCAGTCGTACCCTGACCCCCCTGATGTCCCGGATCCTGGCGGTGGCCTACCCGGATTTGGATGGGCGCTTGAGGACATCACAGCAGACACAAGGGGGTGAGTATCAGCACATTCTCCTATCTATACGCGCAGTGGAGGCGTCTGGGTGGGGGAGGAGGGCTGTGGGTGACAGTAGGCCAGGGCGCTTTCTGTAGTGTAGTCCCCTCCCTTACACATGGCCCTGTGCCCCCGCCCACCACCTCTGTAGGGTGCCAAGTGCAGCTATCCATGGTCCAACATCACCCATGAGCGCGTCTGTTGTCCCTAGACCTGTTGGCCTAGTCAGAAGTACAGAGTAGTGTACCCCAAGTTCGCGGCTTAGTGCATGAGGCACCTGTGTCTGTCCTCTCCGCCAAGGCTATTGACAAGGCATGCACTCAACTTTGTTTTATTTCTCCCCCCACCCTTATTCTTTGTTTCTTGTGCATTAGCATCATCAGGCGGAGGAGAATTGGCGTCGGAGCACGAGGGAGCTGCAGGTCACCAGGCCCCGGTGGGCACTGACACAGACACCGAGGGCACCAGTGATCCGGAGGGCGAGGGGAGCACCACAACGGGGGCCGGTGGAGACACCAGCGACACGGACACGTCCTCGTTTGGGAGATCCCTAGCGGGGGCGGCAACATCTGTGCCCCCCGCAACAACAGGTACAGCCGCCACCCAGCGCACCAGCACCGCCCTCCCAGCAGCCCCTCAGTCTTCGCTCCGTGCCCGTTCGCCCAGGAAGGCGCGCGTCTCCTTCGCCCCAGGCACCTCAGCCCCTGCCTCTGTTACCCCTGCTGCCCTCAGTGCGGAGCTCATTGACCTCGTGAGGACGCTCATTGTTGGGCAGACTACCCTTTTGAATGCCATCCAGGGGGTGCAAAGGGAGGTGCAACAGAGCAATGCCTACCTGGAGGGCATTCATTCGGGTCAGGCTGCCCATCAACGAGCGTTCACTTCTCTGGCCTCAGCACTGAGGGCAGCCATTGTCCCTGTCTCCAGTCTCCCTCTTCTAACTGCCTCCAGCCTTTCTCTGTCTCCTGTTCCTCAGCCTATCCTATCCACACCATCTGACCAGCCTGCACACACCTCAACACCCAAGGCCAGCTCATCCAAACATAAGCACCACAGAACACACAAGCATTCACCCAAGCAACACCCAGTTGCAGACATACCAACAGTCACTACCACCTCTGTGTCCCCCTCCTCCTCGTCTCCCTCCTCCCTCCCTGTGACGTCTACACTCACACCTGCATGCACACCAACATCAGCCAGTTCTTCCATCACCAGCACACCCTCCACTACAGTCCTCACACGTGCAGTCACCACCCCCACTGCCATGTACACGTCCCCTGTGTCCTCTCCCACTGTGTCTGTCACCCCCTCTTTCAAGACACATAAACTCAGGCAGACACCCAAACAACAGCCAACCCCCTCACGACAGCCTACGTCTCAGTCACCTGCACCCAAGGACAGCACACCTGACTCTCCTACAACCACATCCTCTTCCTCCACTTCTATCTCCACTACTCCTACCCTTTACCCTGGTCCAAAGAAATATTACCTCTCAAATGTTGACCTCTTTCCCTCCCCTGACCAACCCCCTCCAACTGGGAAAACTCACAAAGGCACCTCAGCCACCACCAGCCCAGCTTCCAAGGTACAAGTGGTGCATGGAATATGGAGTCCACCCTTTGGCGGCAGTGACACTTCACTGAGCAGCAAGGGACTGGCAGCCCCCCCCCAGGCAAGAGGACCCGGAAAGTGAAGGGCCGCCGTGAGCGGACTGAGACGGATGCCCCCAAGGAGGTGACTCCGGCCACTTCACCTGCCACAACAGCCAGGGGAGGCAAGGGCCCGAGAGCCCCATCTAAGGAGCGGAAGGGCAGCAGGGCGGAGAGGCCAGCCAGCAGGAGCGCGGAGCAGGAGGGCCCCACACGCCCCATCCCGGCTGCAAGGGACTACACCAAAGGGCCCAGGACTCCGTCTCCGAAGGGGCCTGACACTGCACGTTCGGAGGGCGAGTGAGCAGGTTGTCCAGGCCAGGTCTGACTCCCTACACTGACTGGAAGAGCACCGCTGAAGAGGGCCCCGCCGTGAAGACAAGCACCGCTGAACAGGGCCCCGCCGTGAAGACAAGCACCGCTGAACAGGGCCCCGCCGTGAAGACAAGCACCGCTGAACAGGGCCCCGGCGTGCAGAAGAGCACCGCTGAACAGGGCCCCGCCGTGAAGACAAGCACCTCTGAACAGGGCCCCGCCGTGAAGACAAGCACCGCTGAAGAGGGCCCCGCCGTCTCAAGCACCGCTCCGCTGGGCACCGCCGTCTCAAGCACCGCTCCGCTGGGCCCTTCATCACAAGCACCGCTCCGCTGGGCCCTTCATCACAAGCACCGCTCCGCTGGGCCCTTCATCTCAAGCACCGCTCCGCTGGGCCCTTCCTGTCAAGCACCGCTCCGCTGGGCCCTTCATCACAAGCACCGCTCCGCTGGGCCCTTCATCACAAGCACCGCTCCGCTGGGCCCTTCATCTCAAGCACCGCTCCGCTGGGCCCTTCCTGTCAAGCACCGCTCCGCTGGGCACCGCCATCTCAAGCACCGCTCCGCTGGGCCCTTCTTGTCAAGCACCGCTCCGCTGGGCACCGCCGTCTCAAGCACCGCTCCGCTGGGCCCTTCCTGTCAAGCACCGCTCCGCTGGGCCCTTCCTGTCAAGCACCGCTCCGCTGGGCCCCGCCGTCTCAAGCACCGCTCCGCTGGGCCCTTCCTGTCAAGCACCGCTCCGCTGGGCCCTTCCTGTCAAGCACCGCTCCGCTGGGCCCTTCCTGTCAAGCACCGCTCCGCTGGGCCCCGCCGTCTCAAGCACCGCTCCGCTGGGCCCTTCCTGTCAAGCACCGCTCCGCTGGGCACCGCCGTCTCAAGCACCGCTCCGCTGGGCCCTTCCTGTCAAGCACCGCTCCGCTGGGCCCTTCCTGTCAAGCACCGCTCCGCTGGGCCCCGCCGTCTCAAGCACCGCTCCGCTGGGCCCTTCCTGTCAAGCACCGCTCCGCTGGGCCCTTCCTGTCAAGCACCGCTCCGCTGGGCACCGACGTCTCAAGCACCGCTCCGCTGGGCCCTTCCTGTCAAGCACCGCTCCGCTGGGCCCTTCCTGTCAAGCACCGCTCCGCTGGGCACCGCCGTCTCAAGCACCGCTCCGCTGGGCCCTTCCTGTCAAGCACCGCTCCGCTGGGCCCTTCCTGTCAAGCACCGCTCCGCTGGGCACAGCCGTCTCAAGCACCGATCCGCTGGGCCCTTCCTGTCAGGCACTGTTCAGGGTTCACTGTGCCCACCATGCATCCTCCTTGTCCAGTGGGGACATTTATCCACCTGATGGACTGTGGCTTTGCACACCCCAGGATGGCACAGTGGGCAATCCACCCACTGTAGAGACTTTGCGAGACTGTGGCTTTGCACTCCCCAGGATGGCACAGTGGGCAATCCACCCACTGTAGAGACTTGAGAGACTGTGGCTTTGCACTCCCCAGGATGGCACAGTGGGCATGGTGGGCCCTTCGTGGATCTGGCGTCGTGGACTCATGTGGCTGTGGTGCCCCCCCCTTCCCTTCCCCCTGAGGTGCCTGTGGTTTTGTCACCAGATGCCCCTGCAGTGTTCTCTCCAAAGGACTCAGGTCTCCTGTGTGGGCTTTGCCCTTGTTTCGCTACACTTTGGCCCACGGACATGATGGATTCGTAAGATGTGCAGGACTACTTGCTTCAGTTATCCACTGCTGTGTAAATAATTTGTTTATCAGAAGAAAGTTTTGATGGTTGAAAAATACTTTTCTGAGACTATTTTGTTCATAAATATTTATTCTCAATTTGGTTATGTGATTGTATTTTTTACGGGTGTTTGGGTGGTGTCACTGTGACTTGTTGCTCTGCATTGGTGTGTACATCTTGGGGGGGTGGTGGGGGTCGCATATGTGTGTGCCCGTAACCTTTCCTCCTCCCCCCTCCCGTGTGTCGTAGGTGCAGTACTCACCGTTGACGTCTGCGGCGGAGTTCGTACTCGTGGTAGATGAGCAGGTAGACGAGTGCAGGTATGATGTTCAATTCAGGTTCCATGCTGTCCTCCGTCCTCGTGGAGTGCGTAGAGGTGAGCGTTTTCCCGTTCGTAGTCTGTTTCCGCCGTGTTTTTATCGGCGGTGCTCCCGCCACGGAAAAGGTGGCGGATTGGTGAGTTGTGATAGGGTGGGCGGTACATTGTCTGCCGCCTGCCTGTTGGCGGTGACCGCCGCGCTGTTTGTTTGTCCCGCCGTGGCGGTCGGAGTGTTAAAGTGGCGGTCTCTGTTGGCGGTTCCCGCCAGGGTCAGAATTCCATTTTTCGGACCGCCAGCCTGTTGGCGGGTTGGCCGCCGCTTTATCACCGACCGCCAGGGTCAGAATCACCCCCTTTGTCACTATCTAGCACGGCGAGGATAGCACTGTACTAATCCTATGCTTAAAGACTTTTCTAGATAAGCAGACATTTGAGGTGAGCAAATCTAGAGTGTCGCTGGTGTTGCAGGGTGCTCCTTACTAGAGCAGCTCTCCAACTAAAATTGGGAACTTCCCAGAGTTCTCCGTTGTTTTTTGCATAATTTATGCGCCACTCTATCCCCGAAAGGGCCTTGGTTTGATTGACATATATATATATATATATATATATCTCCCAAACACGAAAAGCCCAGGCACCAGTCCATGTTAAAATCCAAGCATTTAATAGTATTTCTGAGCAGCAAGACAAAAAATCCTGACGCGTTTCGGCAACAGCATGCCTTGTTCACAGGTAAGTAAGAGCAGGTGTGAGTGAGCCAGTGCTTTTTAAATACACAGTCATGTGACTTCAATAACCAAACTCCAAATCCCATAATGCACAGTTCCATATAAATAACTTCCTGAACTGGAGCGCTTAATTTCCATATAGCTGCAATAGCGTCACAGGCACTTCAGTTCACCATACAAATGTTCTTATGTGCATTCGGTATCCATTACTTGATAGTCCACTTGCTTTTACAGTTGCTGCCCAGCATGACAACAGCAATACAAGGAATACATGAAAAATAAGAGGAGAGGCAGACTGTCTCCCTCCTATCCCTTGCTCCTCTCCATCACAATATATTTCTCGGATAAATGCCTTGTTTGCATAAAGGTGAATGGGTCGGGCCCCTTCCATAAAACTATCATTGTCACCTCCTGCTCCGTATGGGGCCACAGACCCTGCAGGGCGGCCTGGGTTACTGGGGCAAAGCATCCCACAGAAAATATCTCCCAAACACGAAAAGCCCAGGCACCAGTCCATGTTAAAATCCAAGCATTTAATAGCATTTCTGAGCAGCAAGACAAAAAATCCTGACGCGTTTCGGCAACAGCATGCCTTGTTCCCAGGTAAGTAAGAGCAGGTGTGAGTGAGCCAGTGCTTTTTAAATACACAGTCATGTGACTTCAATAACCAAACTCCAACTCCCATAATGCACAGTTCCATATAAATAACTTCCTGAACTGGAGCGCTTAATTTCCATATAGCTGAAATAGCGTCACAGGCACTTCAGTTCACCATACAAATGTTCTTATGTGCATTAGGTATCCATTACTTAATAGTCCACTTGCTTTTACAGTTGCTGCCCAGCATGATAACAGCAATACAAGTAATACATGAAAAGTAAGAGGAGAGGCAGACTGTCTCCCTCCTATCCCTTGCTCAACCCCATCACAATATATTTCTCGGGTAAATGCCTTGTTTGCATAACGGTGAGTGGGTCGGGCCCCTTCCATAAAACTATCATTGTCACCTCCTGCTCCATAAGGGGCCACAGACCCTGCAGTGCAGCCTGGGTTACTGGGGCAAAGCATCCCACAGAAAATATCTCCCAAACATGAAAAGCCCAGGCACCAGTCCATGTTAAAATCCAAGCATTTAATAGCATTTCTGAGCAGCAAGACAAAAAATCCTGACGCGTTTCGGCAACAGCATGTCTTGTTCACAGGTAAGTAAGAGCAGGTGTGAGTGAGCCAGTGCTTTTTAAATACACAGTCATGAGACTTCAATAACCAAACTCCAACTCCCATAATGCACAGTTCCATATAAATAACTTCCTGAACTGGAGCGCTTAATTTCCATATAGCTGCAATAGCGTCACAGGCACTTCAGTTTGCCATACAAATGTTCTTATGTGCATTAGGTATCCATTACTTGATAGTCCACTTGCTTTTACAGTTGCTGCCAGCATGATAACAGCAATACAAGGAATACATGAAAAGTAAGAGGAGAGGCAGACTGTCTCCCTCCTATCCCTTGCTCCCCTCCATCACAATATATTTCTCGGATAAATGCCTTGTTTGCATAACGGTGAGTGGGTCGGGCCCCTTCCATAAAACTATCATTGTCACCTCCTGCTCCATAAGGGGCCACAGACCCTGCAGGGCAGCCTGGGTTACTGGGGCAAAGCATCCCACACAAAATATCTCACAAACACGAAAAGCCCAGGCACCAGTCCATGTTCAAATCCAAGCATTTAATAGCATTTCTGAGCAGCAAGACAAAAAATCCTGACGCGTTTCGGCAACAGCATGTCTTGTTCACAGGTTAGTAAGAGCAGGTGTGAGTGAGCCAGTGCTTTTTAAATACACAGTCATGTGACTTCAATAACCAAACTCCAACTCCCATAATGCACAGTTCCATATAAATAACTTCCTGAACTGGAGCGCTTAATTTCCATATAGCTGCAATAGCGTCACAGGCACTTCAGTTCACCATACAAATGTTCTTACGTGCATTAGGTATCCATTACTTGATAGTCCACTTGCTTTTACAGTTGCTGCCCAGCATGATAACAGCAATACAAGGAATACACGAAAAGTAAGAGGAGAGGCAGACTGTCTCCCTCCTATCCCTTGCTCCCCTCCATCACAATATATTTCTCGGATAAATGCCTTGTTTGCATAAAGGTGAGTGGGTCCGGCCCCTTCCATAAAACTATCATTGTCACCTCCTGCTCTGTGATATATATTCTTAAAAGGAGATTCATATGGTTGTTTAGAAATTGCTCAGAGTGTTTCCTGATTCTCATGCTAAAGAAAGTACTTGAATCTGAAAGTCCTATTTAACTTTTCCTGTTTCCTCCTCAGGCATTCGGTCATCTAAAGCCTAGTCAGTTTTAGGACTATTTTAGGGTTGTTCATGTTTTTTCGGAAAAGACGAAGCTTAGAGTTGTAACATGGTACTGATTTCATGAGATATAATTTTGATGTTGTGTTTTAACCTTTTGCTTCCTACTGGTCTCCTTCCCAGCTGTTCCCGTCCTAATCCCCTTTTCCCCACTTGGACTCTCTTAGACTCTGTGATAAATCTAATCAGAGTATTGGAGCTGTCTTGTGGTGGAAGTGTTGGGAACGTGCACAGACCCCGAGGATCTTGTGACTCTGACAGGAAGGAACAACGACCTTCCATCAGAAAGTACTGCATTCCATTTGTAACGTGACTCACCAAGCTAAACTTTTTATCATCAGTTGTTGCTTCCTTAAAGTCGTCAAACGATGAAGTAAACATTACTATGCGAGCAGATGAGGACACCTGGAGTACAGGGAAAAGCGGGTTGAAAAGAAATGTATTTAATCACATTGTCAATAAAACTTGTGAGTTTTTGTCTAACTGCAGCGATAACCATTGCTAAAGCTTGAAACACACCTGTTTGAATGTCCAGTCTATCTGATTGTTATGGCACCACCTGAACGGAAGCAGCTAAACTATTGATAACTCGTCCCAATCTAGTTAATTTATTAACTCTGGGACTCGTTTTAGGCCAATGAATCTTTTGACCCTGATTGAAGACACCTTAGGACAAGATAACTGATCAGCATGTCAGTCAATAAGTCAATAACGTTAACAACGTTAACAATAAAACTTGGAAACCACCATGACCTTTCAGTCATGAATAACCACACCAGTTTAGTATGATTTTGTGATGTTTATTCCCTATTGATTAGAATTCTACTAGCAAGTTTATTAGTCTCAAAACCGTGAAACACATCAACATTGTCTTAATATGGCAACTCAAAAAAGATTTCATCAAAGCAAAGATCACGAACATTAGAACATAGCACGACGTCAACATAGGTTAACCTTAGCAGAGTATCATTAGCGCATCATTCAACAAAGCATTAATCCAGTCATTTGTCTATTTGCGTCCATTTTAGTGAACCCCTTAACTAACCTCAAATTAGCATTGGCATGTTGGGCTTCATGCAAAACAATTTAGTAACACGAATTTGGAAAAACATCTATCTATGGTCTCTGTCAAAAGAAGCAGTTGGTACCTAGAAAGGAAAGACAAACAGACAATTACAATTTCATCATCATATAGTTACCCTCTGTAGTGGGTCAGCATACAGAGTCAGTCTTCGTCCTCAGGACATCAGTTGATTCGCCATCAGCTAGGGAATTCCCCAAGACGAGGTAAGTAGGGACACTTCCCTCATAGGGAGGAGAAGTATAGGACGGGCAAGATAAGGGCAAGGATGGTTTGAAGAACCAAACAGCAAAGTCTCTAGGCAGAGTGACAAAGTGTCTGGGTCATAGCAAAAAGTTTGCAATGGCATCTCCTAATGGCTCCTTGTGTCAAAGGTTTTTATCCCTTTTCTGTTGTACAGTCCCCTAATTTCTAATTGGGTAGGGTTGGCACCCCCTTATCTCCATCCAATGGGTTTCCAGTGATACTATCAAAATTGTCACCCCATAACAGTTCTCACGTAGTTTATTGGTTCTTGTGATTGACGTCTCCAGCGGGTAGAATGTCCGGTATGATTTCATACTCTCGTGGTCCTCTTGCATCCTCAGTCAGTAGTTCCATTGTTTGTAACGGTTTAGGCGACCTTGTACCTGTACGAGTCTACACTGTTGCATTCAGCAAAAATGTTTCATTGAGCAAGTCGAATTTCGTGAGAACGGATCTATTACTGTTACACTCATCTTTTAGCTTTGGAAAAGTACAAGTACATGTCCTTCAGCAAGTCAGCACACTGCACGTTAGAAAAACACATTTAATATGAAACCGGGCAGCTAGGCCTCGGCTCATGCTAACTAAGGCCTAATGATTTATTGGCAAAACTTTAACATCTAGTTCTCAGTTAGTAGTGCAAAATCATACATTAACATATCATTATTTCATTATTAGTCAGCTTCATTAATCATTGTACACATTGGCAGCCACTCCCCGTGGGCACATTTCAAGCGCGTGTTTAGCAATAACACATTAATACATTTTCTATGCGGCATTATTATGCATTAGTTCATAAACATTTCATGTTAATTTTGAGTATAAGAGCTATGCTCCCTCAGTCCCTCCTCTGATGACACCTGTCATCACACAAAACCTTTCCCTTCACAACCTTTCACTTCTTAGTTCGCGCATTTCATATTCTTCTCCCCTTCTTGATTTTTCCCAAATTTCTTTGAACATTTTCTCCTTTTTCTTTTCCTTCTTCCTTTTATTGTGTTTTGCCAATTTTCTTTTAATTCTTTTACTAATTTTGCATGATAACCACAGTCCGAATGAACAAGCTAGAACAATCAATATACCCCCTATTATTTTTGCAAGTATCCCATTCCAAATACTACTAAACCAATTCCCCACTTTAGCAATTCCCTTTCCAACTTTTTCCCAAACTCCAGGTTCCTTCAGCTCCTTCAAATCTGTACTGTCTCTTGTTAGGTTAGTAAGCCTACCCCTAATCTTATTACTATTGTCTGGAATGAATGCACAACCGTGGCGCTCATTAAGCATCTTACAGACTCCGCCACTCTTCGCTAAAAGAATGTCTAAAGCAAGCCGGTTTTGAAGAGTCATAGCCCTCTCCACAGCAAGTTCAGTATTCATCAGGAGTATAGCCCCTGTGAAGTTTGTCAGCATGTTATCCACAATAGTAGACAACTTTCGAATCTTTATGGAGTTTAAGATAACCCCCACTGAAGGAATTATGGCTCCAAATATATCACCTACGACAGCAGCCGCTGTCTCTCTCTTTTGTCTAGTATGATGTAATTCAGACATTTTAGGAAGTTGCTTTAAATCATCAATTTGGTAGATCTTTGGGAAAACTATTCCCAAATAACATGTCCCATACCATCCCTTTGGAAGACAGTAATAAGCATTAAATACACATGTATAATGGATCCCAGGGATCGCTGGATCCTGTCCATTTAACATGAACGTCCATTTACTCTGAAACAAAAACAAATGCCTGCACTCATTCGTTCCCACAAATAAAGTGTCATGCTCAGATTTTGGCCTATATATACAAAGCTTTCCTACATGTAATGCATCTATAGCTAGTTTGCCCTGTGTCTTTATTGCACTATAAGCATAATCATTTGCAAACGTACATTTTTCTATTCCCTTTTCCAACCTTTCCTTTAATGCTTTTCTTCTATCATCAGTGTGATCTAAGAAGCTCTTCTCTACAGGCGTTAGTAAGCAGGTTAGATTATTGCGGTGCGCATAGGCTGTCCCAAATGTCAGTGTTGGCTCAAAGAATCCCCTAACTATTTTTATGTTATGTTCCTTAGCTAATTTATTTAGAAACGTAATTACAGGCACAAAGGAAAACACTACATCTAGATTAGAATAGAAGTATTGGACATGTTCTTGATCATAGAATCTTGTTAATAGCAAACTACATCTTATACCATAGGTAAGCGGCAAACTATGGTAAGTAACCCCTTCTTGTACTGACGAAGGAATCTTTGTGCACACATAACAATTTCTTGTATCCATTGTGTCAACATACTCATTCAACAAGCGATAAAAGACATTAGTAGATAGTTCCCTTTTCAAATTAGTTCCCTCATGCAAGTACTTCGTATCCTGCTCAAACCTCTCCCATGGTGTTAGTGTAGCAGTCTCAGGAGTTGGAGCATTGTTAGTGGCATTCTTATCCACCAATGGCATTCCCACAATCACAGCTATAATTATTATTGCACATACAATACCCAAAATAACACTCAACCAACCACACATCCTACCCCTATCATCATTATTTCTAATGTTACTCATGATCTGTAAAGAATCAGAGAGCAGAATAATATAAAGCAAACAATCAACTTAAGGAAGATTTAAAAAGCTCCTTTTTTTTTCTTTGTTCAAAGTCTCTCTCTCTTAGCAAGCATTTACAGCGTTTCACTCACTCCCAGGACCCTTTGTCAAATCAGGTTAGCAGCTTGTCATAATTGTTTTTTTTCAGAGTCAGGTTAACAGTGTCACATCTGGTAATTTATCCGTCTCTTTTCTCAGGTTCTTTTCTCTATTTATTTTCAGCTTTAACACAGTCTCTTTCTATGGTTGAATTCAGGTGCCGTAATATTGACCTGGAATTTTTCAATCAAAACAGAATGCCAAGATTTCTTGTTGCCATTCAGCTGATGTTGCATACGTCCATTCAGGACCTGCGTACCTCCTGTTTGCAACTCTCTTTCTTTTCAGTTTGCGATCACCCTGCAACTCTCCTTCACTGAGATCTTCTTTCCTGGTTGTATCGACTTCTTCCTATATTGTTTCATTAGGGATCACTTTCTCCCTTGCAGCTTGTGGCTCCAGCCAGTTATCTCCTTTAAGCGTTTTCTTTCCGCTCGTGCTTTCAGGATGTTGAACAGTGCCCTCCTCTTGTGCTATGGTGTTTTCTCTTGATGGACCTGCAAGCGGCTCCGGAGGGGTCGGAACCTTTTGACCTCCTTCTGCCTCACCTCCTTTGCCTTCAGGGTCTGTCAAGGGCTCAACTTCGAACCCGTATCCGTCTGCTTCTGGGAGAACCTCTCTTTGCGTCGGTTCCCCTGATGCCTCAGCTGAGATATGCTCACTATCACCCCTCTGGATCTCGTTTGCTGTTTGAGTGACTAAGCCTTCCTCAACAGGCTCTCCTTCAGGCTCAGTTCCCCTTTGATTACTCTCCAGCCCTGAGACTTCCTTCTCTGCAGCTGTCGTTTTTGACAATTCAAGTTCCTCATCAGTTGGACATGTCACCTTCTTTGTGTGACTAGCATGGATCCAGTTTGGAAGTCCTTCACATTTCACAGCAGTAGTAGTTGTCAGTATTACATGATATGGCCCCTTCCAACGTGGCTCCAAACACGACTTCCTCACGTGTTTCTTTACAACAACCCAGTCACTGGCTCTCAGGGTGTGACCTGGATCGCTTATCGGTGACAATGTGGTGGCTTCCACCTGGTGAGAGAAAGAGCGGACCATGTCAGCCAGACCCTTGCAGTAGTCCAACACCATATCATCCGTGATATTCACAAGAACATTTGAAGGCACTGCGGGCAATCTCATAGCTCGGCCCATAAGTATCTCATGAGGAGACAGTCCTGTTTTCTTTTCAGGTATGTTTCTCATTGACATCAGCACTAAGGGCAATGCATCTGGCCATTTCAAATTGGTAGCTGCGCACATTTTCGTCATTCTCGATTTCAAGGTACCATTCATCTGCTCCACTAGTCCTGATGCTTCAGGGCGATAGCTACAGTGCAATTTCTGTTCAATGTTCAGTGCACACAAGAGCTTAATCACCTCATTGTTGAAGTGTCTTCCCCTATCTGATTCTAAAGAGATTGGAAACCCAAAACGTGGTATTAACTCCCTAAGTAGCAGCTTCACTACTGTGAGACTGTCATTTCTACGTGTAGGGTAAACTTCAATCCAGTGACTGAAAATGCACACAATCACCAACACGTACCTCAGACCTCCACACACAGGCATCTCAAAGAAATCCATCTCCATTCTGCTAAATGGACCTCCTACTCTCCCAATGTGGCTCAAATTCACCACGGTCCCTTTCCCCGCATTCATCTGCTGACAGATGATGCACCTGTGACAGATGACTTCTGCAGCTTGTCTGAATTTTGGATTGAACCAGTCGACTTTGAAAAACCTGATCATTGCGTCTCTCCCAACATGTGCTTGACCATGGTAGAACCTCACAAACTATGACAAAAGACTGTTTGGCAAAACCATGTTCCCCTCCTCTGAAACCCATAAGTCATCAGATCTTTGTACACATTGCATTTTCAGCCAAGAGCGTTTCTCCTCTTTGCAGGCATGTCCCTGCAATGATTTTAACTCATCTAGTGTGTCAACCACCCTTAATGCATGCCCTGAGCATGTTTCATTTTCAGTTTCAGGTAACAATTCCCATTGGTCTTGAAACGATATACAGATCAATGCACAAAACCTTGCGACTTGATCTGCATATCCATTTCCCATTGACACAAAGGGGGTCATTCTAACCCTGGCGGTCGGTGATAAAGCGGCGGCCAACCCGCCAACAGGCAGGCGGTCCAAAAAATGGAATTCTGACCCTGGCGGGAACCGCCAACACAGCCCGCCACATTAACACTCCGACCGCCACGGCGGGACCGACAAACAGCGCGGCGGTCAACGCCAACAGGCAGGCGGCAGACAATGTACCGCCCACCCTATCACAACTCACCAATCCGCCACCTTTTCCGGGGCGGGAGCCCCGCCGATAAAAACACGGCGGAAACAGACTACGAACGGGAAAACGCTCACCTATACACACTCCACGAGGAATCTGGACAGCATGGAGCCCGATTTACACATCCTACCGGCTATTGTCTACCTGCTCATCTACCAGGAGTACGAACGCCGGCGCAGACGACAACGGTGAGTACTGCACCTATGACACAGGGGAGGGGGGAGGAGGAAAGCTTACGGGCACACACATACGCGATACACCCATCCCCCCAACCCACCCCCCCAATACCTACACACCAATGCAGAGCAACAAGTCACAGTGACACCCCCCAAACCCTCCGGAAGAATGCAAAGACATAATTCAAATGAAGTTTAAAATTTATGTATAAAATAGGTTCATTTAAGTCATGGTAAATATGCCATATGAAATATACAAAAGAAATAATGAACATAGTGCAAAGTATAAACATAGTCAATAAGTCCTGCACAGTGCGTTCAATATCCATAGTCCGTGGGCCAATGTGTACAAACACATGGGCAAAGCCCACACAGGAGACCGGAAACCATTGGAGAGAACACTGCTGGGGCATCAGATGAGAAAACAACAGGCACCTCAGGGGGAAGGGAAAGGGGGGCACCTCAGCCACATGAGTCCACGACGCCAGATCCACGAGGGGCCTCCATGCCCACTGTACCATCCTGGGGAGTGCAAAGCCACAGTCCATCAGATGGATAACCGACTCCACTGGTATTGGAGGAGGCATGGTGCCCAGAGTGCTTCATGAACTCCTGCTCGACACAGAACCGGCACTGTCAATGGACCAGCGGTGCTTGAGACGGCGGTGCCCAGCGGAGCGGTGCTTGAGATGAAGGGCCCAGCGGAGCGGTGCTTGAGATGAAGGGCCCAGCGGAGCGGTGCTTGACAGGAAGGGCCCAGCGGAGCAGTGCTTGAGATGAAGGGCCCAGCGGAGCGGTGCTTGAGATGAAGGCCCCAGCGGAGCGGTGCTTGAGATGAAAGGCCCAGCGGAGCGGTGCTTGAAAGGAAGGCCCAGCGGAGCGGTGCTTGAGATGAAGGCCCCAGCGGAGCCGTGCTTGAGATGAAGGGCCCAGCGGAGCGGTGCTTGACAGGAAGGGCCTAGCGGAGCGGTGCTTGAGATGAAGGGCCCATCGGAGCGGTGCTTGAGATGAAGGCCCTAGCGGAGCGGTGCTTGAGATGAAGGCCCCAGCGGAGCGGTGCTTGAGATGAAGGCCCCAGCGGAGCGGTGCTTGACAGGAAGGGCCCAGCGGAGCGGTGCTTGACAGGAAGGGCCCAGCGGAGCGGTGCTTGAGATGAAGGCCCCAGCGGAGCGGTGCTTGAGATGAAGGGCCCAGCGGAGCGGTGCTTGACAGGAAGGGCCCAGCGGAGCGGTGCTTGAGATGAAGGGCCCATCGGAGCGGTGCTTGAGATGAAGGCCCCAGTGGAGCGGTGCTTGAGATGAAGGCCCCAGCGGAGCGGTGCTTGACAGGAAGGGCCCAGCGGAGCGGTGCTTGAGATGAAGGCACCAGCGGAGCGGTGCTTGAGATGAAGGGCCCAGCGGAGCGGTGCTTGACAGGAAGGGCCCAGCAGAGCGGTGCTTGAGATGAAGGGCCCATCGGAGCGGTGCTTGAGATGAAGGCCCCAGCGGAGCAGTGCTTGAGATGAAGGCCCCAGCGGAGCGGTGCTTGAGAGGAAGGGCCCAGCGGAGCGGTGCTTGAGACGGCGGGGCCCTGTTCAGCGGTGCTCTTCAAGGCGGGGCCCTGTTCAGCGGTGTCTGTCTTGGCGGGGCCCTCTTAAGCGGTGCTCCTCACGGCGGGGCCCTGTTCAGCGGTGCTCTTCACGGCGGGGCCCTGTTCAGCGGTGCCTGTCTTGGCGGGGCCCTCTTCAGCGGTGCTCTTCACGGCGGGGCCCTGTTCAGCGGTGCCTGTCTTGGCGGGGCCCTCTTCAGCGGTGCTCCTCACGGCGGGGCCCTGTTCAGCGGTGCTCTTCACGGCGGGGCCCTGTTCAGCGGTGCCTGTCTTGGCGGGGCCCTCTTCAGCGGTGCTCCTCACGGCGGGGCCCTGTTCAGCGGTGCTCTTCACGGCGGGGCCCTGTTCAGCGGTGCTCTTCACAGCGGGGCCCTGTTCAGCGGTGCCTGTCTTGGCGGGGCCCTCTTCAGCGGTGCTCCTCACGGCGGGCCCTGTTCAGCGGTGCCTGTCTTGGCGGGGCCCTCTTCAGCGGTGCTTGTCCTGTCTTTCAAGGGAGCCAGACCTGGCCAAGACTCCCCGCTTAGACGCCCTCCGACCCTGCGGTAGCGGGCCCTCCTGTGATGGAGTCTTGTGCCCGTGGGTGTCGTCCGTCACACCCGGTATGGGGCTGGTGGGGCCCTCCTGGTGCGCTCGGCTGCTGCATGTCTTCTCCGCCCTGCTGCCCTTGCCCTCCTTCGCTGCAGCTCTCGGGCCCTTGCCTCCCTTAGATGATGTGGCAGGTGACGTGGCAAGGCCACTCTCCGTGGTGGCAGCCGTCTCAGGCTTTTCGGGCCGGCCCTTAAGTTTTCTTGTCCTCTTCCCAAGGGGTGGGCTGGCTGTCCCCTTACTGCTGGCCGATGTTCCTTCCCTAGGAGCTGGTGGACTCCAATAGCCCTGCACTATGGTGATACTAGATGCAGGGCTGGTGGTGGCTGAGGTGCTCTTTGGAGTCTTCCTAGATGGAGGGGGTGGGTCAGGTGATGCAAAGAGGTTAATTTTGGAGAGGAAAAGTTTTTTAGGAGCAATGGGAACGGTAGGTGCAGTGGGTATGGGAGTGGAGGAAGAGGATGTGGTTGTAGGAGAGTCAAGTGTGCTGACTTTGGGTGCAGGTGCTTGGGCTGGAGGCTGTTGTGAGGTGGATGGCTGTTGGGTGGGTGGCTGCCTGCGTTTGTGTGGTTTGGAAGAGGGGGTGACAGACACAGTTGGAGAGGACACAGGGGACGTGTAAATGGCAGTGGGGGTGGTGACTGCACGTGTGCTGACTGTAATGGAGGGTGTGCTGGTGATGGAAGTACTGGCTGATGGTGGTGTGCATGCAGGTGTGAGTGGAGACGTCACAGGGAGGGAGGAGGGAGACGAGGAGGAGGGGGACACAGAGGTGGTAGTGACTGTTGGCATGTCTGCATCTGGATGTTGTTTGTGTGAATGCTTGTGGGATCTGTGGTGCTTATGTCTGGATGAGCTGCCCTTGGGTGTTGAGGTGTGTGCAGGCTGGTCTGATGGTGTGGATGGGATAGCCTGAGGAACAGGAGACTGGGACTGGGTGGAGGGAGTTAGAAGAGGGAGGCTGGAGACAGGGACAATGGCTGCCGTCAGTGCTGAGGCCAGAGCGTTGAATGATCGCTGATGGGCAGCCTGACCCGAATGAATGCCCTCCAGGTATGCATTGCTCAGATGCACCTCCCTTTCCACCCCCTGGATGGCATTCAAAAGGGTAGACTGCCCAACAATGAGTGTCCGGAGGAGGTCAATGACCTCCTCACTGAGGGCAGCAGGGGTAACTGGGGCAGGGCCTGAGGTGCCTGGGGCGAAGGAGATGCCCGCCTTGGTGTGCGAGCGGGCACGGGGCGAACGCTGAGGGGCTGCTTGGAGGGCGGAGCTGGTGCGCTGGGTGGCGGCTGTACCTGTAGTTGCGGTGGGCACGTATGTTGCCGCCACCGCAAGGGAGCTCCCTTCCGAGGACGTGTCGGTGTCGCTGACGTCTCCACGGGTCCCCGTTGTGGAGCTCCCCTCGCCCTCCGTCTCACTGCTGAACTCAGAGTCCGTTGCATGGCCCTCCGGGGCCATGTGAGATGCAGCTCCCTCGTGCGCCGATGCCACTTCTCCTCCGCCTGATGATGCTAATGCATACATGCACAGGAAGAAAAAGAAAATGGGTGGGGGGGGAAATGAAGACAGGTTGAGTGCATGCATTGGCAACACCGTTGGCGGACAGGACAGACACAGAAGCCCCCTGAACTACGCTGCGCAATCGGGGTACACTACTCAGTTCTTGTGACTAGGCCTACAGGTCTATGGACGACAAATGCACACATGGGTGATGCAGGACCATGGATAGCTGTACTTGGAACCCTACAGAGGTGGGGGGCGGGGCACAGGGCCATGGCTAACGGAGGGGACTAGCCTACAGAAAGCACCCTGGCCTTGAGTTACCCACAGCCCTCCTCCCCCACCCAGACACCTCCACTGCGCGCAAAGATAGCAGAATGTGCTGATACTCACCCCCTTGTGTCTGCTGTGATGTCCTCACGCGCCCATCCAAATTAGGGTAGGCCCCGCCAGGATCCGGGACATCAGGGGGGTCAATTGGCGGCTGGCACCCCTCCTACGTTGGGAGGCCATCCCCAGCAGAGACTCGGCGGTCTTTCTGGTCCCGCGGCGGATGTGCTCCCACCTCTTTCGGCAGTGGGTGCCCCGTCTGTTGTGGACCCCCAGGGCCCGGACGTCCTTGGCGATGGCACGCCAAATGTCGACCTTCTGATGGGCGCTGACCTATTTGACATGTACAGGGTGGGAAAGGAAATATCATCACTTTTCAGCATGGTAGATGTGAGTGCCCCCCCCCTCCCCAACCTTGCCATGTGGCACATGTTCCCATCTGTCGTGCGTTGCACTTCTCATTCGCTCCCCTCCCCACCATCTTACATACACCCCACTCAACACAGGCATAGCCCATTCAGCGTGCACCCTGTGTACTAACCTGTTGGTCTGGAGGACCGTAGAGTAGCGCAAACTGGGGGAGGACCCCATCAACAAGTTTCTCCAATTCTTCGGAAGTGAAGGCAGGGGCCCTTTCCCCAGTCGCAGCAGCCATTGTATCTCCCAGACCGAGGTCCCAGCAGCACTTGCAGTATAGGTTCTCTCCTGTGGATGATCAGGTCTCGAGTGATTAATCAGATAGAAAATGGCGGTCACGCCCGCGGCGGTGCGTACTGCGGCGGTGCGTACCGCGGCGGTTCGTACCGCGACCGCCGGCGCACATCGTCATTGGCTCCTGAGACCCATAGGGTTCAATGTTAACCAATGCTGCTTTGCGCCGCGGTCTTCGACTGCCTACCGCCACGGTGTGCCACACCAGCGCAGTGACCTCACATCCCACTGTCACACTTCACAGGTCAGGCAGCCGCCATTTCAAGGGCCCACATGGCATGATTTCTACTGCGTCACACAGGCCTAGGCCTTGCATTGCCACTCATACAAGCCGTTCCATGCATAGCGATTCGTGTACTGTGCAAGCAGTGTGAACGAACCTGTGGGTTGCTTGACTCTGTGCTCCATGTTGTCCTTCCTAGGCACCGTCCACTGGGACTTGCGAGGAGAAGGATGAATCCTCCCGTGTACCGACCGCTGGTGGACCTGTCGACAATGGAAGAACGACATATCATACTTACATACCGGCTTGACAGAGCAACTATACATGAACTATGTGGCCAGCTGGAGCCAGACCTGATGTCCCCCATCCGCCAACCCACAGGGATTCCCCCTCTGGTGCAGGTTCTGTCAGTACTCCATTTTTTGGCAAGTGGGTCGTTTCAGACAACAGTGGCCATATCATATTGGATGTCTCAGCCTATGTTTTCAAAGGTTTTGTCCAGAGTGTTGTCTGCCCTGATGAAATACATGCGGAGATACATTATTTTCCCTGAGGTGGGCGAATTGGCTACAGTGAAGGGTGATTTCTATGCCCTTGGACATATCCCCAACATCATTGGGGCCATTGATGGGACCCATGTGGCTTTGGTTCCCCCCAAAGACAGTGAGCAGGTGTACCGAAACAGAAAAAGTTATCATTCGATGAATGTCCAGGTGGTCTGTTTGGCTGACCAGTACATCTCCCATGTAAATGCCAAGTTCCCTGGGTCAGTGCATGACGCGTATGTCATGCGAAATAGCAGCATCCCTTATGTGATGGAACAGCTACAGAGACACCGTGTGTGGCTAATTGGTGACTCTGGTTACCCCAACCTGTCGTGGCTACTGACCCCAGTGAGGAATCCCAGGACAAGGGCAGAGGAACGCTACAATGAGGCCCATGGGCGAACTAGGAGGATCATAGAAAGGACCTTCGGGGACCTGAAGGCCAGGTTTAGGTGCCTGCATATGACAGGGGGATCCCTCATGTACCCACCAAAGAAGGTGTGCCAGATCATCGTGGCCTGCTGTATGCTTCACAATCTTGCATTGCGACGCCAGGTGCCTTTTCTGCAGGAGGATGGTCCAGATGATGGTGTTGTTGCAGCTGTGGAGCCTGTGGAGAGTGAAGAAGAGGAAGACGACGGGGACGACACGGACAACAGGGATACAGTCATACAACAATACTTTCAGTAGCACACAGGTAAGAAACAGCCACCCCAATTTACATTTACTTGAGGCCTCATGCGTCTCCACTGTCTGTGTTTCCCCCCAGTTCCTGTTAACTGATTTATGACTTTCCCTTCCCTTTTCAGAGCTGTATGACCCACTGCCTGACTTCAGCTTTGTTTGCCCATGGACTAAAGCTTATTGAAATTGGTATGTTGTCATCACAAAGTAACTGGACATTATTGAACCGTTATGTGTAATACATTTGTTAAGAATACAAGCAGACTCCTGTTTATTTAAGTGGAATAAGTGATTTATTTAAAGTGCTGGATATAGGTAAATGATTGGGAAGCGGGGATGGCTGGGGGTGGAGTAATGTCCATGGCAGAGTCCAGTTCTCAGTCGCACAGGTGCATTGTCCATATGCCTGTGGAAGGATGGAGCAGGGGCAGTTCAAGGTTGGACAGGGTGACAATGTGGGACAGTGGGATGGCATCAGGGGGTATCTTAGGCTGGTGGGGGTCTTGCAATCCTACTCTGTCTTCTTGTGAGATCTCAGGTTCCGCTTGCGGGGTGGTTCTTCTTCTGCATAGGTGGGGTTCTGGTGGCCTGTCGTTGTGTGGGGGCCTCCTGTCCACTGGCGCCGGCGGAGGTGGTAGGCTGTTCTTGGCCTGGGCTAGTGACAGGGGCCCTTTGGGGTGCCACATGGTCCCGCAATGTGGTGATGATCTGGGTAAGGGCCAGGACGATGGTCCCCATTGCGGAACCGATGTTCCTCAGTTCCTCCCTGAACCCCATATACCTTTCCTCCTGCAGTTCCTGGATCTCCTGGAACCGGGCCAGCACCGTCGCCATCGTCTCCTGGGAGCGGTGGTATGCTCCCATGATGGTGGAGAGGGCCTCTTGGAGAGTCGGTTCCCCGGGCCTGTCCCCCCCCTGTCGCACAGCAGCCCTCCCAGTTCCCCTGTGTCCCTGGGCCTCTGTCCCCTGGCCGGTGTGCCCACTACCACTGCCCCCAAGTCCCTGTTGTTGTTGGGGTGGTGGGTCAACCTGGGTGCCCTGTAGTGGTGGACACACCGCTGATTTACGTGCCCTGGAGACAGAGGCATGGGCCCGCTGGGTGGGAGCTGTGCTGGTGTTCCCAGAGGGGGTTGGGTCTGGTGTAGCCTGTGGCTGTCTGTGGGGAACCGACTGTCCAGAGGTCCCCGATGGGCCGGGCTGGTCGTCTGGCTCCAGGGAGACAGAGCTGCTGTCATCGCTGGGGGCCTCTTCTGGGGGTGGGATGGACATCTCTGGACCCTCTGTGGCGGTGTGGTGGCGTTCGGGTCCTGCAGGGGTATAAAGGTATGGTTATTGCTTCTGTGTGTGGGATTTCGTGTGATGGGTGGGTGTCCGTGTACCCATGTGCAGGCATTTCCTTGTGGGGGCTTTTGTGAGGGTGGCTTGTGGGGGTGATGTGTGTGTGCAGTGGGCATGCTTTGGTGATGGGTGTCCATGCTTTGGGGTCGCATGCAGGGCTTGGTGTTGGGATGGGTGGGTTGTGATGGTGAGGCTTTTGCTAGGGGTTGGTGTGATGGGGGAGGGGGTGAGGGTGGGGGTATGATTTGGCATTCAGGTGGGGTGGGGTTGGGAAGCAGTAGTGAAGATTTGCCTTACCAGAGTCCATTCCTCCGCCTACTCCAGCGAGGCCCTCAGGATGCAGGATGTGCAAGACTTCCTCCTCCCACGCGGTAAATTCTGGGGGAGTAGGTGGGGGTCCGCCGCCAGTCTTCTGCACCGCTATGTTGTGCCTTGATACCATGGAACGCACCTTCCCCCGTAGGTCGTTCCATCTCTTCCTGATGTCGTCCCAATTGCGTGGATGCTGTCCCACCGCGTTGACCCTGTCCACTATCCTTTCCCATAGCTCCATCTACCTGGCAATTGTGGTGTGCTGCACCTGTGCCCCGAAGAGCTGGGGCTCTACACGGACTATTTCCTTCACCATGACCCTGAGTTCGTCGTCACTGAACCTGGGGTGTCTTTGGGGTGCCATGGGGTGGTGTGGTTGAGGTGTGGGGTGGCGTTTGTGGTGATGAGTGTGGTGCGTGTGGTGGTGTGTGGTGTTTGGTGCGTGGATTCTGTGTGGGTGATGGTGTTGTGTGCCTCTGTGTTGTGGGATTCTCTATTCTGTGCTCTGTCTCTAGCCTTCGTCAATGATTTCGGGTGGTAGGGGCTTGTGGGTGATGTGGGAGTGTGTTTTATATTGTGTTGGGTGTGTGGGAGTGGTGTTAGTATGTGTATCAGGTGTGTGTATTTCGAAGTGACCAATGTGGCTGAGTTTTCTATGGGTGTGAGTATTTTGACCGCGGCGGTGTGTACCGCCAATGGAATACCGCGTTTGAAAGACCGCCGCATGGATTTGTGGGTCGGAATGGTATGGGCGTATTTCTGTTGGCGTGACGGTGGAGGTTTGGTCAGCGCCATTTTTTCGCTGAACTTTGGTGTGGCGGATTATTGAGGATGTCGGGTTTGGCAGTTGCGGGTCAGAATGACCGTGTCGGTTTACCGCGGCCGCAGCGGTGTTATGGCGGTCTTCTGACCGGCGGTAAGCGCCTTTTACCGCCGAGGTCAGAATGACCCCCAAAGTCTTGTGATTTAACATGAGCACTGCATTTCACCACGGCAATTTCAAGAGGTAACTGAATCGCGTGTAACAAATCATTAATTTTCGTGCCATTTTTCACTAGAGAACCAGAAGAGGTCAGGAAACCCCTTTGTGACCACAGTTGGCCAAAATCATGTACAATTCCAAATCCGTATCTGTTGTCAGTATAGATAGTGACTTTCAGGTTCTCAGCTGCGTGGCATGCCCTAGTAAGAGCAATTAATTCAGCCACTTGAGCAGAGTATACTCTTTTGAGCCAGGATGCTTCTAGGATAGCAGTGATTGTACTTACAGCATATCCAGCTCTCAGTACTTCTACTGAGTCTCTCAGGCATGAACCATCAACAAAGATAATGTAATCATTTTCTTCCAACTGGTTATCTTTAATGTCGGGTCTCGGTTTGGTGCACAGATCTGTTACCTCAAGACAATCATGTTCTACCTCCTCAGCATCATCAATGTTTGCATTTTCAATAGGAAGCAGAGTTGCCGGGTTCAACACAGTACATCTTTTTAAGGAAACGTTCGGTGACCCCAGTATAATTGTTTCATATTTAGTTAGGCGTGCATTTGTCATATGCTGACTCTTTGTTCGGGTCAACAGGATTTCAACTGAATGTGGGACCATTACTGTTAAAGGATGTCCCATCACTATACCTTCACACTGAGTGAGGCTTTGACCAACTGCTGCAACTGCACGCAAACAACCCGGTAAGGCTGCTGCGACTGGGTCCATAGTAGCTGACAAATATGCTACTAGGCTGTTTGCACCTCCATGGACCTGTGTCAGGACAGACAAAGAACAAGCATCACGTTCATGACAAAACAGTACAAAAGGCTTTGTGTAATCAGGCATACCTAAAGCTGGTGCCCTGCACATGCTCTTCCTCATTTCCATGAATGCCTTCATCTCTTTCTCGGACATGGTTATGGCACCCGGGCCATCCTGAATTTCCTTGACAGTCAATCTCACCAAAGGTTTAGAGATAATCGAGAAGTTGGGAATCCACTGACGACAGTAGCCCACCATTCCCAAAAACATCCTAACGTCTCTCTTGGTTGTCGGAGGATTCATCTGCAATATGGCTGTCACCCTTTCTTTGGATATTTTCCTTGACCCTTTTTCAATCAGGTGACCTAAGTACTTCACCTCTTTCTGACAATACTGCAGCTTCTTTGGGGACACTTTATGTCCGTTCTTTCCTAAATGATTCAGTAGGGCAATAGTATCGTACCTGCAGTCATCTTTTGTTTTGGACGCAATCAACAAATCATCAATGTACTGTACTAGAGTCAAACTTAAAGGCAATTCTAATGATTCCAAGTCCTTCTTCAATATCTGATTGAAGATGGAAGGTGATTCAGAAAACCCTAGAGGAATTCAACACCAACTGTAAACCTTGTCCAGGAATTTGAAACTGAAAAGAAATTGGCTATCCTCATGAAGAGGCACCGAAAAGAATGCTTGAGACAGGTCCACAACTGTGAACCACTCTGCGTCACACGGAACCTGAAACATAATCACGGCTGGATTTGGCACTATGGGGCAACATTTTACCACAAACTCATTGATTTTTCTCAAGTCTTGAACAATTCGTACTTTCCCACAAGGCTTTTTCAGACCCATTATTGGTGAATTACACGGGCTGCTCATCACTTCTTTTAGAACCCCTTGCTTTACAAAGTCTGCAATTATCTGCGTAACCTGTATGAGAACATCTTGTGCCATGTGGTACTGCGGCACCTGGAGAAACACTGCATGCAGATTTACCTCTACTTTGACCGGTTCTACTCCTTTTATTAGTCCCACTTCTTTTCCTGTCAGTTCCCACACCTTTTCTGTCACTGTTCCCTGTAATTCGGCTGGTAAGTCAGTCATTGTGAACATTGGGAATAAGGTTATCAAAAGGGTACTCTTCATTTGCGGTCTCCGTCTCTGAATCTGAGATCTGACCATCGTCCCCTTCATCATCACTGTCTGCACCTCAATCCCTTCATTGGAACAGGTAATCGAACACCTCGTCTTACACAGTAAAGTGGTCATTACAACCCTGGTGGACGGTGTTAAAGCGGCAGTAAGACCGCCAACAGGCCGGCGGTAAAAAATTTGGAATTATGACCGTGGCGGAAACCGCCAACAAAGACAGCCACTTTAACACTCGACCGCCACGGCAGTACAAACAAACAGCGCGTCGGTCACCGCCAACAGACAGGCGGAAGACAATGTACCGCCCACAGTATCACAACCTACTAATCCGCCACCTTTTCTGGGTCAGATTCACTGCGGATAAAAACACGGCGGAAACAGCCATTTCAAAGGGAAAATGCTCACCTCTACACAGTCCACGAGGAAGGAGGGCACCATGGAGCCGGAACTCCATATTCTGCCAGTGCTAGTCTTCCTGCTCCTCTACGAGGATCATCAACGCCGGCGGCGAAGACCACGGTGAGTACTGCACCTACGACATAGGGGAGGGGGTGAGGCAAAAACACAGGGACACACACAACCAACATCCCAACCCCCACCCCTACCCTCACCCACTACAACACACACACACCAATGCATATCTATACATTACAGTAACACCCCTCAACCCCCCCGTAAGAATGCAAAGACAAAAGGAAATGAGTGGAACCATTGGAATATCTCAAAATACAGTAAGCAAATATATACATATATATATATACCCAATAAACAAAATATACACCACGTTTAGTAGTGCAGGTATTGCACCATTCATAGTCCGTGGACCACTGGGCCCAAAATGCATGGGCGAGACTCACACAAGATACCAGATCCAAAAGGAGAGAACACTGCAGGGGCATCAGATCGAAATACAACAGGCACCTCAGGGGGAAGGGAAGGGGGGGCACCTCAGCCGGATGAGTGCACCATGCCAGATCCACGAGGGGGCTCCATGCCCATAGATGTATCCTGGGGAGTGCAAAGCCACAGTCTCACAAGCGGGTGGGTTGCCCACTGCCATATCCTGGGAAGTGCAAAGCCACAGTCTCTCAACTCTCTAGAGTGGGTGGGTTGCCCACTGTTCAATTCTGGGGAGTGCAAAGCCACAGTCTCTCAAGTCTCTACAGTGGGTGGCTTGCCCACTGCCATATCCTGGGGAGTGGAAAGCCACAGTCTCTCAAGTCTCACAAGTGGGAGGGTTGCCCACTGCCATATCCTGGGGAGTGCAAAGCCACAGTCTCTCAAGTCTCTACAGTGGGTGGGTTGCCCACTGTTCAATCCTGGGGAGTGCAAAGCCACAGTCTCTCAAGTCTATACAGTGGGTGGTTTGCCCACTGTAACATCCTGGGGAGTGCAAAGCCACAGTCTCTCAAGTGGATGCTGTTCTCCACTGGTTCTGGAGGGGGACTGGTGCCCAGAGTGCAGCACACACCCCGTGACGGTCCCAGTTGCGTCCCTGCCGCTAATGGGCTAGCGGTGCTTTCCATGGCGGTCTTTGCCCTGTTCAGCGGTCCTTGGCCTGTTCAGCGGTGCTTGAGTTGCCAGTGTCAGACCTGTTCAGCGGTGCTTTCCAAGGCGGTCTTTGCCCTGTTCAGCAGTCCTTGCCAAGGCGGTCCTTCATTGCCCAGCAGGGCTGTGGCTGGCGGTCCTTCATGGGTCAGCTGGGGTGTGGCTTGCGGGGCCCTCCTGGCCAGCTGGGCTGTGGCTGGCGGTCCTTCATGGGTCAGCTGGGCTGTGGCTTGTGGGGCCCTCCTGGCCAGCTGGGCTGTGGCTGGCGGTGGCCTCCTGGGCAGTGATGCTGGCGGTGGCCTCCTGGGCAGTGACGATGGGGCTGGCGGTGGCCTCATGGGCAGTGACTGGGTTCCCTGTAGTGGTGGACACACAGCTGATTGGCGTGTCCTGGGGACGGAGGTATGGACCCGCTGGGTGGGTGCTGTGCTGGTGTAACCAGAGGGTGGAAGGTCTGTGGTGGGCTGTGCCTGTGTGAGGGGAACCGACTGTCCCGAGGCCCACGATGGCCCGGGCTGGTCATCTGGATCCAGTTGGACAGAGCTGCTGTCATCACTGTGGGCCTCTTCTGTGGGTGGGGTGAGATGTCTGGACCTTCCTGTCTGGTGACGTTGGATAATGGTCCTGCAGGGTTGTAAAAGCATGATTATTGCATCTGTGTGTGTCATGGTGTGCCATGGGTGGGTGACCGTGTATCCCAGTGCTAGCATTCCTGTGTGGGGGCTTGTGTGATGATGTTTGAGGGGGGTGTTATGGGTATGTGCAGTGGGCATGCTTTAGTGATGGGTGTCCATGCTTTGTTGTGTCATGCAGGGCTTGGTGTTGGGATGTGTGGTTTGTGTTATTAGTACATTTGTGAGGAGTTGGAGTGATAGGGGAGGGCGCGAGGGTGGGGGTCTGTGATAGCATGCAGGTAGGGTGGGGGATATGATAGTTAAAGGTTTGACTTACCAGAGTCCATTCCTCCACCGACTCCTGCGAGGCCCTCAGGATGCAGAATCGCCAAGACCTGCTCCTCCCATGTTGTTAGTTGTGGGTGAGGAGGTGGGGGTCCTCCGCCAGTCCGCTGTACCGCCAGGTGGTGTCTTGAGACCACGGAACGCACCTTCCCCCGTAGGTCGTTCCACCGCTTCCTGATGTCGTCCTGATTTCTTGGGTGCTGTCCCACTGCATTGACCCTGTCGACTATTCTTCGCCATAGCTCCATCTTCCTAGCTATGGAGGTGTGCTACACCTGTGATCCGAATAGCTGTGGCTCTACCCGGACGATTTCCTCCACCATGACCCTGAGCTCCTCCTCCGAGAACCTGGGGTGTCTTTGCCGTGCCATGGGGTGGTGTGGGTGATGTGTGGGGTGGTGTGTGTGGTGATAAGTGTGGTGATATGTAGTGGTGTGTGGTGTTTTGTGCGTGGAAGTTGTGTGGGTGATGGTGTTGAGTGCCTGTGGCTGCTAGTTTGTGGATGGTGGTGTCTCTCTCTGGCCTTCTTTCGGAAATTTTTGGTAGTAGGGGTTTGTGGGTGATGTGGGTGTGTGTTTTATATTGCATTGAGTGTGTGGGAGTGGTGTGTGTATGTGTATCAGGTGTGTGTATTTGGAATTGTCCAATGTGGTGGTGTTTTGGTCGTGTGTGTGTATTTTGAGCGCGGCGGTGTGTACCACCAATGGAATACCGCGGTTGAAAGATTCGTGGGTCGTGATAGCATAGGTGTATTTCTGTTGGCGTGACGGTGTCGGTTTTGTTTTCGCCAGTTTATCACTGACCTTTGGTGTGGCGGACTTTGTGGGTGTCTGAATTTTGTCGGATTTTGAGATGTGGGTCGTAATAGCTGTGGTGGAATTCTGCGGCGGTGTGTTGGCGGTCTTCTGCACGGCGGTAAGCGGCTTTTACCGCCAATGTTGTAATGACCCCCTAAGTCTCTTCCCAGTAGTGATACAGGACTCGAGTCACAGACTACAAATCTATGTAATCCCTGGAAGGTACCAATCTCAACTTGAACCGGATCTGTAATCGGATTTGTCAGGAACTGATTTGCTACTCCTACCACCCTTATGGTACGCCCCGAAAGTGGCAATTTCAGAACCTCTGCACTTCTGACTGTAGAGTGTGTAGCTCCTGTATCAACTAGGAACGAAACCTTATGACCCATCACCTTTCCTTCTACATAAGGACCCCTCTGATCTACTTCTAGGGACGCTGCAAGCCTGCACTCCTCACTATCTGAACAATCATCTGACCATTCATCGTTTATTCCATCCTCACCACGCAATGGGAACTGCTGTACTGTATTATTTTGACTCATTTTTTGACCTGCGACCTGTTGAGGAAGCATCACCTGTTGCTGTCCCATTGGAGCCATTGGTATCTGCATTTGCTGTCTAGGTACCATGGGAATCTGCTGTCATACCTGCTGCATCTTTGCTGGTTGAACATGTGGCATTTGCATTTGTTGCATGGGTTGGAGACCCTGCATCTGCACCATATTATTCTGGAAGTTCGGATTTTGACCCCTCACATTTTGAAATGTACCGACATCATTGCTTTGTTGAACAGCACCACCCTGCACCACCATTGGGCACTCCCGCTTCCAGTGCCCCACACCCCCACACGCGTGACATGGTGACACCTTTTTCATCCCCTGCACATCATTCCGAAACACAACAGTATTCATATCTGGACCAAGGTTCACAAAACCTTCTCGACCACGTCCTCTCGGTTGTGCCTGAAACATTCCATTTCCCTGCGGTTGCTGCTGTACCATCTGCTGTATTCCATTTCCTTGTATCCCTGCCTGAGCTGCCTTAATTTGCATCACCATCACCTTTTCTTTCAGCTTTCTCTGCTTCAATTCAATCTCATCACTACAGTATTTTGCATACTGTAATACCTCATCAATCGGCTTTCCTTGCCAACAGATCAAATGATTCTTAATCATCTGGCTAATCTCTGGTCTCAACCCTTCAACAAACCTGAACACAAGGTGATTCATGTCTTTCGGCTCTATGACCTCAGTGCCACTATTGTGTTTGAATGCCTTCAGCAACCTTTCATAGTAAGCATGTATCGACTCTTTGCCCTCCTGTGACGTTCGATCAATTTTCTGCCAATCAGTCACTTTCAGCGACACTTTCTGCTTCAAAAACTCAATCACTTTATGAGAATACCTCATCACTTCAGAAGACGGTGCTCCGGTAACCTTGTCCCTTGCCGGTTCCTCTGTCGGCCAATCCACACCTCTCTTGCACTCAAGCCATAAGTCAGCTGGAACTATGATCTCAAACAGGGTATTCAAGTCTTCCCAAAGACATTTCACAAGCTTCACAAACCTGTCCATCTGCTGGTACCACTCTATCGGCTTCTCCCTCAACCTGGGATAATCATTTGTGAATGACAGGATGTCACCCCTAGACCATGGCACATGGACTAAAACTCCTCCAGCTGTTTCTCTCATTGGTAACATCTTTATTGTCCCCGTGTCTGGTGCAGCTTTCTCCTGCTTTGGTTCTGGGCAGTCACCTTTTTTTTTATCTCTCTTCTTTGCCCATCTGCCTTCCCACTTCTCTAATGCTCCCCAGATTTGAGCACTCTGCAGTATCTCTTTCAGATGTGCCTTCATTCCGGTAGATCTCATGTGATCAAAATCTTTAGGCTCAAAGTCTAACCTATAGCTCCTTTTCAAATGCTTAGTATTTTCTCTGTCTATGCCATATTGTCTGCTAGGTTTGCCAACCTCTGATGCCAACCTCTGATGCACCCTGCTCACTTCTTTGGCACTTCTGCTTCTGTGCATGACTCTAATCTGTTCACCCCCATTGTTCCTTGTACTAGTTCTGTGGCTTATACACCCAGTCTCACAAAATTCAGATATTCTTCTCTTTCTGACCTCTCTGCGGTCACTATAGTAGTCTGCGGAGTGTTGAACTTGTCTAACCACTCATTCAATTGTTGCGCTGTTAAGCCTTGCAACAAAACGTTTCCAGACTGCATCATTGGTGTCTGTGTCGTATTTGTACTCATTAACTATGGGGTTAGTGTTCCCAACCCTGCTTGCCTCATTGTCTCCAAAGGAACCCCAATCGGACTAAAGTCCAACAAGGACCTAGACCTTTCGGCTGTTTGTCCTCCCTGTGTCATTCCCTGCAAGTCTCCGGTAGACCCTCCTCTTATGGCCTCTTGGGTCATTACTCCCTGGTCACATACGCCAGGCTTAGCTTGCGCGTACAGCGGTACTGGTGGACCAACAGTAATTGGCAATGATATAGCAGCTGGTGACTGTCCAATTCCCAAACTCTGTGGAGCATTAACTCCCACAGCTTGATTCATCATGGGTGCTGTGGCTACCGACTGCGGTCCTGTGATAGAAGTATAATTTGGGACCACCTGTTGCTGCGGCTGGGGCAGCAATTGTGGAGTTGGCTCAATCTGCACTAACTTTGATCTTGTGTATACTGGATCAGGTGGCACCATCAAACTTGTAGTTGTCTCTAGTACTGGGACATCAGGATAGAGCCTCTGAATTGGTGGTGGCTGTAATTGTATCTGTGTGTCTGGCGCAGTGGGTATACTGACACCATTCTGTATCGAAACTGTGTTCGTGATTCCCTTACTCTGTGCCGGATCTTCAGAACCCGCATTAATACTCTGTCCATTATCATTTATCGCATATGATGGCGGGCGGTCATGTAACAACTGATTAAGAAACTCCTCATCATCTGAATCATCTGCATCTGCCCAAGACCTCTGAGTCTCATTTGGCTCACTATAGCCCTTGTCTGTCTTACAAGTGGCTTTCTTTGCCTGTGCCTCCTCTTCTTGAGTTATTGCCGGAAACATTTTAATTCCATCAACCATTCCCCTTCTCCACATCTGGGTCTCACTATCCATTTAGCCTCCGCTGGAGTCTTTTCTGCTCTTTTCATTCTTCTCATAAATTTCTGCTGCCTATGTTGTATGGCCATTAAATCCCAGACAGATAATGCCTCATACTGAGCTGGTCTCGGGAGAGGCTTTTGCTCACTTAACACCCGCCGCAAATTTTCCAAAATCCTTATATTAAATGTCCCGTACTCTGGAAACGCTAAACATCAGATTGCACCACTGCTTTAGCCAACGACATGGTGCGACTCCCTTCTCCTCCATTATGATATAAGCCGGAGTATTCTCTGGCGGTGTAGGCTCCCCCACGCTCGCTGTAATGTATGTATCTCCCCTCAAAGTTCTCTTTAGAGCCTTGAAAAACTTCATTTTTGCGTCTTTTATTTTGTTTAGAATCTAATCAGGAAGTGACTTTAATTCCCAGAACACTCTTCGCCTACCTTCTCAACCAATTGCCTCTCACGGACGGCTGCCAATCCGTGCGCGACCCCTCTCAGCAACTGACCTATCCTAGTGCGGCTCCAATGATGTCACACTCACACACACTGCAGCTGACAAAGTCTTGCGGCTTATCCTCCTCACACAAAAACTAATGCAATATATTGCGAGCACTTTTAACAACAAAAACCCAAATTTGCCGGTTTACTACAGGAAGGGTAACACAATCGCTTCAGAACTTTACAGAGATTTCACTTGAAGCCTCGGCCACTACTTTCTCCTTCTCAGCTCCCACACTCGCAAGCAGAATTCGACCCGCAAATCCTACTCTCGACTTGTCAATGGTTCGTTCTAGTGCACTTTAGAGCTTGCCAAATCGCCATCAAAGGTTTCACTCACACAATTTGACTCAAACTCGACTTGTCAACCACACCCGATTGACCTATTAAACCGCACAAATTACAACATAAACTAAGTGTCTCATACACTTATCAATATACTCCGGAGTCTTAGACCACGCAGGGTCCGTACATCACCAAGAACCACGTGGCCAATTTTTTTAGCACAAAGCGCCACACTCACATGAAGTTCGCCGACTTCCCTACTCTCAAACTGCGGAGTACGCCCTCTCCTACTAAAACAACATTACCTGGCCTAAATTCACACAAACTTCACAAATCACCTGCAATATGCATAAGCTGAGCAAGCGCAAATTCTATTTTACACATATTAGAACACCGAGAACATACCCAACTCACTTAGGCAAGCTCCAAGATTCCGGGAAAGTCATGCGGAATTTAAAAACACATCAGACCTCCAATTTGCATCATCTCGAAAAACACTTTTAAACAATGGTCCCCCGTCCTAGGGCCTCAAAGGGCCTAAACCGTCACTCTGCTACCAGAACTTATAACGCGTCCCAATCTAGTTAATTTATTCACTCTGGGACTCCTTTTAGGCCAATGAATCTTTTGACCCTGATTGAAGACACCTTAGGACGAGATAACTGATCAGCATGTCAATCAATAAGTCAATAACGTTAACAACGTTAACGATAAAACTCGGAAACCACCATGACCTTTCAGTCATGAATAACCACACCAGTTTAGTACGATTTTGTGATGTTTATTCCCTATTGATTACAGTTCTACTAGCAAGTTTATTAGTCTCAAAACCATGAAACACATCAACATTGTCATAATATGGCAACTCGAATAAGATTTCATCAAAGCAAAGATCACGAACATTAGAACATAGCACGACGTCAACATAGGTTAACCTTAGCAGAGTATCATACGTGCATCATTCAACAAAGCATTAATCCAGTCATTTGTCTATTTGCGTCCATTTTAGTGAACCCCTTAACTAACCTCAAATTAGCATTGGCATGTTGGGCTTCATGCAAAACAATTTAGTAACACGAATTTGGAAAAACATCTATCTATGGTCTCTGTCAAAAGAAGCAGTTGATACCTAGAAAGGAAAGGCAAACAGACAATTACAATTTCATCATCATATAGTTACCCTCTGTAGTGGGTCAGCATACAGAGTCAGTCTTCGTCCTCAGGACATCAGTTGATTCGCCATCAGCTAGGGAATTCAGCAAGACGAGGTAAGTAGGGACACTTCCCTCATAGGGAGGAGAAGTGTAGGATGGGCAAGATAAGGGCGAGGATGGTTTGAAGAACCAAACAGCAAAGTCTCTAGGCAGAGTGACAAAGTGTCTGGGTCATAGCAAAAAGTTTGCAATGGCATCTCCTAATGGCTCCTCGTGTCAAAGGTTTTTATCCCTTTTCTGTTGTACAGTCCCCTAATTTCTAATTGCGTAGGGTTGGCACCCCCCCATCTCCATCCAATGGGTTTCCAGTGATACTATCAAAATTGTCACCCCCAAAACAGTTCTCACGTAGTTTATTGGTTCTTGTGATTGACGTCTCCAGCGGGTAGAATGTCCGGTATGATTTCATACTCTCATGGTCCTCTCGCATCCTCAGTCAGTAGTTCCATTGTTTGTACCAGTTTAGGCGATCTTGTACCTGTAACCAGTCTACACTGTTGCATTCAGCAAAAATGTTTCATTGAGCTAGTCGAATTTCGTGAGAACGGATCTACTACGGTTACACTCATCTTTTAGCTTTGGAAAAGTACGAGTACATGTCCTTCAGCAAGTCAGCACACTGCACGTTAGAAAAACACATTTAATATGAAACCGGGCAGCTAGGCCTCGGCTCATGCTCACTAAGGCCCAATGATTTATTAGCAAAACTTTAACATATAACTCTCAATTATTAGTGCAAAATCATACATTAACGTATCATTATTTCATTATTAGTCAGCTTCATTAATCATTGTACACATTGACGGCCACTCCCCGTCGGCACATTTCAAGCGCGTGTTTAGCAATAACACATTAATAAATTTTCTATGCGGCATTATTATGCATTAGTTCATAAACATTTCATGTTAATTTTGAGAATAAGAGCTACGCTCCCTCACTATTATTCAAGGTTATTAATGTATCTGTATTAGCATTTATTTGTGGAGAAGAGTGGTTTGAAGAGCATGCAGTAGACTCCCGAGTCAAAGTAGGTGAAGGCGAGCTATGAATGAGTGGAGAAATATTAGAACTGCCTAGACCATGTAAACTTGATGTGCTCTCGACATAAGGCCACCTTCAAAAAATCAGGAAAATAGTAAGGGGGGTGCAGTATCTCCAGGCACCTACTAACGAATTCGTGAACCGGCCCTTTTCATATAGGTTGAAATCACTACGAACTGTAGCACATGTGAGGTAACATATAGAGAATGGTTTTGCTTGTGTGATAAGCACATTCATGCAGGAAGTGCAAAGTGCATGATCTAGCATATCATTACATATCCACTGAAAAGCTCCTAGTGCCCCTCTTGTTCAATAATATTTTGAACATCATTTTATAAGGAAGACACACATTCTGTCTTTCTTCAAAGCAATTTTTCCCTCAAATGTGTCATTTAATGTTCAGGGCCGGCTTTGGAGCGGCGCGACCTGTGCAGCCTCATCCATCGTTGATCTCAGGAGGTTGGGGGGATAATGTTGGGGAGATGTGGGTGATGTGTCTAATGTCTATAAATAATTTATGGGTTTAAAAACACCTGCTGCAGGATCTTTGTGTGTCCTGTAGGTTTCAGGCAACAATAAGAATGTTAAGATAACTCTTGTGATTAATGTTCCTACTGCACGAGGAAATGGCAGTTTTAACTCATAATTTAGAGCAGAGGGTTAATACACGTATTGCAAAGAACGTGTACCATACAGATCACAGAATTGGATTTTATGTGGATAGCTCAGTGGGTTACTGCTTTTGTCACAGTGATCCTTTTGTTACTTGAGGTTCATAAGGTACTATCCTAATATATGCACAGTGACCTATAAACTGTCATCATATATGCAAACTGCATGGTATGGGTGAGAAAAGTATTTTCCCAGCTTTTTATTATTCTAATGATGCTAAAAAGAGTTCATTTGGGTAGAAATACATTCTTATTAGTAAAGGTAACCCGAGTCACTGTGGTATATTTTAAATCCTGAGTTTGTGCTTCTCCATAACAAACAATCTTCAAATATATTGCCTACAAGTATGGATGATAAGTGATTATTCCACTTTGTATTCCTTGTTGTTTTATGTAAATTTTCCAGTACAATGATTTACACATATACAACTCATTGTTTCTGTATAATGTGTGTGTGATGTAACAGGCTTTGACAACCTACATTGCTATAACTAGCACTATAAAACAAAAGCAATGTATATGAGAGATAGGCTATAGAGAGGCGAGGGGCAGTGTTGCAGGGTGGTAGTGAGTAAATTCATTTTGAAGAAGGTCATTTGGGGCCAATGCTAAAAAAGATTGTCGTGCCAGGCATCACCAGAGGTAAAGCTGGCCCTGATGCTGCTCTTTCAGTAATTAGATGCTCTACTAACTTTCCACCCAAAATTCAACAGCTTATTCCACTGTCATGTGACAGACACTTGTTCCTCCCTATTGAATTTTACATCAGGTAGTAAATTCCCAGGAGCATACTTGCACAAGATTTTTTAGTTGGTTTTCCAGTGCTTCTAGGAGGAACTTTGTGCTTGTAGGATGTGTTCTGATGTAAATCGGGATGAATTGCCCAATTATGCAAAATTGATTTTCCTTCCATTAATATGTTAGGCGTCACTGCTTCACTTACTAATATCAGCCAAAAGGCCTCATTTACATAGGTAACCTATATTTTTGATTAATTTTGCACTTTTGAGTAAGGTTACTACTTTTTGATATTCACAAAGTAAATTTTTGTAGTTACTTCCAGTTTTGTAGTTAGTCCAGCACCACACATGGCCAACTATGGTACTGCAACACCCTCTTACATAGAAAATAATGGAGGTAGGGACTAAGGGCCATATGTCTGAACACATTTTCCTACAGACACAAAATGGGTAAAACCCTTTGATACATCTGGCCCTTACTGTAGGAGGCTGGCCCTCTATGTAGTGTGCAAAGCTAGGCACACTGTGCAGGGGGTCCAGTCAACAACACATTGGTTTACAGAGGTAAAAACTAGATCACCTTATGCTCTCATTTTTACTGTAGCTTGGTCAAGCAGTAAGGCCAATTTTGGAGATGTGCAAAGCATTTGTTGTACTCACTGTATCAATCTTACAAATCACACTAATTACAATACTTCAGATTCTAATGCAATTTTTAAGATCAAGATTATCAAAATTGGTTGAGTACTTTTTGATATATGGCCTTTTGAAGTTTAATAAAAATTTCTCTTTGTGCATAATTACGCACCATAGAAATCAATGGAAAGTCACCTTTAAAAATACATATAAAATCGTACAGCTGGTTTACCAAGTTCTTCTTTTGGAGGTTGGTGGAGGTCATCGGTGGGCACACTGTGTCAGCTGGAGAAGTAAGGGCGGCGCCCTGTTCCAGCGGAAGCAGCAGGTAAAGGTCTGTGGAGCTGGTGCAGGCCCACTGCTAGGGACCACTTGGGAAAGGACTGCACAAATAATTTTAGAGGTGGTTCCTTGGGGTTCCCTTGGAGTGTTGAGGTTGCAAGGGGTGAGGGACCCTTAGAGCACAGCAGGTTCTTCTTTGCAGGGCACAGGGCAGCCGGGTGCAGAGCGAATCGGTGAGCCAGGTGCTGTGCGCAAAGATGATCTTTGGAGCTGGAGGTAAGTCAGTTCAAGGGTTGTTTGCAGGACATCAGGGGTGTTCTGGCAGGAGGTCCAGGGTGTTTCTGAATTCCCTTGACTGGGGCTTCCTTCTGGTCCTTTTTCATTCCCGAGCGGCTTGTTTTCTTGATATCCGATGTTAGCTGACCAACACCCAGGGTATTGGTACGGTTTGACCACTTGAGGGCACAGTGCCACCAAACTTGGCACACTTTCAGGGTTTCGCCGCACGTCATTGGTGTGTCATCAGGTCCAGCTGCAACTTCCGGTTCAGGAGTTAGTGACTAGTCAGTGAAGTGACGCACACTGGTTTGCTGGTTTCTTCTTGTTGCAGAGTGGTACATCCACTCTGGAGGGAGTTTTTGGGTGATGTTTAAAGCTTGTAGGTCCTCTGGGGTTCTTTAGAGTTTTTCGGTTGTTCACCCGCTCCTCAGTGGCCATTGTCGGGTCCTGGGTGCAGCAGGCATGGTTTGGAGCCTTTTCTTTGTACAGCAGGTCCACAGTTATCGTGCCTTGGATCTTCTTGGTGCTGGTCTTCTTTTTGTCAGTCAGATCTGATTGCCTGGTCTAGGGGTGCCCACTAAATACTGAATTTAGTGGGGGTTTTAGGGGGAACCTGGTTGTGTCCAATTGGACACCTACCTTTGGGTGGCTACACCCACTACAGTGACCCCTTCCTGTGGGGAGGGTCACTTCCCTATCCCTGATTGGCATTTTTCTTTCCATCTAAGATGGAAGAAAATGAAATGGAGTGGCCATCTCGCAGGCAACACTTTAGGGGTGGTACACGACAAATTGGGCCACTCCTCCTACTCTTTGTGTAGTTTCCCACCTTTCCTCCCACCAAAAGTGGAGGGTTGCAAATGGGTGGCCATCTGCTGCTAGCAACAGGCCTGGGTGTCGAGTTTCAAAGGCGGTAAGCCCTTTGAAGCTCGCCGCCAGGGCAGTGTACATTCCTGACGGAGGGGATGTTAGCACCTCCTCCCAGGAAGGGCATCCTTTTACAAACCAGAAAGACAGGTCTCTCCCTCAAGGTTTGTAGATTGGGTGTCTGGAGGTGGCAGGCTTGATAGAACCAGTCAGCAACCATGCCAGGGTAGTTAGTTTTTGCAAGGGGCACCTCTAAGGTGACCCCTGGGTACATTTAGGGATAAATCCAATACTGGTACCAGTTTGGATCTATCATTCTGAGTTGTTTGATACCAAACATCCCAGGGTTCAGAGTGGCCATCATGAAGCTGGGAAACTCGTTTTGACCAATGTTCAGCACATGTATTAAAATGGCTGCTCTGTTCACTCACTATGTGCCAGTTTTGGCATGGGCAAAGTGGAGAAATATTGCTCAGGCAGCAATACCCTCACATATATTATGGTGCACCCTGCCTTACGGTTGGGAGGCCTGCCAGAGGGGTATCTCATCCATAGTGTATGCAGTGTATGATGGACAGGGTACACAGGCAGTGTGCCATGTTGACTTTTGCCTTTTAGGATTGCACCAGGACACAGCCTGCAATGGCAGTGCTGGGTGCATCTGAATGCATGGCCCTAGAGGGTGGCACAATCAGTGATGCTGCCCTCAGGGGCCTATGTTTAGTACCCCAAGCCCAGGTACCTAAGTACCATTTACTAGGGTCTTATAGGGGCAACTGAAGGAGTTGCCAATTACCTTTGCAATTTTAGGGAAAGAACACTAGCACAGGGAACCTGGTTATCAGGATCCCAGTACACTCCAGTCCAAGTTGCATACAGAAACCAGGAAAAAAGTGGGGGTACTGCAACAAAGTGCTGGCTTCCCACACTTGCTACAAATCTGTAAGTTAATACAAAAGTGAGGTTTGTGAATAGCACTTTGCAGTTAGTCTTGCTGTATTATTGTACTACTACAAAACGTACTACAAATTGCAGCAGTTTTGAATCTGGCCCAACATTTTCTTTTTGAATTCTTAGAACATTACTTTTTAAAGGATTTTTTGAAGTTTGTTTCAGTTTCTCATTCAGGATCCTCTTGTGGATGGTTTAACATAAATTATTTTTACCAATATCAATTCTCCTGATTGAACAAGCATTGGCAAAGCAAATAGGCCTGCCATTGTCAATTATATTTTTGTTTTGTTATGTTTTTTGTGCAAAAACGTTTGGATGAGGAAGCTGTTGGTCCTTCGTCAATGTTAAAATGAACATTGCCTAAAAGCAATATACTTTGCTTTCAAAAGTAGACCCAGGCACTGAAATTATTAACTTTGAACACGGATCTGCTCCTTGTGAAAGGACAGAATGCTGACACTCACAGTGAAGTTAGCCAATGCCAGAAGTGGGATGGCCTATTGTCCTATGGTGTATGTTGTAGTAGATGGAAGAAACATCTGAATGACAGAAAGGGCTGGCTGAAAGCCCTTATAGGTAAATAAATAATTCATATGAATTTTGTAAAAAATAAAAGTCTTGGATAACGCCAGACCTAACAGAGACAGCTTTTAGATAGGTAATGGACACCATCACATTCGTTTTTGGTCCCCTGATCTTCAGAAAACTACACTAGATTAAAGTTCTACGTATGTCAAATACAAAGTAGCACTCGCAGTTCATCCTTGATGGCTATACCACCAGGTTGATTTTATCCAGAATTGATGTACTTTTTATTTGGTTCATGTCAGGAAAGCTACTTTGAGGAACACGTAATAATGGAATATCTCAGTAATTGATTTGGCAAGAGAGAAAGGAGGAAGTGAGTCCCTGTAGTCTAGAGGGGTCCAGAGGTAATTCTCGAAACCACCTTATATCTTCAACCCAAGAGAAACTGCACTATCCACAATGCAAAAAAACACCAGAGAGAAAATAAAAATATTAGACAGTGGGCCTAGAGTCTAGATGGGTCTCCTACTAGCTCCTAGGGCTGAACCGAACATCATTCAGTTTCACAACAAAAAAAAATATACATATTTCTGTGAACCGTTTTGAAAAACCTTTGCAGAAACCAAAGTCCATCTATTGAAAGAACCCACGTCCAGGATAGCATACATAAAAATAATATGACTCTTGTACAAATAAGAATTTAAACACTGTGCAAATAGCTACACATAAAATATAAGAACCTGACCTCAAAATAAAAACAGATGATCTATATCAATACTGCATCCCCGAGAAGACCACAGACACTTCTTGTCACTTTGTATTTGTATGCCAGGTATTGACTAGAGAATTGTCTTCACAATATTTCATACCCGCCCCCAACGAACACTTTATTAAAGAAATATATATTTTGTTTCTCTTGATTTGTCCTAATCTGTAAATAACCTTGAATTATACATTACCAGGGGTCCCTGTTTAACTCTTCTCATTGTGCGCTGCACAGTTTTTATGTGAATATTATCCCTTTAAAGGTAGCCCACATTGTTTGCAGGAACTATCTGACAAAGAGTGCATTTCTGTTTCTTTGTTGCCTGTCAACCTACCAGAGGAACAGAACACGCACCAAAGGGAGAAAAAAGGCCTTCGTCATCTGTCATAATCACTTAAATATACTAATTGCCTCGAGATTTCAAAATGGCTGTGCAATACACTTTGCGCCATGATCAATAGCAGAGAGCAATTGCTGTTGCCATTTCTTTGCCTTCAGGCTCCAGCAAGCTGTCAATCCAAAGTGCTGCTTGAACTTTTTCATTTACATAGACATATGGCATCAGAGTTCACAGACAGGCAATCTGTAATCGTTGAAGGGCTGCACACTGATCAATGGACGGATTCATTGTGCGGCCTGTTCCTTGCATCGCTGAAGCTTCGTGGAATCCATTTGTGGTGTGCGCCATGATAGTAGCTGTTCATCATTGCCAGAATCTTTATCTGGGTCTGGCTTTAAGCACAGCTCCACTTCGAAACTGTGTCAACACACTACAGATACAACATTGTCTTATTAAATCACTTGTAACAAATGCTACAGCTGGAGGCGGACACTCAGAAATGCACCCCGCGCTAAAGCGCATTAGGTGAACATCTGGCTTTTGTAATTTATCCTTTGTAAGCACGGGTTTTATTAATAATGTAGCAATGGCCCCCGTCAGCAGCCGCTGAGAAGAGCTAATGGGACTAGGTAAAAAATATTCTACGCATACCCCAGCATAGGAGAAAACAATTAGAACTATTAAATTGAATTATATTTAAATGCCCAGTCCAGCATGTCATGTTTTCTTTTTTGTTTTACAAAATGCATCATTTTTCTCAGTTGAACAAAGCTGCAAAAGTGTTTGTTATGTTTCTATGTGTAAAAATAAGGCGGGATTGGAAAACAGTAATTAAAAATATTAGGTACGATTGAGTAAGTTTTTCTGCACCCACGCGTGACGTAAAACTGTATAATTTGGACATGTGTTCTTGCAAGTCACATCACACCTGGCTGGTTCAAGATATGGCACTGGGCCCATGCCAGGGCACCTCTGCAGGGCCCATGCTACAGCCTCTGGATCTCTGTGTAATGGTGTAAAGTGCCGCTTCTGCAAGCCTCGTCTCGGACAGGGCGTTTCATTCCAAATGAGTGCCAAAGCCCTGGACAGCACAACATGCATAGATGAAAGCAGGAACACCAAAAGAAAAGGCCCGTATTTATACTTTTATAGCGCCGCATGTGCGTAATTTTTTGACGCAAAAGCGTCGCGAACTTACACAATACAACTGTATTTTGTAAATTTGCGCCGTTTTTGCGTCAATAAGCGTCGCAAATGCGGCGCTAAAAAAAGTGTAAATACGGCCCTAAGAGTTTGTATTGTGCCACCGACTGTACTCTGAGCTCAGGGAAGCTTTCAGTGGACATACAGCAGACTCCTCTTATCCATTGTTGATTGTGTTCCCTGCAGCTCACCACACCCCAGGGTTCTGGTGCAGCAGGTTGGCCGAAAGAGTAATGGTGAGCAGCACCCAACTTCCCGGGGGTCTCACCTAGTTGGGGCATCACAACGTGGCACATCAACATCCGAATATCATAATGCAAAGTTGTTGTTTTTTTAGCGTGCAGGATGTGCTCAACATATTGGTGAATTTCACATCCGGAAGTTCCACATGGGTGTTTGCAAAAGGAGTGTCAAAATAAGGGCATAAACACACAGCAAACTAAGACCAGCAAGGTGGTATCATTCGGGAAAATCAAAAACTGCAGAACTGAATATACTTGAGTTATCAAAGAATCTAGTTTACACCCGTATGAGCCAGGGGAGCAGTGCAGACAGAGCAGTGTAGTGTAGCCATCCATTCAGGGTTTGCAAGAAATATGGCAAAAAGAGTGGCATGTACGCAATCTATGTGTTTTGGATAAAGATATGTGAACATAAGATCATTTTTAATGTAGAATTTTCTCAATTCCCGAAATGCATAAAGAAGCCAAATGAGCACCCGCTGCACATCTAAGGGATGGAAAACAGTTCTACATTTCCTTGTTTTTCTGTTTTCAGTATTTATATAGCATGAATTTTGCCCTGGTGCACAACATAGTGCTTTACAGTACAGACGATATAAAATATCATTGGTTAACCACCAGGAAGGTTCTCAAGCTTTTAAAGGAACTGTGATGAATTAAGTGATAGGCACACGATGAAGCATCTGAGGCTCATCCAAACATTTAGTGAAGATTGCCCAACTTACATGTTTAATCAGTTTAGGGTGCTAGGAGATAGATGGAGGAAGCAAGATGTAGCGTCCTCCCCAGCCTGGTACCTACCAATGACTAAGCAACACATAGAGCTGTAAATTACAGTTTTCTTTCCTGTGTGTGAACTTCAACATTCTAAACCAATCTTTCATTACATTCTATTCTAGCAATTACATCACACTGCTATGGAGTCCATTTGGTGCGAAAATGTTTCCATCCTAAAACATGCAAGGCACTACATCCCCCATCTGTTCAGGGAAAAATTAACACTGTTATAAAATCAGTAGACATGCACCTATAGAAAAATATGTACAACTATTTGTCTACAATAAGTCTTCTTGGTGAGTTGATTAAACAATCCAATCTAGTTACAGGAAGCTGGAAGCTGTCATCTTCAGTGTCAAGGATGATAAAGAGGTAGCAGCAATCATTGAATGTTCAGGGTCAGTCTTTCTTTCACCATTTCAAGTTGAAGACCGATGAATCACAGGGATAAAGAAGAGTCTCTGGTAACAGACTTCCCAGGGTGCTGGGCAGTCACCATGTGTCCCTTGTTAGACACCACTAGGAAAGGTTCAGCATCAAAGGCAGCATCAGATTTTCTCTTACACATCTGTTGGGCGATCCCACATCTCGTTGCAAAACAAGATGTTCTTCACATGTCGCCTTTTGCCTTTATACCCTTTCGTTTTCTGCATGTTTGCCAAGTATCTTGTACAAATCATGTTTTCAAAGTTGTCTCTCTTGATGGGTCACTGAGGTAACTTGGTTGTCATTGCTCTCCGAAACATCAAAGTACCAGGACTTTGACCTATGGGTGAGTGAGGTATTGAATGATAACTCTTCAAATAGAGTTTGGTACTGCTTTGAAACCGAGCTGCACGATGTAGTGATTTCTTTAGTGTATTCATAAAAAGCTCAACATGTTCATTGGCCTGTGGCCATAAATTTATACTATTTTAATGCTTTATGCTCAGATGCTCCAGGAATACTTTGAAGTATTTACTGTTAAAGGGTGGGCCATTATCAGACTTCACAATGTCTGGAAAGCCCCATGTCCTAAAGCTGCCATCAAGCTTTCCAATTACCCATTTGCGAGTCATAGATGAGAGATGTTTAACCAACAGGAAACATGAGTATTCATCTACATTTACCATTAGGTGATGTCCATTATCAAGTGGACCAAAGAAGTCAATGGCTAATTTCTTCCCTGCATGTTTAGGGAGTCCTGACATGTTCAGAATATGCTGAGTAACATTGGTAGAAAGACAATTGCTTATATGACAGGCCTGTAGTTCCTTCTCAACACTTTCATCTAAGTATGGAAACCAAACTTTGGCTCAGAGAGCTCTTTTTTGTGGCAATGACACCACAATGTCTTCCTTGAGCCACTTCAATTACTATCTGTTGCTTGCTCTCCAAAATCAGGATTCCTGACCCTCGCAGTATAAATCCATCCTGAGTTATGGACAACTCATCTTTGACATGTTTGTATTTTTGATATTCACCATCATTTTGTGGGAGCTCAAGTGTGTATGTTACATGTTCCATGACTGATGGGTAATTATGTCTTTTAACTTCAGGATGTCTCTATCATGGCTTGTGACAGTGATAGTCTCGGATAACAAGATAGCAGCTGGTGTATTTGACTTGACAGTTAAATGAATGTAGGCGTCAGTTTGGATGTAGTACCATGACCTTGTATAGGTACTCTCAAAAAGTAGTCAGGTGGATTCTGATTCTTTCCTGTGTGATACACAGTTGTTTAATCATACTCCATTGTTTAATGCAAAGCGTCATCTCAACTTTTGGATTGCCAAAGGTGGTCAGTAAAGCTTGATGATCAGTTACCAGTGTAAAAGGTTTTCTGTACAGGAATACATGAGCATGTTCACAAGCCCATGCCACAGTCAAACTTTGCTTCTCAGGTTGTGAATAAGCTCTTTCTGTTTGGGACAAACATAGGCCACAATATGCCATTGCGCATTTGAGCATCCACTCTGCTGTGCAAGGATAGCACCTAATCCGACAGGGCTAGCATCAACTACAATCTATGGATAAAGCTTTGGATTGAAGTATGCTATTTCAGTAACATTTTAACTGGCTGAGTTTGAGTCTCTTGAAACTTCTCTCACATTATTGTGACCATTGAAAGGAAACAATTTTCGGTGTCAGTTCTCGTATTGGAGCACCAAAAGTGCAATGTCTTTTATGTACCTTGAACAGTAGCTGTGGATGGCAAGAAAAGAATGTTCCTTTGAATCACCTTGTGGGGGATCAGCATTTGACAGATCTTGCGCTTTTGCAGGATCAGTTGTCATACTCCATCAGAAAAGATATGGAAAAATAATTTCAGTGTTCTCTGGTTGAACACACAGTTGTCTGCATTCAAAGTCAAATCTGCACCACTGAGTAAACAACATACCTATGTGAGAGCTCTATCGTGCTCATGCGTAGCTCTGAAACTAATATGTAAACATTATAGAGGAACACATTTATAACAGCCTGTATGATACTTCGAATGACGTCTTGAAAAATTTCTGCAGCCAATGACACACTAAAACTAAGGCCCTTATTACAACCCTGGCGGTAAATGCCACCTACCACCGTGCTGACGGTTGCCAACATACAGTGACCACGTTGGTATACTGCTATGGGTATTATGACCCACACAGAGACATCCACCACCATACAGACACCCACACAAGTCCGCCAGACCAAAGGTCAGTGATAAACTGGCGGTACCAAAACCCACACTGTTACACCAACAGGAATACGCCCACAGTATCAGGATCCACGAATCACTGCAGTGGTCTTTCAACTGCTGTAAACCATTGGCAGTACAAACAGCCGCCCTCAAAATACGCACACACTAACAAAGCTACACCACATTGGGCAATTCAAACTACACACACCTGACACACATACGCACACCACACACTGAGACCACTATAAAACACACACCCACATTACCCACAACCCTTTCAATGAAAAAAAAGATTGCCAACAGAGAGAGACACAAGCCAGGAGCACCCACCCAATCCGAGCCACAGAACACCATCACCTATACACCATCCATGCACCTCACAGAACACACCCCAACACATCACCACACACATCACCCCACACATCCTCACACATATCACTCACACCACATCCATGGCACCCTAAAGACACCCCAGGTTTTCTGAGGAGGTGCTAAGGGTCATGGTGGAGGAAATCATCCGGGTAGAGCCACAGCTATTCGGATCACAGGTGCAGCAGACGTCCATTGCAAGTAAGATGGAGCTATGGTGGAGAATCGTGGACAGGGTCAACGCCGTGGGACAGCACCACAGAACAAGGGATGACATCAGGAAGAGGTGGAACGACCTACAGGGGAAGGTGCATTCCGTGGTTGCAAGACACCAGGTAGCCGTACAGAGGACTGCCGATGGACCCTCACCTCCTCCCCCACAACTAACAACATGGAAGGAACAAGTCTTGGTGATCATGCATCCTGAGGGCCTTGCAGGAGTAGCAAGAGGACTGGACTCTGGTAAGTCAAATCTTTACTACTTTATCCCTCCCCCTACCTGCATGCCATCACAAACTCCTACCCTCACCCGCATCACTCCACCACCTCACATATACCCCACCATCACAACCCACCCATCCCAATACCAAGCCCTGCATGCCACACCAATCCATGGACCCCCATCACAGACCTGCATGGACACGCTGGCGGTGACAGTACGCACTGTCACGGACGTGACTGCCATTTTCTATCTGTTCACTCACTTGTTACCTGACCTTCCACAGGAGAGGACCTAAACTGCAAGTGCTGCTGTGACCTGTGTCTGGAAGCGACAATGGCTCATGTGTCTGGGGAAAGGGGCCCTGCATTCACTGCAGAGGATTTTGAGAGACTTGTGGATGGGGTCCTACCCCAGAACACTTTACTCTATGGTCCTCCAGAGAAATAGGTGAGTACACTGTGAGCATGATGCGTAGGCCATGAATGTATGGAGTGCTGTGTGTGTAAGCCACATGTGGGGGGGCTGAGGCGTCCTGACCAGAGTGCTGCATGTATGGTGGTCAATGTATGTGCGTCAGGGGATGGGAGGGACATGGTGGGCCATGAGTGTGACGGTCTGGACGCTTAACGGATCCCGTTTCTGCTGTATTTTTCCTGCCGGTCAGCGTCATCAAAAAAAGGGTATTTGGCGTGCCATCGCCAAAGAGGTGTGGACCCTATGGGCCTTTGATAGGCGGAGCACCCACTGCCGCAAATGATGGAAGGACCTGCAATGCTGGGCAAGGTACACAGCAGAGGCCCAGCTGAGGCTGGCCTCCCAACAAAGAAGGGGTGCCCGTCGTACCCTGACCCCCTGACGATCCGCATCCTGGCGGTGGCCTATCCGGAGTTGGATGGGTGCTTAAGGGCATCACAGCAGCAACAAGGGGGTGAGTACAAGACATGACTTAGAGCGTATTAAGGTGTTACCTGGGTGCGGATGTGGACTGTGGGTGCCCCTAGGCCAGGGCGAACATGCCAGGGTAGGTCACTTTTCGGGCAGGCTCTGAAGCACTCCAACCCCAATAGTGTTAGTGGGCATCTACTACTGGTCAGGGCCCTGTTTGTTTCAGGTGTGCAGCTGATGGCGTTAGGCATTGTACCCCATGGGCTGGTGACTAGCATTTTAACTGGTAGTGCATGGAATAGTGCATGGGGCTGTTCCCTGTGTGTTGTGTCCGCCAACGGTAGTGTTGTTGCTGGCATTGACCAAGTGTATCCTCTGTCCTCCCCCCTTTTTGTTTTGTCACCCTGTCCTTGTGTGCATTAGCATCATCTGGCAGAGGAACAGAGGCACAGGCGACAGAGGGAGCTGCATCCCACATGTGCCTGGTAGCCGAATCCACTGTGGGTGAGGGCACCAGTGGTTCGGTGGGCGAGGGGAGCACCACGAGGGAGACAGGAGGGGACACTACAGACAGCGACTCCTCCTCCAATGGAAGCTTCCTGGCGGTTGTGGACACCTCTGTGCCCACCCCAACAACAGGTAGTCACCACCACCCCTACCAGCACCGCCCTCCCAGCAGCCCCTCAGCGTGTTTCCTGTGCCCGCTCACCCTGGAGGGTGGGCATCTCCTTCGCCCCAGGCACCTCAGGCCCTGCCCCAGTCAGCCCTGTTGCCCTCAGTGAGGAGGCTATTGACCTCCTGAGATCCCTCACTGTTGGACATTCAACCATTCTGAATGCCATCCAGGGTGTCGAGAGGCATTTACAACAAACAAATGCATACTTGGAGGGCATTCATTCTGGCCTGGCGGCCCAACAGAGAGCACTTCAGGCTCTGGCCTCCGCACTGATGGCAGCCATTGTCCCTGTCTCTAGCCTCCCCCCAACTTCCTCCTCCCAGTCCCAGTCCCCTCAACCCCAGCCTATCCCAAGCACACTGTCAGACCAGCATTCACCCAAGTCAACACACAGAAGAGGCTCAGGCAACCACAAACACCACACTTCATCTCACAGGCACTCACACAAGCACCATCCCCATGCAGACACACCAACATCCACTGCCTCCACTGTGTCCCCTTCCTCCTCCTCGTCCACCTCCCTCCCAGGAGTGTCTGCACTCACACCTGCATGCACTACATCCTCATCCACTACCTCCATCACCAGCACACCTATCACTACACGCCCCTCACTGGCAGTCACCACCCACACATCCATGAACACGTCCCCTGTGTCCTCTCCCACTGTGTCTGTGACCCCTCCTACCAAATTACACAAACACAAGCACCCACCCACCCAGCAGCCATCCACCTCACAACAGCATCCAGCTCATGCACCTGCACCCAAACAAAGCAGAATGACACCTCCTACTACCACTCCCAAACCTTCACCCTCTTCCCGCCCCAATGTCCCTAAAAAGCTTTTCCTTGCAAACATTGACCTCTTCCCTACCCCTCCCCCCCTGTCCTTCATCTCGGGCCAGGGTGGCAAAAACCCAGCCCAGCACCTCAGCCACCAAGTCCATGTCTACTGTGGTTCCTGCAGCTGTCAGAGGCTAAAAGGGGGCACCCGTCAGCCCAGCAAGTGTGCCACCAAGCCCTGCCAAGGCAAAGACCATTCTGCGACCTGGGAAGGTGAAGAAGGGGACAGCATCCAGCAAGGAGAAGGAGGAACAAGCATCCATCAAGGCCACCTCAAAGACTCCAGCTGCCAGACCCAAGGTGACACCACCAGCTGCCAAGGGCAGGAAGGGGCACAAAACACCAGCCAAGTCACTTCAGCCGTCCGAGCCGGCAGGTGAAGGCCTGGTGGCTACCAGCACAACCGCCAGCACGACACCTGCACCTTGGCCAGCACCGCCAGCAGCACTGCCGATATCACAGCTGCAAGCACTTCCACCTGCACCGCCACCTGTACTGCCGCAAGCACCACTTCTGTCAGCAGCAGCAGCCCCAGTGGGCAGCCGTCCGAGGCTGCAGGAGAAGGGCTGGAGCCTCCCCCACCACTGGCAGCACTGGCACATGCACCACGGCCAGCACCGCCATCTGCACCGCCGCAAGCCCCACCGCAAGCTCCGCCGCAAGCACCGCCACCTGCACCGCTGACAGTAGCACCACTATCAGCTGCAGCAGCCCCAGTGGACATCCATCCGAGGCTGTAGGAGAGGGGCTGGAGCCTCCCTCCACCAGTGGCAGCACCCCCACCATCACCAGCACTACCACCACTGTGCAGCCGTAGCCGCAGTCGGATGGACTCTCACCCTGTCTGCATGGACTATCATGCATCCTGGTCACTGCAAATCTCGTGGCTCTGACACCCAGGTGAGGGACTGTGACCTGCCACCCCCCAAGTGCTGCATCACTGGGCACAGAGCCCACTCCAGAACCAGTGGAGAAAGGCATCCACTCACCCTATCCTTGGCAGGATGAAGCAGACTGGGCACAAAGACCCCTCCAGAACCAGTGGAGAAAGGCATCCACTCACCCTATCCTTGGCAGGATGAAGCAGACTGGGCACAAGGCCCCCTCCAGAACCAGTGGAGAAAGGCATCCACCCACCCTATCCTTGGCAGGATGCAGCACACTGGGCACAAGGCCCCCTCCAGAACCAGTGGAGGAAGGCATCCACTCACCCTATCCTTGGCAGGATGAAGCACACTGGGCACAAAGCCCCCTCCAGAATCAGTGGAGAAAGGCATCAACTCACCCTATCCTTGGCAGGATGAAGCAGACTGGGTACAAAGCCCCCTCCAGAACCAGTGGAGAAAGGCATCCACTCACCCCATCCTTGCCAGGATGAAGCACACTGGGCACAAGGCCCCCTCCAGAACCAGTGGAAGAAAACATACACTAGAGAGACTGTGTCCTTGGACTCCCCAGGACCAAGCGATGGGCAAACCACCCACTTGAGAGACTGTGGCCTTGCACTCCCCTGGACATCGCTTTGGGCATGGAGCCCTCTCCAGGAGTAGTGGCGTTGTACAATCTTCCGGCTGAGGTGCCCCCCCTTCCCCGTCCCCCTGAGGTGCCTGTGTGTTTTTGACCTGATGCCCCTGCAGTGTTCTCTCCGTATTGACGCAGGAGTCAAGTGTGGGCTTGACCTATGAGTTTTGGCCCAGTGGCTCACGGACATTTTTAGTGGACAATGTACCTCCTTTTGTACATATTGCACATTTTGTAAATACTGTTTTTGATTTTATAACGTGTATCTGACTATTTCTAATATTACACTCATTTGACTCCATTCTTTTTGTCCTTACGTTCTTTCAGAGGGTTACGGGGTGTATATGTAATGTTGAGGCATGTGTTTGTGTGTATGGTGTTAGGGGTGAGGGTGGGGATGGGAATGTTGCGTGTTGGTGGGTGTGTCACTCACTTTTTCCTCCCCCTACCCTGTCTACTAGATGCTGTAATCACCGTGGTAATCGTCGCCGCCATTGGTACTCCTGATGTATGAGAAGATAGACCAGCATGGACAGGACCTGAAACTCAGGCTCCATGGCATCCTAGTTCTTCGTTGAGTGTTGAGATGTGAGTGGTTTCCATTCCAAGTACTGTTTCCACTGTGCTTTTGATGGCGTTGGTACCACCCCGGAAAAGCTGGTGGATGGGCAGTTTGTAATGGGGTGGACGGTACATTGTCTTCTGCCTCGCTGTTGGCAGTTAAAGTGGCTGTATGTGTTGGCAGTTTCCGCCGTGGTCATGATTCCATTTTTTTTACCGCTGGCCTGTTGGGAGTATTACTGCCGCTTTAACACCGACCGCCAGGGTTGTAATGAGGGCCTAAGTCTTTTTTATATTGAAGCAAACCACCATTTGCATAAAAGGTAGTAATGGTTGTAATGTACCTGCACTTTTCTTCAAGTTCCAACTGATGATAACCTTTATTTAAATCAAGGCTAGAAAAGATTTGCTCACCATTCAATTGGATTATTATGCCAGCAATTGGTGGACCTAGATGTTGTTCTCGTTCAATTGACTTGTTTGCCTGATGCATGTCAATGCAGATACGTACAGCTCCTTCATTGTCCTTTTTAGGCACTATTACTGTGGGAGGAATACATGTTGTTGGACCAGTAGAATGCTCAATAATGTCATGTTTCAGTAACAATTCATATTCTTTTTCAAACAGTTTCTTGTTAATGAAAACCAACTTGTGTATGTCTTTGAGCAACAGGACAGCCATCTTCATTAATATGTGCAGTTTTACTTTCATAGTCTTAGACTTTCCTAAGCAATGAAACAACAAAGGAAATGCACTTACTATTTTGTGGTGAGCATTAATTGTGTAATTCATAGAAATCATTATGAATGAACCTTGACTTTTTATGGGCTTCGATGCAGCCCATGTGTACGCTTTGGTCTTCGATAGCATGAGCAGTGCTAATGGAGATAGTTTATTGTATTTCTTTACAGGAAATTTGTTTATCGATGCACAACTGCCATTTATTTTCAATGTAATCTTCGTACAGTGTTTGTATGATTTTGTGCCTTTGGCAAGTTGACATTTTTCTTCACATGTGGCCAGTCCAAGAAGCTCATGTTTCTCTGAGGTAAACATTGAACTGGCACAATCATTTTCTTCACATTCACTTGATATTGGAACAGAAGAACTGTTTGACGATTAATTAAAATATGATCAACTTCATTTAGGATTAATTTGCCTCAACTGATCTTGCCATTTGGCCGTGTGGGTGCACATTGAGATTTGCTTCTGGAACAATCAGGTGGCCATTTCGTCTTCATGCCATGAGGCACATACTTTTTCCTTCACTCTACACATCGTCACAACATGGTTCTCATACCCGCAGCGTTTACATATCTGTCCAATTGCGGGACACGTTCCTTCATATGCAAACGGAAATCCACAGCTAAAACACAAATTCTTTTTATGTGTAGACATCACTTTGCATCCTTCAGTCTTTTCACTTTGGATTACTTTTCACACTCATGACTTACTTGTCCTGAGCACCACCGGCCTCCATGTCAGCAGCTTGTCTCTCAGCATGTTTGTCAGCTCTGGCAGCCAGCAGCACTCATTGCAGACTAGGGCCCAGATTTACAAGCAGCCTGCACCACTGATTTGCCACTTTTTTGATGCATTGGCAGCGCAGGCTGCTGACCCATATCTACAAGGCTACGCAAAACCACTGTGTGTGGCTTTACATTGCCTTGTAGATGTGGAGTAAGACAAAGCAGTTCAAATCCCTGTGTTGCCTTACTTTGCATTGGGGTGGCGTTTCCATGGGTGTTGCGTGGGTGTTCAAATGCAACACCCATGGATTTGGACACATTCCTAGATTTACAAGGTTTTGTAACTCTATGCCACACCGGGGGTGGCATAGAAGTGACGCAATGGGGAGGAATATCTTTATTTTACCTGTTGTTTCCTCTTTCTATGTGTGCTGTGTTTTGCAGCACACATCGAAAGAGGAAAACTCCTCTTGGGATTGTTTTTGTGCAGGGAGGTGCCCCTTCCTGCACAAAAGCAATCATCCCTGCAACGCAGGCACCCTTGCACCATGGTGCAAGGGTGACTGTGTTGGCACATGGCAGCAATTTGTGCGCCAGTGCAGGGGAAAGGGACAGGAATGTGCCGTATCTCATATATGATGCATTCCTGCCCTTTTGTTTTTACGCAGGGCAGTGCAGCAAAAAGGCTTGAGGCGCTGCCCTGCATTAAAACATTGTAAATCTGGCCCTCAGGGTTTCCCTCAGCATTTGTCATCTGAATGAATCTGACAATCATCCATCAAAAACTCTAGGAGGCATTGCTTCTTCTTCATTAACTTCATTGAACTTACTGTGTTTGATGAGTCTTTCCACAAAATTCATCAATAGTTTCACCAACTCTTAGACGTTCTTGACTGAAAACTTATTGTTCGTAATCGAACATTTGGGCCCGTATTTATACTCCGTTTGCGCCGAATTTGCGTCGTTTTTTTCGACGCAAATTCGGCGCAAAACTAACGCCATATTTATACTTTGGCGTTAGATGCGTCTAGCGCCAAAGTATGAAGAAAGAGCGTCATTTTTGTGCGTGAACGCCTTCCTTGCGTTAATGAGATGCAAGGAAGGCGTTCCCGTCTAAAAAAATGACAGCGACGCAAATGCGTCGTATTTATTCTCCCGGGCAAAAATCACGCCCGGGAGGTGGCCGGTCAAAAAAACCCGCATTTGCGCCTGAATTTAACGCCTGGGTCAGGGTAGGCGTTAAGGGACCTGTGGGCTCAGAATGAGCCCACAGGTGCCCTCCCCTGCCCCCAGGGACATCCCCTGCCACCCCTGCCCACCCCAGGAGGACACCCAAGGATGGAGGGACCCATCCCAGTGAAGTACAGGTAAGTTCAGGTAAGTATAATTTTTTTTATTTTTTTATTTTTTTTGTGGCATGGGGGGCCTTATTTGTGCCCCCCTACATGCCACTATGCCCAATGACCATGCCCAGGGGACACAAGTCCCCTGGGCATGGCCATTGGGCAAGGGGGCATGACTCCTGTCTTTACTAAGACAGGAGTCATGAAATGGCGTCTGGGCGTCGAAAAAATGGCGCAAATCGGGTTAAGACGATTTTTTAGCGTCAACCTGACTTGCGCCATTTTAAGACGCCCTAACGTAATTTTTTCCCAACGCCGGCGCTGCCTGGTCTACGTGTTTTTTTTCCACGCACACCAGGCAGCGCCGGTCTGATTGCGCCGTCTAACGCCATTCCATAAATACGGCGCCCGCATGGCGCTTCAGAATGGCGTTAGACGGCGCAAAAATTTTTGACGCTAAACTGCGTTAGCGCAGTTTAGCGTCAAAAAGTATAAATATGGGCCTTGGTACTGGATTGAATTTGAGATTCCAAGCATTTTTAATCTGACGGTACATGGCGTCTTTGTCAGTTCTCAGCATTTTCTTTATAACTTCTTTCACACCATCACCACCAAGATTTTTGAGATACATGATAATCTTTCTGTTATCAGTGTCTTAAAGTCTGCAATAAAAACCTCAAATTTCTCTCTCCAAGCAGTCCATCTGTCACCAATATTTTCCTTTTTGACAGTATCGAAAGGTGGTGGTGGTTTCAGGAAGGTGGCAGCACTGTAGACTAGTGAGGACCTTACTGACATTGAGATTAGCATGCTGTCTGATGCTGTTTGATGACCATGTTTATGCAAACTTCCCTCCACAGTCTTTTGGTGTTCAGCTTCAGGATTGTCTTTAACAGTAATTGGAACTGTGTCTTCTCTCTTAGCTTCCATCTTCAAAATTTCACGAATCCACCTGTTGCCTTCAACTGTTTGTTAGGCCTTTGAATTTGTTCTGAGCCCCACTCGGCATCCTGGTGGGCAGCTGCTTCAGGTATGGACAGCTCTGTAAGCACAACCCTGAGCACTTCTCTCTGAGCCACTCCATCGAATGCGGGAGCATGATGACTCAGTTTCAAAACTTTATTCCAGATGGAGACCATAAAAGCACAAGGAAAATCCATTTTGGCACAAAGCATAATAGTGTTCAGAACTGGTCTAGCCCACAATCACATAGCACATTACTGTAAAATATGCTTGCAGATTCCCAGGGGACAATAAAACACAACAGAAACAACTTTCATTGCAAATGTTGTGTTGAAAAGCCAATGCTTGACAGAATATAACCCATTGCATTAAAAAGAATAAAAAGTACACAGCTTTCCGGTAAATAGTATGTCATCTACCTAGTGTCGGCCCCTTGAAACAAAGAAGCTTGAAATGTGAGATCTCACTTTTTATAGTTCAGTGTAGTAGAGTTCTGGATTGAATCTGCCATACACTTTCTAAGCATTTAGTGACAGAGAATACAATAAAGGGTGTGGTGTGGAACTTGCAGATTCTCAAAGCAACCCATAAGTGGCACAACATAGTGGGACAATCCAGAGTTTACGTTGTCTAGCATATTTGGGACAGAAAAACAGGAAGTTCTCAACTGATTCCACTTGCTTTGTACACACTGGGCATACATTTTCCCCTCTTTGGCGCCCCTCCATTTGGAAGTAAAGTACGCTAGTGGAAAGGTGCCCAGCCTGAATATTTTGTATAGGGCTTTGGTGAAAGGTGGATCAATCTCATCCATGTATGACTCAAATTGAGGTACAAACTTAATTCTCAGAAAAGTCTTTGTAGGGGAGCCTGCAGTTACTTGGTGGGTCAAAGTTGTCTAATATTTCCCCCAAAAGAAACACCTCACAGAGTGACTGAGGAAGGAGTGATCAGCTCTGGGCTAGGCAAAAAATTGGACAAGCCCAGAGAAGCTAAGGTCAACCTTATGTACTTCAACCATGGGAGCATGACCACTTCTGTTTGCCTGTCTAAAATGTGTTTGAGGCTGAGTCTATATGGTTCTAGCCCAGGGGTCAGCCAGATGCTTAGCTAATATAATAATGGTTTCAATCATACTGTTGGAATGAGAGCCTGAAGGTTCAGATCAAGTCTAAACACTAATGGAGCACTTTGAGAGAGTTTGAGGGCAGCCCTCAGGAATTTGTTTTCAGCCACTTCCAAAGCATCAACATTGCAATTATCCCACAGTTTGACCTCATAAGCTGTTGCAGTGACAGCTTGCGCTCTCCAGATTTCCAAGAGTGTAAATACAGGATGGAGGGATGTCCTTTTAGCCAAGCCCAGAGCAACTCCTGCCCTATGATGATGGAGGAGTGTGTTCTTTGAGATTTGACTGGCCCAGGAGCTACTGCTAGAAAGACAAACTCCCAAGTAATCAAAGTCCATGATTCGCTCAAGCTTCTCACCCTTCAGAGTAACAATCCCCCTCTAAAGTGCCTGTGGGGATGAATTACCATAAACTTAGTTTTTTGGTGTTCATGTGCAGGCCATGGTTAGTAGAGAACAATTTGCATCTGTCGACCAGGGTCTCAATCCCCTGCAGTGTTTTAGATACCAGAAGGGTATAATCGGCAAGTAGTAGTGCTGGAAATTTCATACCTCCTAGGGTAGGGGAGTTATTGTTACAATTCATCAGGAAGTCAATGCAACCATTTAGAAAGAGGAGAAACAGCACAGGAACAAGGACATAGCCTTGCCTAACTCCTCTACTTACCTTAATGTGCTCTGTAACTTCCCCATTTACTCCTCTCCTTATCTGGGCATAGTTATCAGAATGGAAATGCACTATGACATTCAGAAGTGGGGCAGGAAGACCTAACTTCTTAAGGACACTTCACAATCTACCCCTGGGGACCATGCCGAAGCAACCCTTATGTCTACAAGCCCCAGATAAAGGCTGCCTTTACTAAGATCCACCTCCTTCAGCCTTATTAGCTGGAATCTAAATACCTGGTCCACTGTGCTCATTTTTTACCAAAACCCAGCTTGAAATTGTGTCAGAATGTTGTTATCCTCAATCCAATTTAACAGATGGTCCAAAATTTGAATGCAGAAAGTGTTCTGCTCTGCGTCTATCAGGGTTATTGGATGGTAGTTAGCCAGATTCTATTTGAGGCCCTTCTTGAAAATATGTACTAGCATGGATATGGCCCCCTGCTATGATGGCACTGGCAAGGTAATTTAAGTAGGGGACCCAAACAGCAGGTTCAGACTTAAACAGATCGTATCCTGCCCAGGGGCCTTGCCTGCTTTCTGCAGGGAAATTGCACAGTGGGTGTCTGCCAAAGTAAACTAACCGGACAGGTCTTCAGCATTGTTCTGTCTGGCAAGTGGATTTAGCAATGAACTTTTGGCAACAGTAGGGTCAGCAAAATTGTCCGGATATATACTCTACAGGGCCTGGAAATGTCTGACCCAATCCTAGGGGAGGATCACATTTTCTGGTCTCAATATAGTTGTTTTGGCACCATGGTAAACCACGTGCCAAAAATCACTCTTATTACCTAAGCAAATTGCGCCCAAAACATCCTCCAGATTGAAGTATCCCAGTCTACTCTGGCCTGTTTGTAACTAATAGTACTTGCCTCTAGCTATCTGTATATCTCACTGAGAGCTGCCGTTGACAGCTTGAACGAAGGCACTCTTAGCAGACCTACAGGACTTGTATTACCAGGTGGGATTTGAGGGAATGGGGTTCTTTGTCTTAGCCACAGATTTAGTGAAAATTGTATTCCTCAGGACATCAAAGCACTTGGTATTGGAAGCCATTATTAAATTAGGGGAAGAATTGGGGTCTGAAAACAGAGACAAGGTGTGGCCCAACTCCAAATACACTTGAGCTAAGATGCTTTAATTTTCTGCTGCATTCTCCCACTTTACATACCTTTGATTGTTGGGTGTATACATGTTAGCAAGTGGCAATTTAATGGGACAATCATGGGCTTTATTCTAATCGTGGAGCGTAAGGACCAATGGGTCGTGATCGCTTTGGAGTCTCTCTATTACCTCCATATCAATAGGATTCGCCAAGAAGCGAGTGTCCAATACAAAATAGTCAATTATGCTCCTGTAGAAGTTCCTTTTAAAAGATGGGCATCTAGTCAAATCAGATACAGTTCGACCATTGCGGCTCTTAGATTACAACTCAGACGAAAGTCCACAATTTGCAAGACAACCTTGGCTGCCGGTGATACACAGGGACCCAGGGGTTGGGCAATTTGCCACATTTGGTCTTCCTCCCCGGCAATATCCCTAATAAGTACTGGGGGCTAAAAAGTGGCATTAAATCCCCACCAACAGCCACAAAGGCTCCTTTAGGAGTCCTGTCAATGAGCTCTTTCAATAAAGTTAAAACTGCAGATTCTGAGGGCTTTGGAACAGATCTGCTATCTGGCTTTAGACTTGTCCCCCTATACTTGAATGTAGGTACTATCATTGGGTTCAATGAGGGAGCATTAGAAATCATGGTAATGGGAGATCCACGATCATGGCGTCAATATTTTTTTGTTCAGTTAAATTGAACGCTCCCAAACCCCACCCTGGAGAAGAAGCCAGTTCCCAGGCATATTTCCTCACTGTGAACAGGGTGCCTGAGGGCTGTTGTCTTGGTGCTGGAAGGGGGTGCTGCCTATGGGGTCATTAGGTTGCCTCAGTGCCCCTTTATTTAGCTGCCAGTGGTGCTTGCTCCCATGTGTAACAAAAGATTGCCCAGGCAGGTGCATTTGCAGCAATTACTGTACCTTAGATCATAGATCAGTGACCTCTGCGCAAAGAAATGAAATCATTTCCCACAGGTCTGTAATTTGGTCGTTTTGATCTACAAGCCCTTGAATCTCAGTGGGGGAAGGGGTCTTGTTTTGGGCTCACTACAGGGCTCATCAGATACTGCTATAGGGGAAAATTGGTTTGCTCAGGTAATAGTCAGAACCATCAGGCATTCACCAGTAGAGCAGCCATCATCTAATACTGTTGTTAGAGATACTGGGTTACTCTCAGCCACAGTGACCAAATTCATGGTGGGTTGAGATTCACCAAGATTAAGTATGTTGTCCTTAGTGCCCTTGTTATTTAGAAAGGGGTGATTTTACTTTTTTTGGTTTACACTTCCATCCTCACTTTCGGTGCCCTGAGACACAGTATTGATTCGACTTCCTCAATGAGGTTGTCAATGTCCTGTATGGTACAGTTATTTACTTGTGTTTTTTTTTTTTTATTGGCTCACTTGTTTGCTTGACATTACACTTCATTTTTCCCATTTTGACTACCTAAACTACTTTTAGGCCCAACTATTTACGAAAGTTAGTAATATTCCTGAGAACTACTAAGCAAAATGCTTAAGATAATTTAAGAACTTAAAACACTGCCTAGAGTAACACAAAACAACAATAAAAACACAATACGTTTGTAACAGCAGTTAATACAATCAAGAAAAATACACCAAAAATATCCTCAGTCATATTAGCTACAAAAGTCACCAGCAAGTTGTGAATTGGCAATCAATATGTAGCACTAAATTAAAAACAAATGGGGATACCAGTATTTAAAGGGCCAAAGTTGTCCTTGAGTGTACAGGTACTGGTAAAATTGAGCAATCCCTGAAAATAACAGGGGCTAACTCAGGATCACAAGAAGATCGTAGGTGTACTGGCCTTCTAGCTATGTGCAAAAGGCCCTGAGGGATCCACATTAGGCCAAGTGAATCACGTTCTATCCACAAATGAAACAGTCAGACGATATCAAGTTTTATTGGGCACGAACAAAAACGTAAGATCAACACAGCTATATACTCAAGTTTAAAAGGCCACACTGGAGCTAAGACATGGAGCCACTTCATTGATGCGCCAAATAATTCAGTTACCGCCCTAACTAATCACTAGAAGGCAATGCAACCAGTTTTTAACATACAAACTTACCAAGATAAAGAGAGGTCATTCCTCCAAGGGGGGTGGCCATGCCCTGCCTCTTCCTGGTAATGACGCACGCAAGATGGGCCTGCCCTTGGCCTGGACTTTGCCTGGATGTGGCTTGCTCACATCCCACGCCGTGGGGACTGTCAACATGCTATATCGCTCAGAAAAGGCCTCAGATGTGGCAGGCGAAATCTAATGGTGTAGAGTCCGCCTCAAAGTCTCCAATGCTCTTGGGACTCATAGTCCAAGCTCCCAGGAATTAAAGGCTCCAGTGCAGCGAGGTCTGTCAATGTGTTATATAACACAGAAGAGGCTGTATGTGTGATGGGCAAAATCCAATGGTGTAGAGGTCGTCTCCAAGACCCCAATGCTCTTTAGACTTGTAGTCCCTGCTCCTAGGAATAAAAGGCTCCTGCGCTGCGGGAACTGTCAGCACACTATATCATGCAGAAAAGGCTGCAGGTGTTGCGGGGGTGAAATCTGGTGGTGTAAAGGCCTCCTCCAAGTCCCAATGCTCTTGGAACTCCTAGTCCCTGCACCCAGGAATGAAAGGCTCACACACCGAGGAAACAATCAATGTGCTGTATAGCGCAGAAATGGCTACAGGTGTGGCAAGTGAAATACAATGGTGTAGAGGCCTCCTCCAAGCCCCCAATGCTCTTGGGACTTTTAGTCCCTGCTCTCATAAATGAAAGGCTCACACGTTGTGGGGACTGTCAGCACACTATTTGCACAGAAAAGGCTGTCAGTGTGGGAGGCAAAATCCAATGGTGTAGAGGCCACCTCCAAGCCCCCAGAGCTCTCGGGTCTCATTGTCCCTGCTCTCAGGAATGAAAGGTTCCTGCACCGCAAGTAATGTCAATACGCTATATAGCGTGGAAAAGGCTGCAAGTGTGGTGGGCACAATCCGGTGGCGTAGAGGCTGCCTCAAATCCCCCACTGCTTTTGGGACTTGTAGTCCCTGCTCTCAGGAATGAAAGGCTCCCACGATGACTGTTAGCTCACTACATAGCACAGAAAAGGCGGCAGGTGTGGTGGGTGCAATCTAATGGTGTTGAGGCTGACTTTTAGACCATTAGCAGTCCCTGCTGCCAGGAATTGAAGGCTCTCTCTGGGACACTCAGTAAGTTAATTATTTCCTGCTTTCTGTATGTTAGTTTGCATTTTCTGACACCTGGTTGATCTCTGCCTTGCAGCACTTTGTATACCTGGTCGTATCCGCCTTTAGCATTAAAGCTTGGTACAATGTATAACTTTATTTTGTATGGCTGTGTGGTACCTTTTAGTATGGTCTTGGTCGTAGCTTCTTAGCCAATGATGAATAAACTTCTCAGTGAAACTTTCTTTACATTCATACACTTCTCACCAGCTGCTGTTGCGCTTTGTCTCCACATATGCCAACCGTTGACTCAGCTCTTCGACGAAGGCACATGTGGCACACATGAGCAGTTTACTTGGACCACAACAATCCCCTATCTCATCATCAGTTGTGTCATCCTCTCCAGCATGGTACCCCCAATGACTAAGCCACACATCGAGCTGTAAATTGCACATCTTTATTCCTCTCTTTGTAAACTACTCAAGAGATTGCTGTTCTTTCCTGAACATCAAGTGTTAGTCTTTGGTAGCTTCAATCTAGATAGTAGACATTAAGGAGAGAAAGTTTGCTCATTTTCTTGCCTTAGGCATCTTACATTTTAGTATTAATACATTTTAACTGCAAGTTGCACTGGCTTGAACAAGAATTGTACATTTAAAGCATGAAGCAATCTTGTGGGTATAATTATCTGTGTAGGTGATGGAAAGAGACGTAAGTGTGCCAGGCCAGAAAGGGGAAGCAGTGCATGTCCTTAACCGTTGGGGTGATGTGGTTGAACTCTCCGTGAACAGCAATCAGACTAGAGGCAGAATGGAGCACAAGCTTGACAACTGTGTATTCAGGAAGACCGATGAGTGTGCTGTTGTTCACCATCATTGTGCAATATGATTAGAGTCTTTTTAGTGAATCAGTCGACACTCATTTCAATTAATGAAGGGATTGATCCTGCTCAGGAGGAGGATTTGGTCAGGAACGTTTTTTGGTGTGTTCCTTGCAGTGAAGCCTTTGGGGAAATAGAAGCTCAGAGATTCGTAATGTCCTGTCTTCAAGAATACCATTAGGATTCAATATGTCCCTATGGGATACGTAATTTACACTTGCTTCTTAGTTTGTGAAAAATAAAACAAGTAGGTCTCACATCCATGAGATTTATTGGCTTTGTCATTGTCTTTTAGCCATGTTGTACAGAAACCCACATGCTGTCCAGCATGGCTGAAAGTGTTAAAACAAAAGTGCTGTGGTGCAGTCAATGCTGGCAGCATCATGGTGTATTTTTTTACTTTCAGCCATGCTGTACCACAGTCATGCAGCTGTACAACATAGCTTTAAAACATTTAAAAGTCAAATAGTATAGCCATTTGGCTTTGTTAATACTTTTTGCCATGCTAGCCTTTTTCATCTTCATACTTTTTGCCATGCTAGCCTTTATTCTTCTTCATACTTTTTGCCATGCTAGCCTTTATTCTTCTTCATACTTCTTCTTTTTACTACCCTATATAACCATTACTATGAGTACTTATTCATTCCTATTTTCAGTCTTTGCCACTAATTTCCTCTCTCCTCCTCCTTCTTTCTCCCTCCTCTGTCTTTCTCTCTCTCTTGCTCTTACTCAATGTCTGATTACAAATAAATGCCAGTCCCAATAAATGAGTGCTGGCCACCACTGGCACAAATTAAAGACTGGCTTGACAGAAATAGATTTGAATAGTAGGTAGACATTGTGCACTTGCATACGTACTGGGGTCCATTTTTATCAATATTTCTTGTAGCGCAGCAAGCCACCTTGTTGCGCTGAGCTGTGTGAAATTGAGAGGGCAGGAATGCCCTACATTTAACATTAGAATGCGTATTCCTGTTCCATTACTGCTCTGGTGAACAAACTCCTGCCTAGTGTCAACGGAGGTGTGCAAGGGTGCCTGCTTTGTAGGCAGGATTGTTTTTGTGCAGGAAAGGGCACCTCCCTGCACAAATACAACCCTCAAAGGAATTTTTCTCTTTCTGCATGTACTGCACAATGCAGCACACTTTGAAAGAGGAAACAACGAGGAGAAATGAGGATATTTTTCATCCCTACGACTCTGGTGAGAGGCATACAGTTCTAACACATTCCCAGGTCTACCAGTGTTGGTAAATCTGGGAATGCGCAGGAATGCTTGGGTGGAAGCATGGGAACAACTATGCTCGACCCATGACACACCTCCTGGCACAGAGTAACTCACGGCAGTGAGAGATTCGCTGCTTTGTGTTACTCTAGATTAATCAAGCCATGCAAGACCATGCGAGGGGGCCTTGTGCGGCTTGGTAAATATGTGCCCAGATATGCATGTCCTAATTTATAATTGTAGTTCGTGTTCCTGATAACTGTTTTCGGACTCATCACTTGAGGGATATAAAGGGCCATATTTATACTTTTTGACGCAAAACTGCGCTAACGCAGTTTTGCGTCAAAAAAATTAGCGCCGGCTAACGCCATTCTGAAGCGCCATGCGGGCGCCATATTTAATCAATGACGTTAGCCGGCGTTAGCCGCCGGCGCTGCCTGGTGTGCGTGGAAAAAAACGACGTACACCAGGCAGCGCCGGCGTAGGGGGATATGGAGCTTGGGCGCCAAAAAATGGGGCAAGTCAGGCTGAGGCAAATTTTTCGCCTCAACCCGATTTGCGCCATTTTGTTCGACTCCCAAACCCCATAGAAATGACTCCTGTCTTAGCAAAGACAGGAGTCATGCCCCCTTGCCCAATGGCCATGCCCAGGGGACTTCTGTCTCCTGGGCATGGTCATTGGGCATAGTGGCATGTAGGGGGGCACAAATCAGGCCCCCCTATGCCACAAAAAATAAAAAATAAAAATACCTACCTGAACTTACCTTAATGTCCCTGGGATGGGTCCCTCCAGCCTTGGGTGTCCTCCTGGGGTGGGCAAGGGTGACAGGGGGTGTCCCTGGGGGCATGGGAGGGCACCTCTGGGCTCCTTCAGAGCCCACAGGTCCTTTAACGCCTGCCTTTTCCAGGCGCTAAAAAACGGCGCAAAAGCGGCCGTACGTCATTTTTTTTGACCCGCCCACTCCCGGGCGTGAATATTTTGCCCGGGAGTGTAAATACGGCGAACATGCCTCGGAGTCAATTTTTTAGACGGGAACGCCTACCTTGCATATCATTAACACAAAGTAGGTGTCCACGCTAAAAAATGACGCAAACCCCATGGACTTTGGCGCTAGATGCGTCTAACGCCAAAGTATAAATATGGAGTTAGTTTTGCGTCGAAATTGCGTCAAAAAAAACGACAGAGTATAAATATGCCCCAAACTGTTTATAAACGCGGCGTGTGTGAGAATATGACTAGCATTTTCGTCAACTAAAATTCCCCACTGCAGCCTCCGATATCACTGTGGTGTGCCTGGCTTTTTGGAAATCATCTCCCACCTAATAAATCTAGAAACCATCTGCAGTGAGAAACTGGAAAACATCAAATTACAACCTTATCAGATTTTTGTAACAAATTCTAGGTGCAGTGTCCTTAAAAGAAAATCTAACATTTTAGTGCCGGTTTCACTAGTTCATAAACTGCTTCAAAAATAACAGCATCTCACTTGATTAACAGTGGGACAGTGCATGGAACTAATTATTATTTTTTTTTCTTTGGTCAGGCTTTGTCAGCCACCTATGACTTCCTGTTATGTGTTGTGAATGCGCACATATTTCACTCTACGGGTAAAGGCATTCTTCAAAACAGCTCAGATGCTGCATCGTAGAAGGTTGGAAAGGACGGGACTTCGGGGCCGCTCTGTACACGTGAGCACAATCGCGCAACATATGTTTATGCTTCAGCGAAACCAAGCTAATAGGCATTTATACGTAATCGATCAAAATCACGAAATTCCTAAATGTGATGCAGTTTGAAACGGATCTATACGCTACAGGCCGTGGGCATCGATTTTCTCCTGTAAATTATGGCCACTCAGTTTCTATTTAAAATTGTAACTTGAAGGTACATTTTTCAAAATCAGGCCCGGTATATTAATCTGGGGCGCATTATTTATGAAGATGTTGGATAGTTCTGATGAGTTTTGATAGCGCAGTCTACCTTTTAACGTCAAAGGTTCTTTTGTCTGAGAGGGCAGAGGGGCTTAACCACAGCCGGTTGGAATTTCCTGCAAGGATATTTGAATAACTTGAAATTTATGACGTTATAGAATATGTGTAAAATAGAGAAAAGATGTTTTGATAGGGCTGCGACGCGAGAGTTTTGACAAAAATAAAATTAATACATCGTTGGCCAGTGCAGCGAATTCGTATATTGAGAAGAACAGTTTTTATTAATCATGTTATTTAGCTTGAGGCTTGGCAGTATGCGTCGCTTACCGAACAGTGGGCCAGATGTAGGTAGGTTTCCTTTTGCGAGTTGCAAATTGCGAGTCCCAGCGACTCGCAATTTGCAACTCGCAAAAGGAAATGCAGAAAGGTGTCTCAGACACCTTCTGCGACACGCTATGGGGTCGCAAAGACCCACCTCATAAATATTTATGAGGTGGGTCGCAGTTTGCGACTCCATAGCGAGTCTAGGCACTCACGGGGATGGTGGCCTGCTGGAGACATTAGACCACCATGTCCGTGACTGCTTTTAAATAAAGCAGTTTTTTTTTTCTCTTTGCAGCCCGTTTTCCTTAAAGGAAAACGAGCTGCAAATAGAAAAAATACCGAAACCTTTTTGTTTCGGTTTTTTTCAGAGTAGGCAGTGGTCCATAGGACCACTGCCTGCTCTGAAAAATTATTATTTTTGCATTCACAAAGGGGAAGGGGTCCCATGGGGACCCCTTCCCTTTTGCGAATGAGTTACCATCCACTTCAAGTGGATGGTAACTGCGAGTTGATTTGCGACCGCTTTCGCGGTCACAAATCAACTCTACATCGTGATGCGGTCGCAAATAGGAAGGGAACACCCCTTCCTATTTGCGAGTCGGAATCACATTTTGCGAGTCGGTAAAGGCTTACTACATCTGGCCCAGTATCCTGTATGACAACTGCACAAAAATATTTGAAAGAAACACATTGGTCGAAATTGTTCAATAGAATGGGCAAATCCACACTGCTGAAGACAAACACAAGTGTCACTTAGGCCCCGATTCCAGTAGAGGTGGGTGGGCTACTGGACGCTCGAGCCAGGTTCGAGGCAAATGCCAAGCTCAGTCTTAGCTCGTGGTCCTCTTGAATCCTCAAGCCCAAAATGAGAAGAGCTTTTATGTGGAGAGTGTCTGCCACCATTACTTAACCACCTAACCTTAGAGAACCGTACATATCTTCATTAGAGAAATGCTGCTTAAATTGAATTCCACTCAGTCTGGAGGGTCCTTTAGCTTGCGAGGATGCAGGTTCTTCTATCCTGGGTTGACATTAAATATTATCAGATTGGGTGAAAAGATTGTTACCAATACTTATCCTATCAGCAAAGACTTAGCATCAAAATTCCCATCTACTACTAGGGCCTCTGTGCCACCCCAAGGCCCCGTTGGCCTTAATAGTTTACTTGGCAATGTTAGATCTTTACAATGCATCCAATAGAACTCCAGGACATAATTTCCCCCTATCTCCAAAGCTATGTTTTTTTACAGAAACCTGGATGAGTTCGACCTCCCTTCCGTCAGTCACATTACCTCTCACAGGAAATGAGTGCTTGTTTCGACTTGATAGAGAAGCCAGACTGAGTGGTGGCATTGCAATTGTTTTTCAAGTTACTATTAAGGTGTTGTTTATAGACACTCTAATGCAAGCCCGGCTCCAGGATTTTTTATTTGGATGGGCCAAGGGTGCATTCGTGAGGGCCGCTGCAAGCCCAATTTGTGGCTTCTGGAGGTAGCCTACAAACTCCACATTACATCATATAGACTTATAAACATGTTTGCACCACAATACAAAGGATACATTCTGTGTGCATACATTGCATGTAGAGTTAAAGGGTATTTTAATTGCCTGTCTACTCCCTTTGTTAACTTTTTCCCATCCCATCCATCTAAAGCAATACTTGTGCGCTTTCTTTCTCTTTACATTGAGTTTCTCGTTGACCACCCTGGATTTGGACTGTGCCAACACCAACATGGAGACCTGGAGTGAGCAGGTACTCACTAATGCCAGGCCTTTTAACAGGCCTGCTCTGAAACTTGGGCATTTCTGACTATATGAGATACAGGGTGGCTCTCAACGTCTATTTGTGGTAGCAAAGCACACTGCCCATTTATCTCTCTGGGCATTTCCCCATGAAGAGGTGGATCTGTGGACAGTAGAGGCATGCTTCTGAAGGGCCAGGGCTACCTTCAGCAGGACTCTGTGGAGATGGGCAGGCCACTGAAAGCTTGAGTCAGATGTCTTGCTCAGCTCAAGGGTCTCTCAAAACAAGCAGAACTTTCATTTGGCTTCTGTCTGCTGCCCATGGTATAACGAAATATGCCAAGAATGAAAGACAAAACATTAATCATTCATGCATCACAGATTAATGAGATACCGGTCTAGTGGCTGTATAGCACAATGTGAAACTAGAAAACCTGGGTTCAGTCCTGGTTTCCGTGCTTGAGCAAACTGTGTGAGCCTAAGTGAATATTTATTTCCCTGAGCCTCCTTTTTTCACGATTACACCAGAGGGCACCTTCAAATACGTATTCAGGATGTGCACAATACAAAAAACATTTCTGTCTGATATAGTCTACTATAATGGTGCTCTACCTGCACTAAGAATCTAAGCCACACATAGGACGCCCGTAACAATTGAGGGCATAAATGTTTCTGTTGATATTCAAAAACTATCACTTTTAATAAGTGCCTCTCAATCCAGTGCTGTAATCTGATATCCTAAGTGTTAGACCTGACAGCCTTAGGGTGGTCGCTCCTAACTTTTTGCCTGCCTCCCTCCACTTTTTGGACACTATTTTTGCTGGTTTTTAGACTCTCCCCCTTTAAACATGGTAACATTGGAACATACCGCATTGGACTATTTAATTCACTTTAAGTCCCTAGTAGAGTGCACTATATGTGCCCCATGCCTGTAGATTAAATGCTACTAGTGGGCCTGCAGCACTGATTGTGCCACCCACTTAAGTAGCCCTTAACCTTGTCTCAGGCCTGCCATTGCAAGACCTGTGTGTGCAGTTTCACTGCCAATTCGACTTGGCATTTAAAAGTACTTGCAAAGCTTAAAACTCCCCTTTTTCTACATATAAGACACCCCTAAGGTATGCCCTAGGTAACCCATAGGGCTGGGTGCTGTGTAGGCAAAAGGCAGGACATGTATCTATGTAGTTTACATGTCCTGGTAGTGTAAAACTCCTAAACTCGTTTTTACACTGCGGTGAGGCCTGCTCCCTTCATAGGCTAACACTGGGGCTGCCATCATACATTGCTTGAGTGTTAGCTGCTGATCTGAAAGGAGTAGGAAGGTCATATTTAGTATGGCCAGAATGGTGATATACAATCCTGCTGACTGGTGAGGTTGGATTTAATATTACTATTTTAGAAATGCCACTTTTAGAAAGTGAGCATTTCTCTGCACTTAAATCTTTCTGTGCCTTACAATCCACGTCTCGCTGGGTTTAGTTGACAGCTCCTTGTACATTCACTCAGACATACCCTAAACACAGGACACTCAGCCTCACTTGCATACATCTGCATTTTGAATGGGTCTTCCTGGGCTGGGAGGGCCTGCTCTCACACAAAGGACTGCCACACCCCCTACTGGGACCCTGGCAGACAGGATTGAACTGAAAGGGGACCTGGTGCACTTCTAAGCCACTCTTTGAAGTATCCCCCACTTCAAAGGCACATTTGGGTATATAAACAGGGCCTATGCCCCTTCCAACTCAGACACATCCTGGAGAAGAAACTTGTAACCAGAACCTACATCCTGCCAAGAAGAACTGCCTGGCTGCCCGTAGGACTCACCTGACTGCTTTCTGTGAAGGACTGCTGCCTTGCTGTTGCCCTGCTGCCTTGTTGATCTCTGGCTGTGGTGAAGAAGTGCTCTCCAAGGGCTTGGATAGAGATTGCCTCCTGTTCCCTGAAGTCTCAGGACCAAAAAGACTTCATCTCCTCAAGAAGGGCTCCTTGAGCGGCGAAATTCGATGCACTGCCTGCCAGAAACGACGCACAGCCTGTGCCGCAGTGAAAATGTCACTGCATGCCGAGCCGGAATGACACAGCCTGAATTCGCAATGAGAAGATCAATGCAGCACCAGCGCAGCGACCGGAAATTCGACGCACAGCCCATTGGATCGTCATATAGCTGAGCTGGAACGATGCAGCCCGACTTCCAGAGAGGAATCGAAGCAGCGCCTGATGTGCGGTATAAAATGTTATGCAACGCCCACCGGATCGATGCAGCTCCTGTGACTTCGTCCTGCCAATGCAGTAAATCCACGCACCATCCCCGGGGCGTCTGAAAACCCCGCAACCCAAAGAGGATCCACGACTGAGCACCGGATATCAATGCACAGCCTTCCCTGTGTGGAAAGTAAACGACGCATCGCCGTGTGCGCCCGAGAAATTGACGCACACCCCTTTGTTTCCATGCTTCTCCTCCTCTGCGGCCCTTTGGGGAGATTTTTCACGTGAACCAGGTACTTTGTGCTTGAAAGAGACTTTGTTTGCTTTTAAAAGACTTAAGACACTTTATAACACTTTTCAGTGATATCTCTACATTTACTCTTTGATCGTTTTGACCTGCATTTAACCAGATAAATATTATATATTTTTCTAAACACTGTGTGGTGTTTTTTTGTGGTGCTATATGGTGTTATTGTATGATTTATTGCACAAATACTTTACACATTGCCTTCTAAGTTAAGCCTGACTGCTCAGTGCCAAGCTACCAGAGGGTGGGCACAGGATAATTTGGATTGCGTGTGACTTACTCTGACTAGAGTGAGGGTCTTTGCTTGGACAGGGGGTAACCTGACTGCTAACCAAATACCCCATTTCTAACACAAAGGTGCTATGCTCCTGCATATTAAGGAAAAGCACGTTTTAATGTTGAAGAGATTTTGTCTTATTTTACATGAGCTTTGTTGCAGAATTTGCATGGCAAACTTTTTCAAGACTCAGCTTATTAGCAGGCTTGTAAAGTCTAGGCAAACTCTTGGCTCTTCCACTTAATTTGTTTGCTCACCCACTTCAACAGATGGGCCCATATGTCTGGCCAGACCTGTGTCGGGCCGCCCTTGTCTCTCCTGAGCTTTACAAGGCCTTCTAAGATTCACTCTTTTTCAAGTCTCTTCCTAAATGGTAACCTAAAAAAGTAATTTTCCCCTTTTAATGTCAAGAGAAGATTTCCGAGGTAGGAGTATCAGGTAAATAACACTGTTCTGGACTCCTCTGTGCTAGTCTTCAGAGATGGATTATCTCCATTACTACCTCCAATAACCATGGACTCTGAAAAACAACCCCTTCCAGTCCTGATTATCCTCTTTGCTACCATTGATCTTTCATGTGCCTAATCTCACAGCTGACCTTTAACCCCAGCCCTTTATCCGCCACTATTCACCTCCACATTCATTGTCCTTTTAATGTGGCAACAATCACAAGGGTTGTCATTAGGCAATGATGGAATTTTCATGTCCCTGTAGGAAATCACCTAAGGTCACAAAGTTTCCACTTCAGACTTAAAACAGTAAATAAAAGTAGGACACACTTTAAAACGTGTAATACATTTCCCGATGACCCACCTGATAATTAAAAACCACAAATCAAAAAGGCCATGTTAACAATGAAAACAACTATTTTACATAAGTTATGTATCATGGTTGGGCCTTTGCAGATTCTTAAAACCTTAACAAATGGCCAGGCACTCTAACTTTCATGTCGATCTCTGCCTCGCAGCGTGATCTAATAAAGCATCAGATTCAAGAAAGCAAGGAAAGGTTTCGCTCTTTCTTTCCTCCTGTGCTGAAGAGTAATAGGAGATAGAAAAACAATGTTTGGCTGCCAACACGGAGAACATTTTTATTTAGTATGTACGTGCATTTTGTATTGATTTTCATGTTGTCACTGGGAGGGCCGAGGGTCATGTTTGAGTGGACCTGGCCCACCTGGCCCACCCGCTAGAACCGGGCTTGCTCTAATAGCTGATTAGACTGAATTAGACATTTTCAAATTTGAGTTTCCCTCGGATGACTGTTGGAAAGGATCACTTGTTTACTGCCCATCGGGCCTTATGCAAGATTTAAGTCATTGTTTAACTGAGTATATTGATACCTATGTATTTTCTTCAAAGTATTTTCTTTTGCTGGGTGACTTCAATTAGCAGGGGGAAGATTCCTGCAATTCTGAAGTTATGCTACTCATTTCGGATTTGGGTTTTTTGGGGCGACACCAAGAAATTAAAGACCCCACCCATGCCACGGGTCATACTTTAGATCTAATTTTTACCAATGCTCATGACTTACGTTGTGAACCTCCATTATCGCTCACCTGGACAGATTACTTTCTAATTGGGTTCCAGATCCCAAAAACAGGTGGGACAACTAAGCATACAACAGGTGGATACAAAGATTTGCTGCAATGCCATCTGGTGACCTTGGACTCCTTTTCTAATGCTTTTGTGCATTTGGTGCCTCCTTGGGACCTAAATATTTATGTCACTTTAGCACAATTGAATAAATCCCTAAATCAGCCATGATAGTATTGTACCTTTAAAAAAGGGAGTTAAATCACTGCTCAGACCCCATTTTTCCTTGTACTCAAAGGAGCTGAGACAGAAGAAATCCTTCTACAAAAAGCTAAAAAGGAGATGGTGGAAAACGAACTCCCAAAGCGATAAGGACGTTTTTAAGGCACGCTTGCCCTCTTATCATTGACAGAACAAATCAGCGCATAAAGCAAATTATTATTACTCAAAATGAGCAAGCTTGTAATACTTCCAAAGAGGTATTCAAAATCCTCAATGAGTTTGTAAATCGTTCCACTTGCTCCCAAACTATTTCAGCTTTGCAAGACCCATGCAATTCCTTGCAGACTTCTTTGAGGGCAAAAAAACCCAGGATATATTTGAAATTTAATACACCTACAGCTCCGTCTGCTGAGATGTTCAATTATAATACCCCTTTTGAAATAGTACCTGCTCACTAGAAAAGTTTGATCCTTTTCCCTCAAGTTAATTAAAAAAGTTTTAGGAAAAGCCAAATCTGGCTCTCCTCTGGATATCTGTCCTCCATGGATTATAGCCTTACTCTCTCACCAGATGCCTCCTGCAATCCTGGCAGTGCTTAATTTATCTGTAGACACAGGAAGGATTCCTTGCGCTTGGAAGTCTGCACAGGTTTTACCTATACAAAAAAGGGCAACGTTGATCCTAACAATTTAGCAAACTACCAATTTAATTTGCTGCTTCCGCTTAAGGGCAAGTCATTGGAAGGTCTAATAAATTCACAACTCTCAGCTTGTCTTGAGGACAATAGGATCCTGGACCCATTCCAATCTGGATCAGGTGCAGCCCATCCTTTACCGCGTAGAGGCCACGCCCCCCACCTTTTGCCCCTCATGAAGAGTGTCCGCCGGGCTGAGCAAAGTTCAGCCTGACAAACACTCTTCATGTTCAGGTCAGGCAGCCAGGAGCAGACATGCATGATTTGCGCAGACTCCTGGCTGCCTGAGCTGAACTTTGCTAGGCTGAAGAGATCACAGCTCCTATGGGCGTGCCCTCCTCGGCTCAGCAAAGGTGCCTCGAGGCCCTCCCCCGGGTGACCAGGGAAGTGTCACCCATTCACTTCGACCTGGGCACTTCAGGTTTAAGCCCTGAAGCGCCCAGGTCGAGTGTCAATCAGTGACACTTCGTCACAGAGTGGGGTGGGGTGGGGTCAGCAGTCTCACTGACCCCATCCCACTCTGTGACGAGGCTGGGATTGCTATTTTCCCTCATTGGCTGACCTAAGGTAAGCCAGTGAGGGAAGGCAGCAGTCCCAATCCTGCTGGGATCTCAGAGGCTGAAGGTAAGTTTGTGTGTGTGTGTGGGTGTGATCGTTTTAAATGAATGTTTGGTGCATGCGTGTATGTTTGAATGTTGATGAGTGTTGTTAATGGATGTGCGTGCATGTTTGTGTGTGTGAAAGTGTGAGTGTGCTTCTCACCCACCCCCCTCCCTGTTAAAACTGCGGACTGCCACTGATCTGGGTTAGGACCCCCTTGCAGCATGGAGACTGCCTTGGTTGCGGTTACTGACTTTATAAGACTCTCCCTTGACAAAGGCTGCCCTTCCATGCTGGTACTATTGGACTTATCTACAGTCTTTGTCCCATTCTAGATTGATTCAAAGGCTGTAAGAGATTGGCATTTCTGGTACTGCCTTGTAATGGTGTCAAGACTTTCTCAAAAATAGAACTCAGACTATTTCACTAGGCACCTTCAAGTTTCACACTATAGCAATTGGCAAGAAGGTACCACAGGGCGCTTGTCTAAGCCCCACACTATTCAGTCTTTATGTCGCCCTCCTAGCTGTGATTGCTAGAACCTTTGGTTTTGAAATAATATAATATGCCAACAACACACAGATGATGATTTCCTTTGATAAAGACCTGGAGGAAATCAAGGATCAGTTTTACAATGGCATGAAGACAATTGCAGAATGGATGGCAACTAACAATTTGCAACTGAATGACCATACAACTGAGATTATGCTATTTGTTGAAGCCCTGAAACTTTGGACTCCTGACTGGTGGCTCATTAAACTTGGACCGACTTATATGTGCAAGAAGGCAGTTAAGAACCGTGGCTTGAAAATAGACCAGTCCCTATTTATGAAAGACCATATCAGCACCATTAGCGGCATCTGCTTCAACAAGATGCGTCTGCTGAAGAAGTCTTTCCCTTTCCTTCCATCCTCTGCCAGGAAAACTCTTGTTCAGGCTCTGATTATTAGCCAATTAGACTACGGTAATGTGTTGCTTGCTGCAGCAAAACTGCAAGTTCAAAACACAGCAGCTCGGCTTGTCTGCAGTCTTCCTGCTGGCTCTGCATCTGAACCTTTGCTGAGAGCCCCACACTGGTTGCCTATTAAGAAAAGGACCATTTTAAAAATTTGCTGTCTTACTTATAAATCATTAAATGGAAGCAATTCTAGCTACCTACCACAGAAACCTAAACATTACTGCTCAGTCAGGAACTTTTGTTCCAAGAATAAAGCTTCACTGACAGTGCCTCGTGTTTGATTGACAAGATGTGGTGGCAGGTCTTTCACCTACCTGGCTCCGTTTTACTGGAATAACTTGACTTTCCACATCTGTGCTTGTTCTTATTATGTGAATTTCAGAAAACCACTTAAAACAGTTTTATTTTAATCTGGCGCTCTCTCTTGTATGTATTTATCTCCAGTGCTGAGATACCTCTTCAAGAGTGATTCTATATTAAGTTATATTAACATAACAACATAACATCACTCTCAGGTGCTAAGAATTCAAATCTAAGCATTAACGTTTGCTGTAAAACAGAAGAGTACATGACATGAATTACACAATGTGTAACATCAAACCTGGGATTAGTCCTGGTGTTATTACTTGACCAAATTATGTGATGCTAAGCAAATATTTTACTTCAAAGATCTTCCTTTTTCTTCATTCTCACATATGAGAGCACCTTCAATTATGCTAGTTCAGTATGTACTCTTCAAAAACCTCTTGTATTTGATTTAATAGAATAGAAGAGCAGCCCATAACATATTGTCTGGGAACCCATGGTGCCCTATTGCAGATAGGGCGCACTTTACCTGTTTGCACCAAGGCACACCCTTAAGCAGGTGCACTGGGGGCAAACAGGGAAAGTGCACCCCATTATGTTAAATGCACTGCCCTCAGGGCAGCCGTGAATTTGCACTGCCCTCAGGGCAGCGCATTCAAGAGAAATACAGAGCTGCTGTTTAAAAGTCTGTAATTTTAAGAGGGATGAGAGATCCCCTTGAAGTGGGTGCAAGGTGCAGTGAATGACTGCACCCACCTGCAAGGGGATGTCTGGTGGGACCATGAGACCCCCTTTCATCCTTACAGGGGCCTGCGTTTAGGGGGCGCCTTGACCACACACCATCTTTTTTGGCACATTGTGAGTGTGCTGCCCAATGGCATGTTGTCTCTGATTCCATGTCAGTAATATGGCGTGGGCACAGCGGCAAAGAGGCATCCATCCAAATGAAGGAATGTCTTCTCTCGATACCGGTGGTGCTACATGTGTCCCAGCATAATCTGTTTTACAGAAGGAGGCCGCACAAGCATCTGTGGCCCCTTCTGTATGCCAAAGTGGCATGGGGGCGCACAAAGCACGCACGTTGCGCCACTGGGACATTTCTGTAATACAACCCCTGTTAATTCAGGGGGGGTCTGTGAATGCTTAAAATATTAAATAATATTAACAGATTACTAAAGTTTGTATAAATCAAGAAGCAACATGTGAATTTGAAAATGGTAAAACGTTCTGTTCTAAAAATATGAAGGAATTTGAAATTGGAGTCTAAAAATTATGTTGGTACCCACAAATTGATGCGAAGGGGCAGGCCAAATGCATCAAACAGAATATTCAATGGGTGAATGGAGGCCACCATTAGTTTTAGAAATACCCCAATCTTCTAACTTAAATGAACATTTTCATTATGTATATTTCTTAGTAAATGAAATTAAATAGTGCATCATTTGTGTATTTTTTTATTAATACATGTTTCTGCATTTTTGTGTATTTGTTTGAGTTTAAAATCATCGGAAGTGCTTAAGCCATGGTCTCCGTCTTCCATTAACCCCTTTGCTGCTAGACCTCCCTGCCTCCTCCCACCTGTGTTAAACCTTTTTTGGGCTATTTGGGGTAGTTCACTCTTAGGCTCCCATAACGTTTTGTCCACATAAGGTATCCACACAAAATGTTTCCCAATATCCTGGGAGTTCTAAAGGTACCCTGGGTTTGTGGATTTCCCTGGAGAAGACCAAGGAAATGGGAAAAATATAGCTAAATTCTGAGTCTTTGGGGAAAAATCGGAGCAAGTGCTGCAGAAGAAAGCATCTGTTTTTTCCTCTGCAAAGGGGATCAACAAATGGTTTGCGTACGAAAATCACCATCTTCCTAGTTTCAGGAACAGGCAGACTTGAATCAGAAAAACACATTTTTCAACACAGTTTTGACATTTTACTGGGCCATAGTCAATGTTTCCTATTTTTGTGCATTCAGCCTTCTTCAAGTTAGTGGCAGAAATGGGTGAGAAACCAATATTGGATCCCGGACAACTATACATTTCTGAAGAGTAGATAACATTCTAATTTCAGCAAGGGGTCAGTTGTGTAGATACTTCAAGGTTTTCCTAAAGAAAGTAACAGCTGAAAGAAAAAAAAACTTAAATTGAGTTGAAAAAACAGCTATTTGCATCTATATTTCTATCTGTAACTTTTTCTAGCTATGGCAGATTTTCGAAAGCAATAAACCATTACGTCTGCTGGACCTTTATGGTTGCAGGGATATAAAGGGCTTGTAGGTTCACCAAGAACCCAAGTTATCAAGAGCCGATAAATGAGCTGCATCTTGCAATGGTTTTTCATTGTGTACTGGGTATACAGCAATTCATGTGGTAAAATATAATTACTCAAAAGTAGGTTTCAAGGAAACCAAAGTATTTTTGAAATGAGCACAAGATATGAAGTTTCAAAGCAGGGGTTGTTTGAACTTCTCTGAATTTGTGGGTACCCATACCAGCATGTGAATTAGAGGGCATTTCTAAAACTGACTTCTTTCTTACACATTGTCTTACAATTGGAAGGTGCAATTGCAGAGAAATACAACTGGTAATAACATTTGTTCTACTATTCTGTATTCCATTAAGTCTCCCAATAAAAATGGTACCTCACTTTTGTGGATAGGCCTGGTGCCAACGACAGGAAACGGCCCAAACACAACATGGCTAGATCAAATTTATCCACGTAAAACTGACGTATTTTTTGCAAAGTGGGCAGCTGTGGTTTTTAGGCCCTACTTCAGCTGGTACCTAAGGTAGGCTAGCAAACCTGTACATTTTTTAAAACTAGCCACCTAAGAAAATCCAGGAAGGGGTGATGTGTGGCTCACACTACATTTGTTTTTGCCAGAATCCCTTGCGAACCTCAAAATGTGTCTTATAAAACATATTTTCCTCACATTTCTGTGATGGAAAGTTCTGGAATCTAAGGGGAGCCACACATTTCCTACCACTCAGTGGTACCTCACTTGTGTGGGTGGGCCAAGTGGCAGCATCAGGGAAGGGCCAAAAATGTGTATAGGTTAAGGGTGAACCAAAGCAGGTCCAAAAGGGAAGTTTTTCAATACATTTTTAGGCTGACCTTGCTTTGGGCACCCACACAAATGAGGTACCATTTTTATCAGAAAACTAAGGTGAACACTGGGTCGTAGGAAATTGTGGTTTATTTCTGTTTCCAGAAGAGTATGGAACAGAAATGCAAGGAACATGTGTGCTTTTAGTCACATTTTGAGGTTTACAAGGCATTGTGAATAAGAAAATGGTGTGGGATGGATGTGAAGCACAACACCCTGGACTCCCCAGATGTCTAGTTTTCAGAATTGTCTGGGTCTGGTAAGTTTTTGAAGGTGGCAGCCTACCCAAGTCCAAAAAGTGGAGCTGTTCACCATTGCAAGTGGGATGATACTGGGAGTTAGCCAAACTCTCCTTACCTAATTTCTAAAAACAACACCCAATAAAATCAAATATCCTTTTGTTTGACATTGGGGTGAAATTATTTCATCTGCAGGGGGCAGAAAGACTGCTTCTCCATTTTTTATGGCATGGGGTCCTGCCTATGTCAGGCAGCCCTCACACCTACAAAACAGTAATCCCTGGTACCTAGTGGGCTTTCTGCCCCACCATGGGGACAGATGGAGAAATTGGCCCCATCTTCCCCCTGGGAGACAGAAATTATTTTTCCCTATTTGGGGGAGGGCATGGTCATGGCCATGCTGGGCAGGCCCCACCGATACAAATAAAAAAAAAAAATCCCTCGTGTTCATTGGGCTTTCTACCACCCATGGGGGCCTGATGCGGTTAATTGCCCCCATCTGCCCCAGAGGGTGGGAAGACTGTTCCCAATTGTGTCTGGGGGAGCGGGGCATTGGCATGCCTATTTTGGCAGCCCTTTACTCCTCTTGTATTTAAAAAAAATACCTGGTGTCTAGCGGCTAGCTTCTTGCCTCCATGTGGGGCAGGTCATGGATAATAACCCCCATCTGCCCCCCAGGGGGCCAGAAAAACTTTTCCTATTTGTGTCTGGGGTGTGGGGCATTGGCAGCCACACCCTATTTTATTTAAAAAAAAGAAATCCCTGGTTTCTAGTGGGATTTCTGCCCCCCCCGGGGGGGAGAGGGGTAGAAAGACTTATTAGTGTTTGGGGGCAGGAGTGGCTCGTGGTGCAGAAAAGTGGTAGTGCAGCGCATGGTGGAGGAAATGGGGGAAAAGAGAAAAAAAAAAAAAAACACTTACCTGATTCCACGGATCACAGCTTTTCAGCTTCCACTGCAGGCACGGACTCCCAGCCTGCAGTCAGCATGAAAGCAGCATTTAGATTTGCCTGACCGCCCTGGCTTGGTGCTCAGAAGCAGACTGGAAGCCTCTGCCTACTCTCTCCTACCCCACAACACAGTGGCGGGTTGGAGAGAGCCCAGTGTGCATGTGTGTTTGGCCAGCCCGAGATAGCTGGCCAAACACACATGCACACTGAGGGGAGTGTGGTGCAGTGCCCCTCTGTCCCTGTCACACCCTATAGCCCGCACCGCTTTAACAATAAAACAATAACAAATCTTAGTTTATTACAATTTTATTGTTAACCCCTCGGGTGCCTTGGACGTAATGGTTATACCCTGTACCTGGCCCTCAGGGGAAGCGCTAGCTCTCCCTGAGTGCCTCCCTTACACCCCCCCAGGGCAGGGCTGAAAGGGGAATCGCTTCCCTTTCCACTTCCTTCCTCCGCCCCATCTAATGACATTAGCACGGGATTGGTCGCTGACATCATTAGAGGCTGCCCGATTTGCTTCCAGCGCATCGAGGGAGGAAGAGGTGAGTTTCTCTTCCAGCCAGGGGGTGAGGGGTATTGCTTCAAAAGAGGCATTTGGGGAAAGGAAAAGGTTTTTATTTCCCCTTGATGCCTCTTTTAGCATTCCTGCTGCCTGATCGCAGCACGAATGCCCATTAGGCGCCAGGGATTTTGTTTGTGTGCATGTGTGTGTGTTTTTTGTGTGGGGGGCGGCCTCTTGGGCAAGGGCTGCTACCCCAAAGGGCTCAGGAATGGCATTTTAATGCCATTCCTGACACCCTTTGGGGCAGATCCGGTCATTCTTTTTAAGTCGATCTGCCCCCGGAGGGGTAGAAGCCACAATGAAACCAGGGAAGTTGTGCGCTTTGTTTTTTTGTGTGGGGTGTGGCCCCTTGGGCAAGTGTCGCCCCCCAAAGGTGGAACCATTGGGCAGTTCTGGCTCCCTTGGGGGCAGATCTGCCTATTTGTTTTTAGGCCCATCTGCCCCCATTGGGGGCAGAATCCACTAGTCACCAGGGATTTTGTTAGTGTGTGTATAGGTGTGTGTGTTTTTTGTGTGGGGGATGGCTCCTTAGGCATGGGTCACCCCCCCAATGGGGGATAAACACTGTTGGGCACTTCTGCCCACCTTAGGGGCAGTATGGCCTTTTTTTTTTGGTCCATCTGCCCCCAAGGGGGGCAGAATCGACTTTGCACCAGGGATCTTGTATGTGTGCTTTGTGTAGGGGGGTGGCCACTTGGGCAATGGATTCAGCACAGTACTGATGACCATTTCTGCCCCACTGGGGGCAGATTGGCCTAGTTTTTTTAGGCCACTCTACCCCCGGAGACCACTAGACACTAGGGAAAATTTCTAAATATTTGGTGGCGGGCGTTTGGCAACTGGCGAAGTATTTGCATTTGTGATTATAACAGTTTATTTCTCTTTTTTGTTCTAGTTCAAAGCTTTTGCTTCCTTTGCTGTGGCTCGTAGTGGTTTTGGCAGTGGTTGACCTGCGGTTTGCATAGTTGCATATTTTAGGTAAGTAAATTTACTCCAAAGGAGTATTGTTGCCATGCATGAATGACATGTTTGTAGGCGGTGTACTAAATGCAGGATTGTGTGTGAAATTGTCCTTAGATTTGTGAACAATTATATTTGTGTTGTCTTATGTCTAATTTGCTTTTCTTTTTTCTTTTTAGTGGGATATCATTGGTGATTGCTATGCCTGTGTAGAGAAGTTGCTGGTGAGTCTAGCTTTTTCAAGCAAGTGAGTGGTATAGGTTTTGAATACATAACTCTTTGTGATAAAGCCACACTTTGCTCATCACTTATTTTAGACAGTGCTGGTTGTTGTTGGCACATTTGTCAAGTTACTTTTCTTAGAAAGGATCATGGTTAGACACAGGGTGACCACTCAGCAGGTTGTTAGTATGCTTTTTGTGTCATCTTCTGATCATGATTATGAGACTGACTCTGCGTCTGAGGTAGAGGAGGAAGAGAGAGATTCAGGCACTGAGGAAGAAGCCACTCTCAGTGCAGATGAAGGGCCTGTTTTAGAGGAGGACACTGATGTGCCAATGGTGCAGCAGCCAGTGGCTGAAAGGCTTCCCATTGGAAGACCCGACACCTGGGTTGCCTCAAACATGGAGCAGCCACAGTTGCCTGCCTTTACTGGTCTCCCACGGTGTAGAGTAAATATGGAAAACTTTTTGCCTGTCAATTTCTTTGAGTTATTTATGGACAATATAATTTTGTAAGAGATTGTTGAGCAGACTAATTTGTATGCGGAGCAGTATTTGAGGGACAATGCTGCCAGACTTAGGCCTCAGTCTAGAGCTACCCAGTGGATTCCCACAAATCTGTAAGAGATGAAAACGTTCTTGGTTTTGACGTGGTTGATAAGGAAGCCATCACTGGCCTCTTATGGATCTACCTGCTTTGATGGCGATGGCTATATTTCCTGCAACCATGACTTGTAATCGGTATTTGCTTCTTCTTCGATGCTGTATTTTGTTGACAATGCTTTAGCCTTGCCACAAGATCACCCTGATTGTGACCATCTTTTTAATATTAGGCCTGTCCTTGACCATTTTGTAGATCGGTTTTCAGAGGTCTATGTTCCAGGCAAAGATATAAGTGTGAACAAGCCTTTGGTCCTGTTCAAGGGTTGTTTGTTTTTTAGGCAGTACATTCCTAGCAGGAGGGCGCAATATGGAATTAAATTGTATATGCTGTCTGAAAGTAGGTCAGGATATGTTTATAATTTCCAGGTCTACGTTGGTAGGGATTCCAGTAATGACCCCCTGGTTGTCCGCCCACTTTTGGAGTTAGTGAGAAAATTGTGTGGGAACTTGGTAGACGACTGTTTAACAAAGGTCACCATTTGTATGTAGATAACGTCCACACTGGAGTTCAGTTGTTGAAGGAATTGTTCAGAGTGGATACTGTTGCTTTTGGCACAATCAACTCTAACCAGAAAGGCTATTCAAAGGAGCTTGTCTGTAAACAACTTGAGAGGGGACAGTGCAGTGCCTTGTGGAACGATGAGCTGCTAGCTCTGAAATTTGTAGACAGGAGGTATAAGTACATTCTAACTACCATCTATGATGAGAGTACTTCATCTGTGGCTGTTTGGGGCAAGTTGCTGAAGTGCGCAAACCTGCGTGCATTTTAGATTACAATAAGCACATGGGTGGTGCTGATGGAGTAGATCAGAGGTTGGAACCCTACACTTCTGTTTGTAAGTCTTACATGTGGTATGAAAAGTTGGCTATTCATTTGTTTAATCTAGCAACTTTTAATGCTTTTATTGTGTTTAAGTATTGTTCCCCTAAGTCAAGGATGAAATTTGTTAAATTTCAGGAGTCAATGATAGAAAGCCTTGTTATGGTGGATCATGCAAGAGTTCCCAGTGTAGCAGTTGTGGAGGATGTGGCTAGATTGAAAGATCACCACTTTCCTGATCAGATTCCTCCTACTCCCAAAAAAGACTTTCCTTCTAAGAAATGTAGAGACTGTGCCCGAAGAGGTATCCGAAGGGAAAGATGGATGTACTGCCCAGACTGTCCTTCAAAGCCTGGGCCATGTGTGGCTGGCTGTTTTAGGAGTTACCACACAGAGAAGAATTACTGGTAACTATCGTGAGCGTAAACTGCTGTTTTATATTTTCATATGTTCAGTTTCACTGTTGGCATTACTGTCATGTATTCAGTTAGAGCTTTTGTGTTTGTAGTTTTGTTCTTATTTATAATTAGTCAGTGGTTTCTTTGTTGTTTAAAAACAAAAAAAAGTGATGGCGGTGTGCATGTAGTGGCGCGTGGCTGGCGGTGTGTGTGGAGTGGTACTTGGCTGGCGGTGTATGTGGAGTGGCGCTTGGCTGGCAGTGTGCATGGGGTGGCACTTGGCTGGCGGTGTGCATGGGGTGGCGCTTGGCTGGCAGTGTGAGTGGGGTGGCGCTTCGCTGGCAGGGTGTGTGGGGTGGCACTTGGCTAGTGGTGTGCGTGGGGTGGCGCTTGGCTGGCGGTATGAGTGGAGTGGCGCTTGGCTGGCGGTGCCAGCCAAACCCCAGTCCACACACTCCCATCAGCTGGTGTGATTGCTGTATCAGGCATGTGGGCATATGAAAGTGATGGGCCCTTGAGTGGCGCTGTCTGTCGATGCGAGTGTTGTAATGTGCTGGGTCCGTGGCTGGCAGTGTGAATGGTCTTGTTCATGTCATGTATGAAAGGTGTTTGAATGGACTGTAATACGGTTGGTGCCTTGACGCGGCTTTACAGCTCACGAGCTGTGAGTCATTGGTTCAAGTTTTTGGCCTTTCTGTTATTAACAGTGCATTTCATTTTTGTGAAATCTCTTGTTAATAAAATTTGATCTACTGACGCATCACTCACTCTCGTGCCAAATCCAAGCAGTATGTGTGGTAAAAATGACAAAACCTGCTCTGTTGTAATCGGGCATCGCTGCACACCCGTGACACCCTAGGTGTCTCGGGTGGGACCCCGATGATGAAGCATGCCACCAACTTGGTTGGTGGGTGAAGGGTCTTTTTAACATAGCCTACGGCTGTTTCTTTTCACAATTTTTGTGTTTGGAACATCACAGAAGAACATGGACACATCAACATGATCTATTACAAAATTACCTGTGTTTTGGGGGGGCACCTAAGTTTTTGGTCCCGGGTGCGGCCTTCATCAAGGGAAACCTACCAAACCCAGACATTTTTTTAAACTAGACACCGGAAGGAGTCCAGGGAGGTGTGGCTTGCGTGGCTCTCCAAACATTTTCTTACCCAGACAAACCTCAAAATTTGCTTTAAAAAGCATATTTTCCTCACTTTTCTTCATAGGATCACCGCTCCGGCACAAACTTCCTACCACCTAACATTCCCCTCAGTCTCAGTAAAATGATACCTCACTTGTGTGGGTCCCCAAAGCGGAGTCAACATAAAGATATATAAAAGAAAAATATGTGCTTATCAACTCGCTGTGCTATCCCCTCAGTCTCTACAGGATTTTGGCCTTTTTCTGTTGAAGGCACCTGGGCCACCCACACATGCTGGATGGAAGGGAATTTGTGTCTCCTCTCAGATTCCAGAACTTTCTGCCACAGAAATGGGAGGGAAAGGTGTTTTTTTGGGCAAATTTTGAGGTTTCAAAGGATTCTGGGTAACAGAACCTGGTGAGAGACCAACAAGTCACCCCATCATAGATTCCCCTAGGTGTCTATTGCACAGGTTTGGTAGGTTTCCCTTGGTGTCGACTGAGCTAGAGGTCAAAATCCACACCTAGGCACTATGCAAAAAACAGCTCTGTTTTCTTTGGGAAAATGGGATGTGTTCACTTTGTGTTTTGGGGCATTTCCTGTCGTGGGCACTAGGCCTACCCTCACAAGTGATATGCCATTTTTATTGGGAGACTTGGGGGAACGCTTGGCAGGAGGAAATTTGTGGCTCCTCTCAGATTCCAGAACTTTTTGTCACCGAAATATGAGGAAACAGTGTTTTTTTGCCAAGTTTTGAGGTTTGCAAAGGATTCTGGGTAACAGAACCTTCTAAGAGTCCCACAAGTCACCCCATCTTGGATTCCCCTAGGTGTCTAGTTTAAAAAAAATCACAGGTTTGGTAGGTTTCCCTAGGTGCCGGCTGAGCTAGAAGCCAAAACCCACAACTAGGCACTTTGCAAAAAACAGCTCTGTTTTCTATGGGAAAATGTGATGTGTCCACGTTGTGCTTTGGGGCATTTCCTTTCAAGGGCACTAGGCCTACCGAAAATAAGTGAGGTACCATTTCTATCGGGAGACTTAGGGGAACCCTGGGTGGAAGGAAATGTTTGGCTCCTCTCAGTTTCCATAACTTTCTGTCACCAAAATTTGAGGAAAACATGTTTTTTGGCCACAATTTGAGGTTTGCAAAGGATTCTGGGTAAGAGAACCTGGTGAGAACCCCACAAGACACCCCATCCTCGATTCCACTAGGTGTCTAGTTTTAAAAAATGCACATGTTTGGTAGGTTTCCCTAGGTGCCGGCTGAGCTAGAGGCCAAAATCCACAGCTAGGCACTTTGCAAAAAACAGCTCTGTTTTCTTTGGGAAAATGTGATGTGTCCACGTTATGTTTTGGGGCATTTCCTGTCGTGGGCACAAGGCCTAACCACACAAGTGAGGTACCATTTTTATTGGGAGACTTGGGGGAACGCTGAGCAGGAGGAAATATGTGGCTCCTTTCAGATTCCAGAACTGTTTGGCACTGAAATGTGAGGAAAAAGTGTTTTTTTAGGCCAAATGTTGAGGTTTGCAAAGGATTATGGGTAACAGAACCTGGTGAGAGCCACACAAGTCACCCCATCATGGATTCCCCTAGGTGTCTAGTTTTTAAAAAAGTACAGCTTTGGTAGGTGTCCCTAGGTGTCGGCTGAGCTAGAGGCCAAAATCCACAGCTAGGCACTTTGCAAAAAACACGTCAGATTTCAATGGAAAGATTTGATATGTGTCCATGTTGTGGTTCCTGTCACAAGCATTAGGCCTACCCACGCAAGTGAGGTACCATTTTTATCAGGAGATTTGGGGTAACACAGAATAGAAGAACAAGTGTTATTGCCCCTTGTCTTTCTCTACATGTGTTCCTTCCAAATGTAAGACAGTGTGTAAAAAAGACATCTATTTGAGAAATGCCCTGTAATTCACATGCTAATATGGGGACACAGAATTCAGAGATGTGCCAATAACCACTGATTCTCAACACCCTATCTTGTGCCCATTTTGAAAATACAAAGGTTTCCTTGATACCTATTTTTCACTCTTTATATTTAATCAAATAAATTACTTTATACCCGGTATAGAATGAAAATCCATTGCCAGGTGCAGCTCCTCTATTGGCTCTGGGTACCTAGGGATCTTGATGAAAATAAAAGCCCTATATATCCCTGCAACCAGAATAGTCCATCAGACATAACAGTATGTTGTATTTGAAAATCTGACATGGCAGGAAAAAATACAGAGTAAAACGTGGAGAGAAATGGCTATTTTTTTCACCTCAATTTCAATATTTTTTTAGCTGTTATTTTCTGTAGCAAAACCTTGTAGGATCAACACAAATGACCCCTTTCAGAATTGAAATGTATGTCTACTTTTCAGAAATGTTCAGCTTTCCAGGATTCTGCATTGGGTTCATACCCATTTCTGTCACTGACTGGAAGGAGGCTAAAAGCACAAAAAATAGTAAAAATGGGGTATGTCCCAGTAAAATGCCAAAATTGTGTTGAAACATTTGATTTTCTAATTCAAGTCTGCCTGTTCCTGAAAACTGGGAAGAATGTGATTTTAGCACCATAAAAAACACAAGCCTTCTTCTGTAGCCCTTTTTCCCTTTTTAAAAAAAAAAATGAAATTTTGGCTGTATTTTGGCTGATTTCTTGGTCTCCTCCAGAGGAACCCACAAACTGTGGGTACCTCTAGAATCCCTAGGATGTTGGAAAAAAGGATGCAAATTTGGCATAGCTTATGTGGACAAAAAGTTATGAGGGTATAAGCGCGAACTGCCCCAAATAGCAAAAAAAGGCCTGGCACGTGAGGGGGAAAAGGCTTGGCAGCAAAGGGGTTAAAGGTTTGCAGCTGCTGCAGCTGGTGAGGGCAACACCTGATTCGGGGGCATTTGCTTGCCCATTTTGGGCAGCCCTCACCCTGTGTAATAAAAAAAAAAAATCCCTGGTGCCTAGTGTGAATCTGCCACCGCCCGGGGCGTGGGAGCAGAAGACTGATTATGTCGACAAAAGTAAGAGGGGAGCAAAATCCCTTTCTCAAAGGGCCAGCTCCCCCACCCTGGTATATAGGGAGTGGATCCCCTCATGCAGAAATCCCCAAGCAGGGATCCACTAGGGAAAAGTGCTATTGGAAAGGGGAGATTCTCCCCTTTACAATGATACCTCTCCTGTCTGTCTAGGTGCTCGGGCTGAGATACCCCCTCAGCACCTAGGCAGAGAAAGTGACATTTTGTTTTCTGTGAAATGACGTCAGCGTGCAGTGCTCACTGCTTCTCATTTCACTGAAAACCAAAAACAGCCTCAGGAGCTGGGAAAGCGCTTTCCCAGCTCCCAGTGCTGTTTTTACAAAAACCAAATGCCTCTGCTGTAAACCGCAGAGGGATTTGGGGATCGTGTGATGAGGACCGAATGGTTCCATCTTCCTCAGACGAGCGCTAGTGCACATGGCGAAACCATTCTGTCATGCACACCAAAGGTGAAAAGGACTCAATGGGGGGTCCCCATATTCAAATAATGATTTAATGGGGGGCCTAAGAAGTCAAAACGTTAAGAACCAGTGCACTGTAATGTTGCTTCATGTATAATAAGAAGCTTCATTTATAATAAGAAGAAATCACATAAAGGGTACATGTGACAAATGGCCTGCCTATTAGTTCACAAATGGCATTGTCATCACGGTGGAGAGTAGGACTGTTTCTAAGTATGTACAGTATGTAAGAATGTCATTTAATCAGATGTGCTGAGATGAACATTTCTGTATGTTTAATAAATTCCTTTATATAGCTTCTAAGAGTGTTTATTATATATTTTAATGTTTCTGATTTACCTGCATCGATGGTCCTGATGAAGGCCAAACGACCCATATGGGCGATGGAAACTGCCTAAACATGTTGACCCTAGACCAGAAATTTGGGGTGAAGGGGTAAATATATCCCTATATCACCACCATTTTTCTAATCCTTTTAATCCTATCCGGTGAATCCCGGAATAAAGACTAACTATGGATTCTCTTGAGATAGGTTTAACAATGTTGTGTGGTATTCTATATGTCTGATCCCTATCTGTCTTTTTATGTTTTTTGTTCCCCCTCCCTTTTGCTCCATTCCTTACGTTGGTCAGCGTGGGAATGTGTCAGCATAGCCCTGTGATGAAGCATGCCACGATTAGTGGATGAGGGCAGTTTGTCTAACATATATGCTGTGTCTTTAGTAGGTGGGGCCCACCTTTTTGGGTCTCTACTTTGATTTTGTGTCCTTTGTGTGTTGCTGGCCTATATTTAATTTCTTCTTCATATCTTGAATTTATTTTGACTCAAGAAAAGTGTGTGTATGTTGTGAGATTACAGGAAAAGTAATCACTGTCTCTAGTTCCGTCACTCCATTTAGATTTTGTTAGTAAGCATATTGAGACTCCTAAATAGGGGACCTCTGTCTAGATTTACAAAGAGTTGATGCAAGTCAGCGCAGCAGGCAAAGTTGCTGCACTGCATTCCATGGACTGCAGATAGCAGAACTGTGCCATAGTTACAGAGAAGTGGCGCTGATCTGTTCTCTCCCTCTGCTGCAGCACTTTCAGCAGCCATGTGCCAACACAGGCACCCCTGCTCCTTAGTGCAGGGGTGTCTGCAGTGTAGTCAGCATAGCTTCTGTGTACGGAGGGCTTCCTTCTTGCATGAAAACTAAGGTAATTTTGCCTTTGAATGTATGCCACACAATGCAACACCTTCAAAGAGGGAAAAAACAAGGAGAAATAAATACATTTCACGGGTTCAGCTGTGCTGCGAAACTGTCCGTGGACTGTGAAATCTCAGTGTCCTACAGGAGCAGGGCAGCTTACAGAGGCCTAGGTACCTTACTGGGTATTAAGAAGAGGATGGAGGACCAGTAATCAGATGTCACACCTCTTTCATCCTGTTTCTCAAGGGTGAAGGATGGCTGCGACAGGACCGTAGTCATAGAAAGTAAAAATAAATAGTGAAATGATGCTGAGGTGTGTTTATTTAAGTATTGTAGGGTAGTGACATTTCTATAGCAGCTGTTGCTCATGATGAGACCCCCAAGCGCTTCTCAAGATAGGTGGCACAGGGAAGAAACCGCCATCCTCTCATCTGCTTAGATCCCAAGAATGGAACTGTGATCTGAAAAGTAATGCAAAACTGTTGCACTTATTTAGTGGCTACAATAAAATATATTGTAACCTTAAAAGGTACATAATTGTTAATTTGCTCATCCTTTCAGTTTATACAAGTAGCCTAAGATGCTAAATATTTCAAGTAAAATTACATTGTGGACAGAATCTAAAGATTTAGGTTACAAAAAAAATGTAATGGCTTGCTAAATATTTGCTTTAGATTGACAATCGATTTGTACATGCCTGGCTACCAAGATCAGTGACCCCTCCATATTTGACACTCTATATTTATGTATCACGAGACTCCGATTTTCAGCAACTAGGCCTATTTCAGCATTTTTCAAAGCCTTATGCGCTGAATTTGCAATCTGATACCAAAAACCTAATGAAAGCATGCGTTGTGCTAAGCTCTGGAGAGGTATCCTCTGGTGCAGCTTAGATGTAAAATCAATGCTTTTCGTTTTTACAGATGCCTGCCTACGTTAGAGTTTGTTTATGTCATAGAACAAATTGATAACACCTGGGACATGGCAAAAGTGACCCGAGCTTCTCTGAGAACAAGCAGCATTTGAGGGGAGTGGGCTGCTGGACAAACAAATCAGGAGTTTCCATTAACAATAAAATATACTTTCAAGTCCTTTCCACACAACGTTTCCAACAGCAACAAATAAAAAAAAGTATATGTAATGGGTCTCGCGTTTGCTCGAGTTAGAGCTATTAGCTTTGTAAGTTCCTAACTGGACTTTCCTTGCCACATAAATTGAAACTGAAAAGTAAAACAGTTGACATAAGCAAGCCAATTCAAAGCGCCACGGCCACCATGAGCATGAGTGTGAAAGAGAGACACAAAAGGAAAGGAAGACACAAAAGGAAAAATAAGTGCGCTCACAGTCAAACGTATCAGCAAACATACAATTATCCATGTAACAGGGAGATAGCTAAGTAGGTAACAAAACTGCCCCATGGAGGAACAAATTTAAAGCATTTACCAATGATAACAAAGGATTTTTAAGAGGCAAGCCCATGAATGAGTGATACTGATGGGCATGTATTGAGCGTGGTTAAAATCCCACAAATAGATTACAACACGCCAGAGTGCTTGCATTCTCGAATCTAACAACAGGGTAACCTCCTTAGAACCTGAAGATTTAAGACAATCTCAACTCTCTGCAGAAGAGATGCCTGAAATCCTAGTTCTTTCCTAGTTTGTGCTCACAAAATTATAGTTGCCAAGCCTCTGTGCACTTTGAAAGATACCCATAAAGACCTCCTTTTGAAAAAAAAAATGGCTAATGACTTTATTACCAGAGTGTAGGTGTATTAACGGTTGCGTGGGTGCTCGTACCATAGAGCACAATTTTGCACTGTTTCCATTGGCCATTTTATTTGGAAGTACATCAACAACGCTTAAACAACTTGCAAGGGACCGTGCAAAACATTTGTAAAAATAACCCCCCAGAAAGGTTTACAAAGGATAAAGGGCCTCACTTTTAGCGACACTCCGGTGGCGCAATGCCCTGTGCCAAATTTACAAGGTGGCATTAAGCCACTTTTTGTGGCTTAGCGTCACCTCATAAAATTGGCCCTCTAAAAGCATGAAAGAGCCCTCCAGTGGGTATTGCTATGGGCATTCCACAACAACACCCATTGCATTTTGATGCTGCCTCAGATTTACAATGAATCATAAACCTGAGGCAGCGCTAAAAATCCCAGGAGTGGCGTTAGCATGGCACAATGAGGAGACATGCCGTCAGTCTGCTTCAAGGCAAAATCCTACTTCCAATTTACCGATAAATAGGGATAGCCCTCTGTCAACCAATAGGAAGTTATTTGACAACCATCAAATTAAGGATCCAGCTTGCATTTTTCCTTCTCAAAGAACAAATAGTGCTTTAGGCGGGACTCCTAATAGTATTGGTCCCAGACACAGAGCCAACACTCTTTTCCTAAGCAATGTCCCAAAGTTGCCACCCAGGTCTGTTGAGGACCAAGAGTCTAGACTTAATAAGGTTATTTACTGGATACGCAATCGACAGGGTTGCCTTTCAATTATACGTTCGGACATTCAAAAAACAGAAAGATGGAGTCCCCCTGGGTCAAACCTCGATGTAATCATGATTGTGTTCCACGATAAATTCTTGGCAGACCAACTTATTGACTCTGTTGAACGCAAGGGACAACACAAAGAGCTAAAAGGAGGAAGCATCAGGCTGGCCGCTAATTTAATTGACCCAAAACAGACTCCTGTGTTTGTCCCAATTGCTAATACCAATGAGAGAGGCTCTAGGGAAGAAGGCGTCTTTCTGCATCCGGGGCATGTATGACTGTCTGCCCAGGAAGCCGCCTATCAGGATAATCTAGTGGCACCTTCAATAGACAAAGTAGAGAAGTACCTTGCTATCGAGTCGAACTATAAGGATGTTCCATCCCCTAAACATGGGGCTGCATTGGGAACTAATGGGTTATCCATTATGACTTGGAATCTTGCGGGCCTTGCTAGGAAATTGGATGATGTGGACTGGGTTGCCTATATAAAGTCACAAGATGTGTGTCTCTTTCAAGAAACTTGGGCCGAGGGCCAACCAAGCATGGATGGGTTTCTTTCATTTAATATCCCTGCACTGCCTTCAGAGAAAGCAACTGGTCGCGCAAAAGGGGGTCTTTTAATCCTTTTAAATTCAAAGCTCCAATGTGACTATAAGGTTTTAGAATTTGATTGTCCCGACTTGATGGGTTTACAAATTTCTTTTAATCAAAATTTTAACATAATCTTAATTAATGTTTACGCCCGTTCTGTTGCACGTGGTACAGAATCACACATTTTAACCTTACTCTTTGACTTTTTAGACACGCTACAAACTAATTCCTATTTAATTATTGCAGGGGATGTAAATTGCACTTTCGAACCCTCAGCGTTTCTTAGTGATTTAACTGCGGATGAGGACGAATTATGGGGTATTGCACAATTGGATGGTGATAGTTATCCTCCACGCTCTCGTGTAGCAACTCAGCTTGCTACACTATGCTTAAAGTTTGGCCTAAGGGCCTGTAATGGTCGAACTCCTTCTGATTTAAACTTGGCACCGACATTCCTACGAGGTTCTGTGGCCAGCGTAATTGATTATTTTCTGGTGGATGTGCGTCTTTGGCCATTGCTGCTAGATATGAGGGTAGATTCAAGATGCGAGAGTGATCACTTTCCATTGTTGCTCACCCTTGCTGGGAATATCTTTGGTAGAACCTTGAATATGCAAACATCAATGGCCCCTCCCCCTATTTTAAACAATGCTTATACAAAGGTGAGGTGGCCAAAAGTCATGTCAAACCCCTATTTGCTATGTAAGATCTACCAAGTGTTCTTAGATAATCTGTCAGCCTATGAAGACTTCGAACCAGAAGCCATTCCACTTCTTGATATTCACGAAGATATGATGGTTAAACTTCAAAGTGTCTTTTATAAAAAGGTAGCCACGGCAAACCGGCAATATGGGGGTTCACCTAACAGCAGTTGGTTTAATGATGCATGCATGAGGGCTAAGACTGAGTTAAGGAAGGCTATACTGGCCGGGTATACGGGGGCAATCAAACAAGCAAGATTCACGTATAAAAAGATAATCCTACAATCAAAGAAAGCTTGGGAAGATGCTATTTGGCAGGACTTGCTAGATGCTACTAAAACAAACAACAATATGCTTTTTTGGGAACTGCTGACTAAGCACGAGAGAGGGGGTAGGTTTATACAAAGGAACCATATTGAACCTGGTACCTGGGTGGATCATTTCTCTCTCTTGTACGAAGGAACTGCCTCCACTGGGACTGTCGATTGTGAGAAAGTGGGATTATACCCCCCAATTTCACCCAATGCTAACCTTGCCACTTCTCCGTCCAGTGGGAATCTATTTAACTCTGAAAGCTATATTTGCTTTTCTCTAGAAGAAACTGCAGACGCCATTAAATCTCTAAAGACAGGTAAAGCCCCAGGCCCTGATAAAATTCCAGGTGACCTTTATAAATCAGAGTTACCCATCTGGACCTGGTATATTAATATGCTGTCAAACAAAATCGCAAAAGGAGGACAGATCCCTGAGACGTGGAAGGGTGCAGAAATTATTCCAATATATAAAAAGGGCAACGTAAATCTTCCAATTAACTACAGACCGGTCAGTTTAATTGACAACCTACAAAAAGTTTTTGCAAAACAATTGTTAGTTAGACTGACGAGTTGGGTGACGGAGCAGCAGATCCTATCACCACTTCAGGCAGGGTTCCGCTCTAGAGTTAGCACGGTTGACCAGGTATTTAGGTTGACCGTGCTACACTGGAAATATGTAGTCTTGGCAAAGCAAACACTATATGTCACTTTTGTAGACCTGCGCTCTGCCTTTGACCTGGTCCCTAGAGACAAGCTTTGGGGAGTGCTACACAAAAGAGGGGCACCATCTGATATCATTCATTTATTAACACGTATGCATGAAGGCACATACGCTCAAGTAAGATGGGGTAACCAAGGCGAACTGACTAACAAGTTTCCCATTAAAAGAGGTGTTCGTCAGGGATGTGTCCTAGCGCCACTTTTGTTTTCTTTATTCATTAACGAGGTGGTCCAAGAACTCATGACATGCCAGAATGATGCTCCCAGCTTAGGCAATCAGAAAATCCCAATTCTTCTTTTTGCGGATGATTCTCTATTGATCTCAAAGACCCCTATGGGGCTGCAAATTCTTGTGGATAGATTTAAATCATTCTGCTGGAATTTTGGTTTAGAGCTGAACTCGAAGAAAACAAAATTGATGGTGCTTCGCTCTGGCTCTCGTAAGAAGTGTACGATCAGGTTAGATGGAGCTATTTTGGACCAGGTTAGCTCTATCGACTACTTGGGTGTGAGGCTTACAGACTCACTCCTCTGGGACGAACAAGTCGGTAAGAGTGGCGGGCTTTTGCAACATCGGGCAGCATCCATATTACGCCTTTACAGGAATACGATCGCTAAAGTTGTGTCTCCAGCAGTAAAGATCTATGTGGCCAAGGCACAGGGTGCTGCTGTTTATGGTGCAGAGATTTGGGGCATGACAGATAGCAGTAGGATAACTAAAATTGAGAATAGCTTTGCTCGGGCTCTATGTGCTTGTCCCACTAGCACCCCATTAACCCCCCTTTTTTTAGATCTAGGGCTTAAACGTATAGCCGATTTGATTATCTTACGGCCCCTACTATATTGGGTGAGGCTTTGGGTAGTTCCTGAACTGCCTATATATAAGTCTTCCCTATTAGAATTGTTAAAAACCTCTAACTCCATGTCCATACCATGGATCAAACACGTATCTAGTTGGTTTTGCATGCTAGGACTGAGGAACTTCTGGGAGAATCCCCAGCAACTTGTGAAGCCCCATGTAAAAGTATTGAAGAGAGCTTACTGGTCCCACATATGTAATAATTACATTTCTCAGAAATCGAATGGTCATTTAACTAACTCGTTTATTGATTTTAAATGGTACCCTGAGTTTGAACCATACTTAGATACAATACCTGATTTGTTAGGCAAAAGTTTGTATGCCAGATTTCGATTTGGAACATTACCCCTGAAGGCCTTAACGAGCAGATGGGGACCTAAGTCAAGCTCTGATACCTGTCCTGTATGTGGCATTCCTTCCGAAACAGTAGAACATTTTATGTTTTTTTGTCCCGCCTATTCAATCCCAAGGTTTAAATGGATATATAAAATCTGTAGGGAATTGAATTTAAGGAAATGTTTTTTAGCTTTGCGGATCTTAAAAAGCCACAATTCAAATGTGACAATTTACGCAGTAAGTAAGTTTTTAGCAACAGCATGGCGCATACGCACTTTTTATTTACAATGAGTTGAAATTGTTTTAAGACGGGCAAACATGGATCATTCTTTTTTTAAATTTTTCTATGACATTATGGTTTATATTATTATATTATATTGTATTGTATTGTATTGCTTTGATGGTCTGTTGGCCGAATAAAGCTTATGTGAAACACACATGCTTTCTACAATGTGCAGCACACATAGAAAGAACAAAACGTCATCAATGATTGTTTATGTGCAGGAAGGTGGCCCTTTCTGCACGTAAGCCATCATTAAATAATGAGGATTTGCTACTTTTGTGTGTGTTTCATTCTGCAATGCTGGCACCCTTGAACTACGGTGCAAGGGTGCCTGCTTTTGTGCTAGGGAGCTAATTTTTGCGCCAGGCTAGGAGAAACACAGGGATGCACCATATTTTCATAAATATGGCGCATCCCTGCTTTTCTGAAGTAGCGCAGTGCCTCGCTGCACCACTTTCTTGTAAATGAAGCCCATAGTTTAATTTTGATTTGAAAATCTTACTGAAAACGGGCCTGCCAGCCTAACCAACTATCAAAGTCTCAAATAGTAAAACGGGTAATATTCCCTATGGAAGAATATTGTAAAATAATGCATTGCAGTGCAAGCTTCCATCACTCACAGATATCTGCAGTTTTCTTTCATATAACGTGAGCTCAACCAGAACATATTGGACTGCTTTACATGAGCACCAGTTACATTACACAAGGATACATTCATATTTTCATATTTTTGTTTGCTGGCCAAGGGGATGTGAAGGGGCATAGTTATACTCCGTTTGCGCCGAAATTGCGTCGTTTTTTTTTACGCAATTTTGACGCAAAACTAACTCCATATTTATACTTTGGCGTTAGACGCGTCTAGCGCCAAAGTCCATGGAGTTAGCGTCATTTTTTAGCATGGACACCTACTTTGCGTTAATTATATGCAAGGTAGACGTTCCCGTCTAAAAAATCGACTCTGAGGCATGTGCGTGGGATTTATACTCCTGGGCAAAAATCACGCCCGGGAGTGGGCGGGTCAAAAAAAATGACGTAAGGCCGCTTTTGCGCCGTTTTTTAGCGCCTGCAAAAGGCAGGCGTTAAGGGACCTGTGGGCTCTGAAGGAGCCCAGAGGTGCCCCCCCATAACCCCAGGGACACCCCCTGTCACCCATGCCCCCCCCCAGGAGGACACCCAAGGCTGGAGGGACCCATCCCAGGGACATTAAGGTAAGTTCAGGTAAGTGTTTTTTTTTTTTTTTTTTTTTTTTTGTGGCATAGGGGGGCCTGATTTGTGCCCCCCTACATGCCACTATGCCCAATGACCATGCCCAGGGGACAGAAGTCCCCTGGGCATGGCCATTGGGCAAGGGGGCATGACTCCTGTCTTTGCTAAGACAGGAGTCATTTCTATGGGGGTTGGGAGTGAAAAAAAATGGCGCAAATCGGGTTGAGGCGAAAAAATTGCCTCAACCTGACTTGCCCCATTTCTTGACGCCCAAGCTCCATATCCCCCTACGCCGGCGCTGCCTGGTGTACGTCGTTTTTTTTAACGCACACCAGACGGCGCCGGCGGCTAACGCCGGCTAACGTCATTGAATAAATACGGCACCCGCATGGCGCTTCAGAATGGCGTTAGCCGGCGCTAATTTTTTTGACGCAAAACTGCGTTGGCGCAGTTTTGCGTCAAAAAGTATAAATATGGGCCGACGTCTTTTGCCCAGAATCAAAGGATGTTAAGCTGACGCTGAGACTCCAACCTGGTTCCACAGTTCCAGATTAGTTGAGAGCAGTTTTGAGGGCTGCATGCAGTGTATTCTCCCTTCAGTTCAGCAAGATCGCTGCAAGTTTATCACACATAGCATGGACAGCGGCAGTGAAAGTTGTCACTGCACACAGATCAGGTGACATGACACACTGACAGCAACATGCATGTTACAATTGCACTGCAAGTTGACATAGCACGGGCAGTAGCAGTCCAAGGTCCTTTCACACAAATCTTCACTTAAAGTGCTGTGAGAGAAGCTGAACAGTCTAGAAATAAAACCTACACCGTCGGACTCCAAGGAACAAGAAAAATAGAAGGACACAGAACAGGAGCAACTAAAATAGTTGAAAATTAAAACATGTTTCCAGCAGAATAGTTTTTACCTGGAGCCCTAGAGCAAACACTTTCTGTGGCGTCCCTTGTTGTTTTGTTTAACTCTTGAGGAGAACGTTTGTCATGTCAGGGGAAAAAGTCAAAGGTTCGGAATGGAAGATACCATAATGTGCCCTCTTATCCCAGACATAGGTACCCCCCGATCCAATTAATTATTGTTATTATGAAATATATAAGGGTAGATTTACTAAAGTATTGCCAGAATGCTCGCATGACGTAAATGTGTCTCCTATGCATTATAAAGGCGCAAGGGCAGCACAAAATTGTAAGGCACTGCACAAACATCCACAGAAACTTTGCTCTGCAGACAAGGAGGTGCTGGGGATTCTTAATATGCTTTGTACCAACCCGTTGATTCAGCCATATACTATGAGATGTTGTCTTGAACATTCTTTGTTCTCAAATCAGAAGCAGTTAGAGTTTTTGTACTTGATGTTGAAGAAAGATTTGTGTCAGCATTTTTGTCACTAAGTTTGTCCATTTGAGAACTATCAGTGTATCATTGTGGTGCAGAAATTTAGATGACGGAGGGCTGAAGAAAAGGCTTCTGTGACCTGCAGCTGGTCTCCTAATTCCAAACAACACCAGAATTGGGAAATAAAGCCCCACAGGTGAGGAGATAGCGGCATAAGATTCATCGTCTCCTGAGTGTAAAAGCAAATGCATATTGCTCCACTGCCGCTTCTACAAGTTACTCAAGAAAGAACTTGGGGCCAGATGTAGCAAAGTTTTGCGAGTCGCAAATGGCCCGATTCGCTATTTGCGACAATGCAAAATCGGAAATGGGATTCAAAAACCCCATTTCCGACTTGCAAAAAGCGAAGCGAGCCGTTTGCGACTCGCAAAAATTGCGACCCCATTTTGCGACCCGCAAATAGCAAGTCGCAATTTGCGAGTCGCAAAGCTTATGCAATTGCAACTCGCAAATTGCGACTAGTCGCAAAAAGCCCAGTTTGCATGTCCCATTTACCACTAACTCAGAGCAGGTGGTAACCATAACCAAAGCATAAAAGGAGACCCAGAAAGCATCTGGGTTACTCAAGATGGTGGAGATATACCTGATAGCAGTGAGGAGGAGAGTCCACGCCGCACAGCAGAGGAGGAGGAGGGGCCACAGACAGGAGAAGATATATAGAACAAGGCAGACTCTTTTTCAGCAAACTGAGGATGAGATATACGATAAATATCGCCTTAGCAGCGCAGCCATACTAGAATTAATTGATTTACTGAAACCACAGCTATAACACCAGACTCTGCGTGGCTGCGTCATCCCTACGCATGTGCAAGTGGTATGCTCACTGCACCTCTTGGCCTCAGGGAGCTATCAGGGGGTCATTGCTGTGGCAGGTGGGGTATCCCAAAGTGCAGTGTCAAGGTTCCTCAGGGCATTCCTAGATGCCTTAGTCACACACATGGCACGCTTCATATACCTACCAAGGAATGAGGCAGAAATAAACAGCACCAAGCTGGACTTTTACAGGATTGCAAACTTTCCCCATGTCATAGGATGTGTTGATGGGACACATATTCAAATATGCCCCCCTGCAAACCTGGAACATATTTTCCGCAACAGAAAGTGTACCCACTCACTGAATATTCAGGTTGTTTGTGACGCCCATTATATCATCACTGACATTGTAGCTAAGTTTCCAGGCAGTACCCATGACTCATACATTTTTAGGCATAGTGGGATACATCAAAGCCTGGAACGTGGGGAATTTGGAGACGGATACCTCCTAGGTAGAGCGACAGACACCTTGCAGACATACACACAGGTCACTGTGCACACCAATCAGGACTTCCTAACAGTGTACTTTTTGTGCCCAACAGGTGACAGTGCATATGCTCTAAGGCCATGGATTATGACTCAGTTTTTAACACCCAGCAATGAATGTGAGAGGTGATGCAACAATGCACATAATCGGACCAGGAACATCATAGAGCGCACCTTTGGACTCCTGAAAGCCAGATTCCGATGCCTCCACCGCAGTGGAGGTGCCCTCCAGTATACCCCCATTACAGCATTCAAAATTGTGGTCGCATGCGCCATCCTCCACAACATAGCCACCCGACGTGGGCTACCTCTCACCCCTGCAGACCCAGATCCTGATGATGAAGAGCAAGAACAACCACATCGCCATCATGGGGATCGGAGTATAGCTAATCAAGGCAGAATGAGACGGGAACACATCGCAAACCAATACTTTGGAAGGTACGTGTCAACTCCAACCATACTCACCTATTGACCAAAAACACCATTTGTTAAGTAGAACAAATAAACTATTTAATTAGTGCAGAAATTGAACTATATACAAGTAATGAATGTCCATGGGCATGAAAATGCAAACCAGGCATGTGGCACATTGACGTCATGTGCCACTTCAACAGGACCAGGGTAATCTCTATGACCTTCTGCCCCTCCTGTCAGCCTGGCTGGTCCCTGGTGCTTCTGCTGTGCTCTGCCTGGTACTCCTGAGCACCCTACTGTCAGTGGCAGAGACACTGCTCACTGTAGAGCCCTCCTCACTGTCCTGGGGTGTTTCCCCTGTGCCCCAAGACAGATGCCGTGCCTCCATCAAGTCAATGACGTGCGTGAGACGTCCCAGGCCCCTAGCCACATCCCCAGCGAAATGGCCCATTTCCACCTGCAGCCCAACTGTCCTCCTCGACAGGCCTGTGGTGTTCATAGCCAGCCTGCCGATGGATGTGGCCATCCTGTCTAGTCTGTGCAGGAGCTGACGGTCCCTGCGCCGCCCACCCTCGGCCTGGGCCAGTAGTCCTCCCGCCAGTTCCCTCATGGCTAGGGCAAGGTCCCCAGTGTTCGTGCATATCATGTCCATCCTGGAGTTCAGTTGCTGCATGCTGGCCTCGTTATTGCGCACGAAGCGGTGCAGCACACCACTAATCCTCCCTAAAATTCTATTTTGTAGGCACTGACCATGCAGCAGCTGTGCCTCACTGGTGCTGGGAGGTTGTTGGCCAGACTGCAGCCCTGATGTCCTGGACCTGCGTCGCCTGCGCAGCGGTGGCTGCCCTGTGTGTTCCACGGTCTCACTCCTGCCTGTTGCTGGCGCAGCCTCTTGGGATACAGTTGCAGCAGGTGTGCATACTGCAGGGATGATGTTGGCCGTGCAGGTGGTAGTGCTGGCGGGTCCTGAGGTGTCCTCATGGGGCTGGCTGATTTGAGTAGTGGTGGTGTCTTGTGAGAGACCTGTGGGACATGGGGAACAGACTGTCAGTGTCTACTATCTGTTGCACACTTCCTAATAAACATTTGCCTATGAACTGCCTACTTGACTACATTTCCCATAATGCATCATTCTGGTGTTTGCTACCCTGAAATGGAGCTATCTTGGTTGAGCATGCCCCTGTGTACATGGTGGGTGGGGGTATGGCATTGATAGGGGTACAGGCATGTCACATGGTACTCACCGGTTGATGTGCTGGGCTCTGAGGTGTCCAGGTCCCCAAATCCGGATACTGCCTCCTGCTCCAGGGGTGTGGGTGGTGGCACTGACGATGGTCCCCCTCCTGTGCCTCTCATCTCCCGGAGCCTTTCAGCCACCCTCTCCTTGGTCCGGGAGCGGAGGTTATACCACCTTTTTTTGATGTCATCAATGCTCCTGTGGCTCACCCCCAGGGAATTTATTTTGTCCTGGATGTCCTGCCACAGCTGTTTCTTGGTGGCTTCAGGCACATTTAGGGCTGCCTTGCCAAATAATTCATCATAGTGCTGACAGCATTCGTCTGTCAGCACCTCCAGCTCCCTCTCTGAGAACTTCAGCTTTCTCTTCCTTGGAGTTCCTTCCATGGCAGCTGTTGTTTCTCCTGTGTGCAGTTCAGCAGTTATAAAAGGGTGTGGTCCTCCCTCCTCCCAGGTGTATTAGTAAACTTCCTGGCTGTGATGTCATCATCATGTGCCAGGAAGTGTTTCCAGAGTGTTCTGGAGTGGTTTCTGGAGTGTTCTGCAGCACCTGTAATCAATTTATATGCAACTCGCAATTTGCGACACCCACTCGCAAATTGCGAGTTCGTTTTTTGCACGGTCGCAAAAAGCGACCTCGCAATCGGCAGACTCGCACACTGCGTTGCGACTCCGGGTGCGAGTCGCTATTTCGGCACTGTTGTTTTGCCTGCATTTCGATTTGCGACTCGCATTTTGCGAGTCGCACAAACTCGCAAATTGTGAGTCGCAAATTTTTTTTTTCCTACATCTGGCCCAAAGTCCTGTGGTGATCAGTACACTCATTTTCCCCAAGATCTTCCACAGCCATGTATCAACATCCCCCAGGGCCTGACACAATCTAAACTTTCCTACTGGGCCCAGTGTCCCTTGGACTGATAACAGAAGTCTGAGCACTGCCATGGTCCTCCCTCTGATAGTGTGCAGCACCTGCTTGCATGCCAATGTCTAGGATAGCGTGCTGCACACCACTTCACCACTGTTCACCCACCAGGACGCAGGCAGGGGCAATAAGCTGCTAGCTCCAGCACCAGAATTACTGTCTGCTGAGCAGGGAGGTGGCTGGGGGTGCACTGGAGTGGGGTGCCCACGCTGTTTCTATTCTGTACACTAGAGGTGGGCAAAAGATTTCGCTCCGCCGTGGGAGTTGGTAGAGGTTTTCCCATTCTGCACAGAGCATGGAATTCAGGCAAAACTCTGCCAGCTGCTGCGTGCCAGCTTTTTTTTTCACATCACAACATTGCATTGGCAAATTCCATTTTTGGGTGCTAGAACTTTTCCCGGTGAGATTTCTCAATACAGGTGGTCGTGGCAGGTCACAAAAGTTCATATTGGGAAAGATGCTGCTTGAGTAACAAAATGTACTCGGGTGGCAGAAAGAAGCAGCGTCCTCTGGTGGACGACATGGTGCCGTTCACCCTGATTTTACAGCACAAAAGAAATTTTCAGCTCTTAAAAGCAGAACGGACTTCGCAATGTGCCCGATTCCGCCCTCTCTCGGAACTCTGCAGAATCTCGCAGTTTTTGTGTACCTCCTCACAATTCCTCAGAGTGAAACTCCATGAATTCCACCCAGGCCTACTGTACACACTCCGAGTGGTCCACTGAAGGGCAGGGCACCCAGCCTTCTATAATGGGATTGCGGCACAAGGACGCTTGTAGAAAAAAAGGAGGAAGAAAAACCTTTTAAGAAAGTGGTGAAGCTGCTAATCAATTACTCATTGTAGGAGGCTGGACTGGCTTGTAGTGAGTACCAAGGGGTACTTACACCTTGCACCAGGCCCAGTTATCCCTTATTAGTGTATAGGGTGTCTAGCAGCTTAGGCTGATAGATAATGGTAGCTTAGCAGAGCAGCTTAGGCTGAACTAGGAGACGAGTGAAGCTCCTACATTACCACTAGTGTCATATGCACAATATCATAAGAAAACACAATACACAGATATACTAAAAATAAAGGTACTTTATTTTTATGACAATATGCCAAAAGTATCTCAGTGAGTACCCTCAGTATGAGGATAGCAAATATACACAAGATATATGTACACAATACCAAAATATGCAGTAATAGTATTAGAAAACAGTGCAAACAATGTATAGTTAAAATAGGATGCAATGGGAACACATAGGGATAGGGGCAACACAAACCATATACTCCAAAAGTGGAATGCGAACCACGAATGGACCCCAAACCTATGTGACCTTGTAGAGGGTCGCTGGGACTATTAGAAAATAGTAAGGGTTAGAAAAATAGCCCACCCCAAGACCCTGAAAAGTGAGTGCAAAGTGCACTAAAGTTCCCCAAAGGACATAGAAGTCGTGATAGGGGAATTCTGCAGGAAAGACACAAACCAGCAATGCAACAACGATGGATTTCCAGTTGAGGGTACCTGTGGAACAAGGGGACCAAGTCCAAAAGTCACAAGCAAGTCGGAGATGGGCAGATGCCCAGGAAATGCCAGCTGTGGGTGCAAAGAAGCTGCTGCTGGACAGTAGAAGCTGAAGGTTTTGCAGGAACGACAAAGGCTAGAGACTTCCCCTTTGGAGGATGGATCCCCCACGCCATGGAGAGTTGTGCAGAAGTGTTTTCCTGAATAAAGACCGCCAACAAGCCTTGCTAGCTGCAAATTGTGCGGTTAGGGTTTTTGGATGCTGCTGTGGCCCAGGAGAGAGCAGGATGTCGCCAGTTGCGTCTGGGGACAGAAGGGGCGTCGAGCAAGACAAGGAGCCCTCTCAGAAGCAGGCAGCACCCGCAGAAGTGCTGGAACAGGCACTACAAACTGGAGTGAAATGGTGCTCACCCGAAGTTGCACAAAGGAGTCCCACGCCGCCGGAGGACAACTTAGGAGGTCGTGCAATGCAGGTTAGAGTGCCATGGACCCAGGCTGGACCGTGCACAAAGGATTTCCGCCGGAAGTGCACGGAGGCCGGAGTTGCTGCAAAAGTCGTGGTTTCCAGCAATGCAGTCTGGCATGGGGAGGCAAGGACTTACCTCCACCAAACTTGGACTGAAGAGTCACTGGACTGTGGGAGTCACTTGGACAGAGTTGCTGGATTCAAGGGACCTCGCTCGTCATGCTGAGAGGAGACCCAGGGTACCGGTGATGCAGTTCTTTGGGGCCTGCGGTTGCAAGGGGACGATTCCGTTGACCCACGGGAGATTTCTTCAGAGCTTCTAGTGCAGAGAGGAGGCAGACTACCCCCACAGCATGCACCACCAGGAAAACAGTTGAGAAGGCGGCAGGATCAGCGTTACAGAGTTGCAGTAGTCGTCTTCGCTACTTTGTTGCAGTTTTGCAGGCTTCCAGCGTGGTCAGCAGTCGATTCCTTGGCAGAAGGTGAAGAGAGAGATGCAGAGGAACTCTGATGAGCTCTTGGATTCGTTATCTAAGGAATCCCCAAAGACAGAGACCCTAAATAGCCAGAAAAGAGGGTGTGGCTACTTAGGAGAGAGGATAGGCTAGCAACACCTGAAGGAGCCTATCAGAAGGAGTCTCGAACGTCACCTGCTGGCACTGGCCACTCAGAGCAGTCCAGTGTGCCAGCAGCACCTCTGTTTCCAAGATGGCAGAGGTCTGGAGCACACTGGAGGAGCTCTGGGCACATCCCAGGGGAGGTGCAGGTCAGGGGAGTGGTCACTCCCCTTTCCTTTGTCCAGTTTCGCGCCAGAGCAGGGCTGAGGGGTCCCTGAACCGGTGTAGACTGGCTTATGCAGAAATGGGCACCATGTGTGCCCATGAAAGCATTTCCAGAGGCTGGGGGAGGCTACTCCTCCCCTGCCTTCACACCATTTTCCAAAGGGAGAGGGTGTAACACCCTCTCTCAGAGGAAGTCCTTTGTTCTGCCATCCTGGGCCAAGCCTGGCTGGACCCCAGGAGGGCAGAAACCTGTCTGAGGGGTTGGCAGCAGCAGCAGCTGCAGTGAAACCCTGGGAAAGGCAGTTTGGCAGTGCCAGGGTCTGTGCTAGAGACCCGTGGGATCATGGGATTGCACCAACAATGCCAGGATGGCATAGAGGGGGCAATTCCATGATCTTAGACATGGTACATGGCCATATTCGGAGTTACCATTGTGAAGCTACATATAGGTAGTGACCTATATGTAGTGCACGCGTGTAATGGTGTCCCCGCACTCACAAAGTCCGGGGAATTGGCCCTGAACAATGTGGGGGCATCTTGGCTAGTGCCAGGGTGCCCACACACTAAGTAACTTAGCACCCAACCTTTACCAGGTAAAGGTTAGACATATAGGTGACTTATAAGTTACTTAAGTGCAGTGTAAAATGGCTGTGAAATAACGTGGACGTTATTTCACTCAGGCTGCAGTGGCAGGCCTGTGTAAGAATTGTCAGAGCTCCCTATGGGTGGCAAAAGAAATGCTGTAGCACATAGGGATCTCCTGGAACTCCAATACCCTGGGTACCTCAGTACCATATACTAGGGAATTATAAGGGTGTTCCAGTAAGCCAATGTAAATTGGTAAAATTGGTCACTAGCCTGTTATTGACAATTTGAAAGAAATGAGAGAGCATAACCACTGAGGTTCTGGTTAGCAGAGCCTCAGTGAGACAGTTAGTCATAACACAGGTAACACATTCAGGCACACTTATGAGCACTGGGGCCCTGGCTGGCAGGGTCCCAGTGACACATACAACTAAAACAACATATATACAGTGAAAAATGGGGGTAACATGCCAGGCAAGATGGTACTTTCCTACACACATCCTCTAAGGTTAACATAGAGCCCCACAGTCCTCTGGAAGTAGACCACAGAATCCACCAATCCTAATGTGTCTGGTGGTTGATTTAAGTCTCCCATGCGGCTAGAGTGATACTCCCCCAGTATGTTTTTTGCTTGTTTTAAAGCAGTAGCACTCCTGGAGCTTTTACTTTTGTACATGAGTTCTGCAGTGTGTTAACCTCTCTTGGTTGGTCCTAATACTGCAGTGGCAACAGTTTAAAAGTAGAAATGAGAATCTGAGGCACATATTTTTCAATGGAATGCTTTACTGACAATGTTGATAATTGACAATGCAAGGTTTTATACTCTATTGATAAGTATTTAATGTGGGTACTAACTCTGTTGAGTTCAGTGGTGTTGCAGGAGGATTATAACATGTTTCTGCTTGTACTACTGTGGTGACACCTTGACAAAGTCAGTAGGCCTACCTTATTGATAATAAACTCCCTTATATTGTGATATTTTATATAGTAGAGGTGGGATTTGTGATTATGATTTCAGGGCCTGTGGGGGGGGGGGACAGACCTGATCCAAGGGTGTCACCAAAGGCATTTCCCCCTACCTGAGTGTATATGTATGCAATTAATGCATAGTGGTTAGTGGTGTCTGTCTAATAAAAACTTTCGTTTTTATAGGAAAAACTAACAATGATTAGACCATGATTTGAGTATTGTTGTTGTATACCTGTAGACGAAGGTTATTAGTCTCCACCACCTCTCTTGAGTAGGCATTTGACTGCTTTGCTACCAAAGACTACAATGGGGTACGTGGTTCCCAGTAAGCGAACACTGCAGGGTTATTACTTGTGAAGGACTCACATCCTTCACAACTAATAATCCAATTTCTTACAACCTTAATATCAAGGATAGACATAATTATGTGATGAATTACCACAACATGACAAGGTTGGGCTGGGGTTGTTCCAAGGGTAGCTAGTATGTGCTCAAAAATAGACACTACATAGCAAAAATTGACCAATTTTACGCCATGGACTGTCATATCGCCACCAAAAACGTCCTCAAATACGTGGATGTGGACTCATATTATGCAGGGACATCCTGCAAAAATTAGAAGTTGTTTTATATAGCAGTCATAGCCCCACAGTACAATGTTGTTGGATATCGTCTGGAGCCTGCAGAAGCACGTTACAAAATATATTTTTTTCTCAACACCATCAAGTAAACCTCTACGTATTTCCGCATGTATAAACGCTAGTACTGCTTGGTATGCAAATACATGATGTGATGACTGATGGAAAAAGGTTTTAGGTGGTTTTCCCCAAATGTCAAACCCAACTTATAAATATGGAAGAAAGGGTGCTCTAATATTATTACTAGAGCATTACTTTCAGCTATATTTACCAAAGTGCACATAATTGGAGGTAAAGAAATACTCCTACAATATTGTTCAATTACTTTTAATTGTCATTAAGGTGGTTAAGATGGCCCTGTAAATGGATATCTGATGTGATTTTTGGGTCACAATTTAGGATTTCATCAAGGGTAATTCAGGCGTTCATCCTCCTGAAGTCAGTAAACTAATTACAACACTTACAATCAGCCAGAAATATGCTATATATAAAATAACCATTGAAAAAGCCAATAGGCCTGCGTACGTTCCTAGTAAAAGATTCCTAGTTTTGCTTCCTTTACTATGTTACTGTTAGAGAACACTACTTTTTCCATCCTACTTAACACTGACTTATTCTTTCAAATTCTGCCAGTTGTAATCACATTGATTGTTGGTAAGTGGTGATATACTAGAGGAGGATTTCATTTATAAGCCAGTCTTATTTGTATTTCATCAGCAGGACACCAAAAGAAAGCCATAAGAGGAACCACACTATTGCTTCCGTAGCAATTAATTTAATTTGTGCCAATACAAGGAGACCATCAGGATGCACACAGACCGTGCACCACAAAGAGGTGGTGAAGAGTCACTGTGTCCTCCAAAGGGGAAAAAGTGAAACCCCAGGCATCTCCATGCAGGTGCCAGAAGTGCAATCTTTGCCCCCCCCCCCCCAACTTCAAATACAGTTTGGGTCGGGTTGCTTCCTTCACGGTGAATGGTGGCCGCTGCACCAAACACCCATTCCATCTTTCACTAACACATTCTCCATAGTGCATGTGTTTTGTGTATTTGTAAAGCGCACTATCACCCGTGAGGGTATCCTAGCTCTAAGCAGATGTGTGTATCTAGCCCTGCCTATAGTTATTTTAAAAGCAGGGTCTTCAGCTTCTTCTTGCAGAATTTTTGAAGAGAGGAGAAGGCTTTGATATGGAGTGTGAGGGTTACCCACCCTTTAGGAGCGGCGTAAGACACTGCTGGTCCTCCCGATCACGTTCTCGTTCTCTGTATGCGTGGGATGGGTGAGAGTAGGAATCCTGTGAAGCTGAGGGGTTTGGATGGTTAGTGGAAAGAGATGCACCTGGTTAGGTAGGTGAGCCTGAGTTGTGTAGTGTCTTGAATGTGAGGACTGGTTTGCATCTGGCCCGCCCAGTTAAGGGTGCACTGTGGCACAGAATGTGATAAAGCACTCTACATTACACGATCCGGGTGTTCTCAGAGTTTATGTAAATAATTTTGACATTGGTACAAAAAAAGACTAATTAATGGCTGCGAACTCTTTTTAAACACACGTTGCAGATGTTACCATTTTAGCATGGCTCTGCTTTTGCTGATTCAGAACTACACACCAAGCGCAGGCTAGACTTATATGTGTTCATATCTAGATCACTGAAACACTACCAAAGGGTACAGAAATCGTTTTTGTCTGAACTAACGTTGCACAAACAATCAAATAAAGTAACTGTCGAATGGCATTGAAGCAAACACCTACAAGGATGCATATGTTTGCGCTAAGCCTGCTGAAATGAAGGTGTGCTGGCAAACGCAGATGCATTCACACCTACTGTTTGGAAATATCTATGCAGTTTGATGCATGTTGAGCATGTTTGTGTAAAATACAAAGTATGACAGATGCTCACGCATACATTCAGTCTGTGAATTTGAACTGGACGATGAAGACAAGAGTACTGAGGCTGGAATGAGGCCCATAATTTTAGGATCTTGTGATGTTTCAGGCTTTGACTGATGAAAAACATTCCCACATATGTTTGAGGCAGGAAGCAGAACAGAGCCGTCTGTGGTTGTTCGGGTTACGGGAGTCACCATCTTTGAAGGCCGAGAACCCTTGCTGATTTCAAAGCTTCTGGAATGGCATCTGTGGTGAGCGAGTGAAAGATTTATGTGGTGGGAAAACCGGCAGCAGATAGCAGTGCTGGCTGCTTTCTGTTATTTGATATCAGTAGTACCAACCCTTGGTGCTTGTTGCTGAAGACTACAAATCACAGAATTTGAGAATGAACGAACCGCCGTTTACACTGGGGATTTAAATACTTCAAAGTGTCTGGAATTGTATAAGTAAATATTAGCCTTGCGTGGGAGGAAAAAACATTGATTTATTTGTGTAAATTTGAAGTCGAAGATTTGGGTAGAGGATGAGGCATAATCGCTGGAGCTGCCGACTTGGGTACTGGCAACCAAGTTTGAGTCCTCGCATCAACTCAACAGCCTGTGATTCTGGGCAAATCACTTAGGGGGTTATTCTAACTTTGGAGGAGGTGTTAATCCATCCCAAAAGTGACGGAAAAGTGACGGATTTACCACCAGCCGTATTACGAGTCCATTATATCCTATGGAACTCGTAATACGGCTGGTGGTATATCCGTCACTTTACCGTCACTTTTGGGACGGATTAACACTCCTCCAAAGTTAGAATAACCCCCTTAATCTCCCCCACCTAATAAAAATAAAAAAAAAGACTTTATGTCTCTGTAAGGTAAATGGTGCTCATGTAAAGCGCGCTGATACCTTTGGGTCGAGTTTGTGCTATGTAAGCCAGTAAAAAAGAAAGTATTGGCTCTTATAGACCAGGAATACAGCCTGTTAGCGGCTATGGCCCAGATGTACTAACATTTGAAACAGCACAATGGAGCAAGTCGACTTGCTGCGCTGAGTCAAGTGGAGGGAGAAGGAATGCACTGTAATTACTAAGATATGACACGATCCTGCTCTCTCTCACTTTTAGCTGGAAGCACCAATGCAGGCAGCTCTGCGCTATGGTGCAAGGGTGCCATGGTTACAACCAGGATTGTTTTTGCAGGAAGGGACACCCCCTCCACAAAAACAATCCCAAGTAGCATTTTCTTCTTTCTGTATGGTATGGAATGTAGCACATGTAGAAAGAGGAAATAATGAGGAGAAAAAAAATATTCATTACGTATCACCTGGGACGGCGTAGTGTTTTGATGCATTCCCAGGTTTACTACTCTTGGTAAATCTGGGAATGCTTGTGAAATTATGAATCGATGTGTGCTAACACCCATGCTGGACCCTTGCGGAAAACCTTCCTCATGCAGACTAAGGCAAGGCAGTGGCTTGTACTGCCTTTTATTACTCCAGATTTACCACCTAAGGGCCAGAGCGTTTGACTTTGGAAGTGGGGAACAGGGTTTGAGTCTCAGCATTGGCTCAACAATCTGTGATTTGGGGCAAACAATTAAGTATCCTGATGCCTAGAAAACAAAGCAAAACAAGCATTTTCAATGCAATAGGTTTTGCATTTACTTGAGTTGGAGCTATTGGCATTGTAAATGCATAACTGGACTTTTTTTGAAACATTAATTGGCCAACCCTGACGCATATTCTGGCCCTTTCTGCCACATAATTCCAGAGCCCCTGCCTATAACTAAAGGGCTAGTAGACCTACCGGAATATTTTTTTAAACTAGGCCCTTAAAACACAAACTACTCCCAGGTGAAAAACATATTTCCTTGGCAGTTGTTACAGGTGACATTGCAGGTGAGGCAATGAAAAAAATAATTCTACTCCTAGATTGTGTGCTTATTGGTTCACTGTCCCTTTACTGCAGTCTGGGGAGTCAAACAAAACACCCATGATTTTTCACAAAATTGAGGAGAGCCATTTCACATGATATTAATGATCCTCAGTTAGTCTTGAACTGAACTATTAGTTATAAAATATTGACCATTGTACAGCATAATCAACTGTAAGCTCTCCTTGAGGTTAGGGTTATAAATACACGCACACACAGCTCAGGTTTCACAGACTCAAGCATATGTAGTTTATCCAGTCAGGTTTCTACTTTATATTTGCAGCTGGTATCTATGGAAATAAAACTACAAATTCCAGAATGGAAAGCAGAAACATAAACTAAATTAACGAATCACACATCAAATTATGGAGCTGGATAACTCTACGAATACTACTCCAAGGGCTGGTTTCCAGCTTGTAACACATTATAAAAATAAAACTACAGTTCTAGAATGAAAAGCAGAAACATAAACTAAATGGGTGAATCACGTTTTGAACAAGGGATCTGAACAACTCTATGAATAATACTCTAAGGGCTGGCTTCCAACTATACGATATTACAGTTGGAATTCCCTCTCGAATAGTACTGTATCATAGTAAAAAATCAGAATAGCCAGAATTTAAGCACCTTACCTGACTGTTTTCCTCATGGACTGCAGCTACAGCTCATGAGCTGGGGTTGGCTGCCTGCACAGGGTTCGGAAGGAAGCAGTCACAGTGCACAAATTTCAAAGGTATTTATCAAAGCAGTTCAGTAAAGTTGTAATATTGCGCTCAAACAAATAACTCATTATTCCTGGAGGCCCTAAAAAACAAACATCTCCAAAGCAGAAAATAGCTTTAAAGCACTATGCAGTAACACGGCTGCTGCATATAAATGTAAAAGCACTAAATACTGAGGCAACATAATTTTAAAGCTATATGGGGCCTATATATTCCATTTCCAGCCACTCCCGGCCCCTTCAGCTCACTATTACAGCTGGTTTTTTTTCTATTTGAGACGTTTTTCCATTTAGAGAGCATCTAATGTAAAAATGTCAAAATAACTCTTGTGATTTATGTTCTTTCTGGAGAGAGAATGTACTTTTGTCTAGTGGAAGCTTGGAGTCATCATAAGGTAGAACAGAGGGTTAATGTGCCTGCTGCAAAGAATGTGTGCTAGGCAAATCACAAAGTGCATATAATGTAAAAATGTCAAAATAACTCTTGTGATTTATGTTCTTTCTGGAGAGAGAATGTACTTTTGTCTAGTGGAAGCTTGGAGTCATTATAAGATAGCGAAGGCGGATAATGTGCCTACTGCAAAGAACCTGTACCAAGCAGATCACAAAGTGCATGTAAAGTAAAAATGTAAAAATACCTCTGGCGATCAATGTTCTTTCTGGAGAGAGAACGACTTTGTATTTCCTCCTCCAGGTCAAATCTCGACTATGAAGTCACTCGAGGTCTCTGCTATGTGTCTTGGTGACCCTTTGTTTTGTCCACGCTCCCTACCCCCTGCTTCTGACTCCACAGAGATCTCATTTCCCATACTGGACACAGTGACACCTCCCTACAGCTTCCCCGGGCATGACAGGTGATAGAGCTTTCAATACACCTCAGGACCTGGAAGGAAAATGCTTTCCGATGAGCCTAGAAGCGCTAGTGCTAATAAGAAACAAATACATAAATATTTACCATGCATTATCCAAGAAGGTAATCCGGTAGCCCACAGATCATGCAAATAAAAGCCAAAAGCAAAAATGAAAATGACTCGTATTAGGTAACAGTGTAAACAATGTGAGCAGCGCTCCGATACCGCCGATCGAGTTTGCGCTCTGAGCGTTGTGAGCGCCAGGGCAACCACGAAGCGCTGGCAAAAGAAAAAAGTAGTTAGTCAATGCTGAAGTATGTAGGCAATCATGCAATAATCCATGCAAAAGGGTTGGTCCCCAAGGTGGTAACAAAACAACCCCAAGGCAGGACAAATGTAAAGCTTTTACCAATGACATCAAGGGATTTTTGAAAGGCAAGTCCACAAATGAATGAAAGTGATGGGGTGAGGTGGGTGTGGTTAAAAGCCCACAACAGGTTGAAGGGCTTGTGCAATTTTCCTAAAAATGTATATATCCTTGTAAAATATACCTGGTGCTCATATAATACGCTCCCATAACTTCTGGTCGAGTTGGTGCTTTATAAAAGTGCAAAAAAAAGTCATTGCTGGAGTCTGAACAGTTTCAGCTGCATGTTGCCTTTCATGTTGAACTCTGTGTGCCTGGTAATAAACCATTCTGGTTAAAGCTGGGAAACACTTTTGTCATCATTCTAAAAGAGACTGCACAGTCATCAGTGTATTTTGTTAGCTCCGTACATCATGTGACATTTATTGCAATATCATATCATTTTCCAAGATACTGAACAGAATTTATGTGACTTTACCTCTAAATTGATATATTATACCAAGCATCTGATTTATTTCCAGCTTGGAGATCAGCCTGTTTTTATTTATTTTGCTACATTATTTCAAAGAGATCGAGACAGGTCGTAAACAGAACCCGATTCGATTAGATCAGGACCAGTCATCAATCTTGAGGAACCTCCTGTACTGAAAAGCAAAATGGCTCCACTATATTTTGCTCCTACCATGTTTTATATTGTTTTCCTCTCCTCCAGGTACTTGTTATGTTTTAAATTTAGAGAACAATAGCTTGTAATCTATAAAACACGCCCAACGAGAACATACACAAAAATGTAGACTACAATGTATGGACATATTTTTACAGCGTGGATGATTGCACCCTTACCAGCGAAACGTCTAACAAATAAAATTAAAAGATGTGCAAGTCTAACAGTAGCTGAGGCATCACTGTTAACAAGCACCGCTAACACCAATAGATCTCACCTTTGAAAGGCATTGGTCTACCTTTTGGATTTGCAGGTCTTGTCCATCGTGAAAAGCATCAGTAAAAAAGAAAACAAAATAGAAGCTTGTTGCTAAAGATATACACCATTAGCAAGAAAAAGGTAAAATCCAGCTTCTTCGTGAAGACTTATATCAACAGTCAATTTGCATTTTGGCCCAGTGACTGGCAGCAGTCGCTACAACAGTCAACCCATCGAGGTGCCCAGAGCCCATACATGACTGAATCTAGGTACATGCCTGATGTGTAATCAGGTAGGAAGGGCCCTCCGTAACCCGTTCCTCAACAATAAAACCCCTTCTATGACTGTGTGAACTGCATATTGTTATTGGCACCTGTCACAAGTCTGCAGCGTGTCTTGTGAACGTCACCTGCCAGTGACCAACACGCTTTAGAGAAGCAGCGCTGTAGAGAATATAATCCGTTTTTGCTCAAGTATTATTTAAAAGACAAAAAAACTAAAAGGAAGTTATTTAAAAAAAAAGGAAGGGGGCTTTTCTATTTGCTTCTTTATCTTTTGACAAACTGCTAGAGCTGCAAACAATATTTAGTAGGTGTACTAACAGAAACTGCAATGCATTTAAAGTTACACAGTCAACATTGTTTTCCTAAAGCGTTTCTTCAGTCAGTTTTAGAGTGACCACCCACCGCCATTTCCCGATACCCTGTGGCTTGACCTTCCACTTGCCTCTCAGTTTGTTTCTCTTAGGTACAGTTTATTAGTTACTTGCTGTTTCGTTTAATGTTCTCTCTTCCAGCGTTTTGTCCAAGTCCTCTTTAGGACAAAGGACTTGCCAGCATTAGTTCTTCCAATGTTGTAGACCAAAACAAGAGTAAATGCATCTTCACGGGACTAAAGGTTAAATAGACTCTTCGCGGGCATGTTTTAAGATTGCATCACCTGGCTGAGAATTGCCAGCCATACCTGCTTCCTTGCCATGTCCTTGATCTTGAATGACAGATTGTAAGGCTGACTCTCCACTTTAACCTCTATGCCCTTCTTTGGCTTTAGGGTGCAAAGGGCTGTTTATATGACAAGTGCCACTAAGCGTGTGCTCCTGCTTTCTTTACCCTGTGGGCACTTTGGCATTTCACAAGGGGTCGTAGATACTTGCACGGTTTGTTCTGTATATAGGTCGTGCCGGTCCACATGTTGCGCCGGAGCGACCTCAGTGGCCTGCTCCATGGGAATCCTTTGCCTCTGCACCCACACCATATTATAGACCTGAGGAAAACAAAAATAAAAATGGGTGGATTGCTTGAATTAATCTCCATCACTGGCATTTGTTCTGGGTGGCAATTCAGTTCATAATGTATTTGCCCGCCTCAGACAGGACCCACCCACCATATGCAAATCTGTCTTGGTCCAGCTTCAATAGGAACAGTTCAGTCTGAACTGGTAGACAAGGTCACTTCTGAATGGGACCACAAGCAACCACATACTGGTCCAAGCCTATTTTGGCCTCATCAGTAGTGTACAGTTTGAGTGCTACGGCAGAGTGAGGATGGGACCCACATTTGGGCTTACCTGTCACTGTTAAGGGGTTCCATGGAGGGAAAAAACACAGAGTTTGTATTCCTCAATATTATACACATAGGCACAAAAGCAAAGAAGCCATGTGAAGGTGCACTGAATTTTCACTAGCCATGATACTGTGGTCCTATGAGTGCCCTCAGCAACACCTTCAGCATGCAGGTGCAGTCACTCACTTGACTGGCTTGCAGGGGAATTCCCCGCTCTATTATACATTTGATGGCAGGGTTGCCACCTGAATGAAAGGTGGACCAGCTATTTCGAACAGTTGTCGACCTTATACTAAAACACAAACCCATAGTGGCACAAATTTGCGGATGTCCTTGGGAAGGTGCCTCACCTGTAGGAGGAGACACCACACTCTCAGTCTGCACCCTGCTCACCCTAGTCAATGCAGCCTTTATTTTAAACCATTCAATGTAAACAAAGGACAATCAAAAGGCAAGAGAAAACACATGAAGCCTGCACATTACTTGGATGGAGAAGCACGGAATAGGCATAAAAACACAGACAAAAGGAACCAACAATAATAAGTAATGCAGAAAGGAAAGCAAAGGTCAACCACAAATCAAGGAAACTAAGGAATGAATGCAAATATTTGTAGATAATTATGAAGATGTTAGGAGTATATTTTTATTCTATTCTTCTACTTGAACGCACAGTAAGAGCTGAGTGTTATACATGATTTACGTAAGGACTACATTGTCTTAAGCCTGACATGCGCAGGAAGTCACTTCCTCCAAGGTCACCAAAAGTCATAGGAGATTACATAAAAGGTAACTCTGGAATTCTAGGTTTTAAACACTTTTCCACTGTGGCTGTATTTCTTGCAGCATTTATACATTACCCACAATACTTGCACATAATCTTTGAATTTGCTCGCAAGGGTGTGCAGTCCTGGTATTGCTTTTAAAAATTAAAACGCTGTATATGTGCTGTAAAAAGACGAGCTAAATAATGGCAAACACGTTTCACGTTTTTCTTTAAATTAATGGTTTAGAATAAGAGCCCATAATTTACTGGCGCAGATTCAAAATTGATATAAACTATAATGGAATTGTAATTTAGGAAAATACGAATTTCCTGGGCTTTTTATTTTAATGTACACTTGGTATAATTACAGTGGAGCTTCAATCAAAATGCTAAATATATATTAAAAAAAAGACATGAAGTACACTAAATAATTTTATGAAGTATAATTTCGTTTGGAAATGTTTTGATAGTGTATTTGCTAAGAAGCATGTCTATTTAACTGACACATCGTTTAGAAATATATATTTCAGCAATACACCGGTCTTTCTCCATGTTGAATACTATTCTCACTCTTAGATGTTTTTGATTCAGGAATAAAGTATTGATTTTTTTAATTATCTAGGGTAACTCTCGGCTTCTTTTCTCTGCGTTCCAAGCCTCCCTCTATCACATATTCTAGACAAACATTTCTTGCAGAAGTGACTTTCCATAAACATCTGTATTTTTCTATGATTCATTTGCTTATTTTTTTGTGGGGGGTTTCTTCTTCAATAAAAGACGCTTTTTCATGGTAGGGAAATAAATTGTTCAGAAATTCAATCTGTTGTAAATGATGCAGTCCCCAAAGGCAAGGCCTGGATGGCCTGTGCTGGGATTCCGGAGGGAACTTGCCTTAGGCCAGACCGTGCAACGGGTAAGCACAAAGGCTAGGCTGCCATTCCATGTCGGATGCATGATTGGTCAGAGATGACAATGCAATTGATCATCTTCCCTTCAGCTGCTAGAGTTGAACTTTCCAGAAATGCCATTGTGCTGTGAAGGACACTGCTCACTCCCCGCCCTTCAGTTGCGCATCCAGTTGTCGTGTTGAAGAGACAGCCCGACCTCAGTGCTGACGTTGAAGGTCTGTGCTGCAAAGAACATTTCGCATCTGTCCTCCCTTTCGTTGTGGCATGGCTGGATACGCATAGTCTGTATCTGTGAGTTGAAACCAAGGTCGTCAAAGCAAGGGATGGCCAAGAAGAAACCATGCATCAAGATCATCCTTTGAAAGACGATCCTGTCTCTTTTTTCTTTTGTGATATTTGAGGTTAATGTAGTCGTTTCTTTAAAAAGTAGTAAATGGAATGACAATGGTTTCTGAGAATTGTAGCCACTATGCAACTCAGTCTGCTGCTTGGCAATCAGTATACATACCATAGTAACTACACCTCAACATGGGGCACTGACATGGGATATACAGATAGTTAACACGCTTTTATTCAAACCTGTATCCAATGGAGGCACTTTAGAGTTTCACAAACTTTCCGTCTTTCGGCAAGATGCACATTCTTACATTTTAATACATTCCGGTATTATATGCTGACACTTGGGGCTTTACAAGCCCCCTACGCAACCGGTGCATCACGTTTTCCCCTTACGAAAAGTGACATACCCGCGGCGCAAGGGCTTTGTAAATAAGTCCCTTAATATCCTCATCAATGTGGAGTGACTCATAATTCCACCTGCTGCTGCTCCGACTGAAGAAATGTACAATTTGTACTGGTGTATGCTTGTGCACACCGGACAACTCCAAGCCAGTCTTTCAGCACTTCAGTGACACAGGTGACAAGATGCATCAAAAGTGCATCAAAATTATAGATAGTCTTGTGAGATTAGAGATAGTGCAAGAAAAGTATCGAGTACGTTCACAATCAAGACAGACGAGCAGTCAATTAATTGTCTTTCATTTCATTATTGTTTATTATTGGGAAAAAAAAACAATCTTATAACCATAAACAGAAGCCTAAAAAACATGCATTCAACAGCAAGAACAGAACATAAAACAATTGTAGTCTTTTCCCACAAATGATAATATAATCAAAGAAACCATTAATTGAGCCATGACTGTGTGTTCAGAGCAATCCATGGTCGCCGTTACTGGTTCTTCTTAGGCTAACAATATTTAAAACTGCACCACACGTTGAGGTGTTGTCCATTGTACAATTATCGATGTGACCTATTTTTTTAAACTGCCTTGCTATGCCTTAGCCAACAACAAACAATCGCTTTATGTGTGGTTGCAGTAGCAATGTCCCCGGCGGGTATACGGATTAAACGCACCGAAGAAGATCCTACACCTCCGAGTTCAGAAATGATCAGGTGAGATTGATAGAGCGTATTCATACTATTTGCATTTCATGGGAAATACCGTTGATTTTGGTGCTTAATGCAAAGAAAGGACGAATGCCGCCCTCTCCCCTCTCCGCGCCCCCCCCCTACATTCCACCAGGTTTGACCTGCTAAAATTTATAAATGGTGCAAACCTCATTGTACCTGATAATTACTGTGTGTAATAAATATTGAGACAATTATAACTGCGATCCCAGGGTAAACCGCTGCGGGATCGCGATTAACCAAGGCACTTGCAATCAGGCTTACGGTTCTTATTTAGAGAGTGGGGCATCTCTTCAGAAATTGATGCATGTCCCATGTACCATTTTTGGAGTGACGATGACCTGATTGCAATCACTGACATTTTATTCTTCCCCGGTCACGGATTTTCATCAACAAATAATATGCAAAGTTTGTGGATTATTTCAGTAGTAAATCCTCTCTGCAGGTGGATCCAGGGAATCAGGCTCAAACAATGTGTACACACAGATCAATATTTTAGCACTTGAGATCCACTTTTGTGAGAAAAATAACTCTGTGAAACTAGTAGAACATTTCTAATGATTACAGCAAAGGTATACCAACACGCACAAAAGATAAATACAACGTGTGGTGCACAGTGAATAAGCATAAAAACCTCCAGTAATTCCCAGCAAGGAGGGGGAACAGGAAAGCAAAATTATAATGCAGAAAATGCGTTTGCACCAGTTGCCTAAACATTTTTGATGAATGGCATTAGAACGTGTCCCAAACTGACAGGAAAGGATTCAAATGCCCGCAACGAAATCTGATAATCGAGATAGTGTGTGGCTCACGTTACACTGTGAAATTCCATCAGAAATTTGCAGTCAAATCCAGAAACCCCGAAAACTCCCTGCATGATAAACAAGCTATGTAGGAGTTAGTAGGCTCCCACATGGACATGCTGTATTTACATTAAGCCCCTGGGGGAGTGGTGGTGGTGGTGGGGGGGGGGGGGGGGCAATTGTAGTGCATTTCTTTTAAATAAAACATTAGCTATACACACCAAATTTCTGGCTTTACAGGTATGGTAAAATGACTGCTGTATGTTTTGTAACATTCCTACATCACAGCAAGCAGAGTAAGCATACTACTATCTGCTTCTTAGTAGCAGACAATGTTTTTTGCTTCACCTATGTGACTATATGGGGGTGCTTCTTTGTACCAGATAGCTGTCTTTTTACTACGCCCATATATCATATGTATAGTAGAAAGACAAACATTTGAGTTACAAACTGTTGTCTTATACCCAGCCCACTGGAATTATGCAATTGTGTGGCAGCTGCATTTTCCACACGTAGATACATTTGCTGCATTTACCATATAATCTATCAGCTGCTGAAGAATTTGCTGATTTTACCAAAAAATTGTCTGCAGCTCACATGGATCAAAAGTTACTAAAAAACAGCTACACATGCTGCCACACAGCGGAGGCCCTTCTCAAATGTCAACTTGCCACCTTTCAAATGGCTTTTGCTATATTTGAGTGTTACACTGTTCCTAATGAGGTGGAACCTTTACTCAGACAGTGTTAATATATGAACCAAACATAGACAAAGCCAATAGGTCTTGCCTTTGTCCATAGTTTTTAACTATGCACCACAGCATCCCCGATGCTGAGCTTCATAACTAAGGAATAAAAAAGAGCATTTGACATAGCTGTCTATGTCAATTTATTTGTGCGTACATTATTCATATGTACAGGTGTGTTTCTTCTATTTAGTTTTCAATCTGAGTAGGATTGGTATCTATAAGGAAAAAAAAACCATGAAAAAAGCGTTTTTTAAAGTGGGTGGGGGAAGCAACGAGGTGGCAGAAGCACCACGGGCTGCTGTGGGGGTCAGAAGCAATGCAAAGGGCACAGGTGGGGGATGAGAAGGAACGGGTGAGAAAGCAACATGAAGTGGATGAGGAGAATCATACGGACTACCAGGCAACGGCAAGAACATGGTGGAGAAGGAAGAACAATGGTCTAGAGAGGAGGGCAAGGTTGGTGTGAAGTAACACAGTGGGCGGGAGGAGGAACAACAAGCAGGGAGACCACGGGGAGCAGGTGGTAGAAAAGCATCGGGGAGAAAAAGCAGCTGGGGAAGTACATAGGGGTGAGCAAAAAATGAAGAGGAGCAAGGGAAATTACACAAAGTATAGAGAAGAAAATTGAGTATAGAAGGAATGAAGTACATAAGGGAAACAGCAGGAACAAACAAAAAGAACAAGCATTGGCAAAGCTAATAAATCTTGCCTATACAAGAGCTGTTGGTTTTGGCAATGTGTTTTACCCATGATGCACTCCAGTGTGGCTTCTGATCAGCAAGGCTAAAAGTTAGTGGGGTGAAGTGGGGTGGGTTAAAGTGGGTTGGGGTGGAGTGGTGTGGAGTGGATTGATTGGGGTAGATTTGAGTAGATTGAGCATATTGGGATACAGTGAAGTGGGGTAGATTGCGGAAGAGTGGAGTGAGATAGAATGTGTTAAAGTGAGGTAGCATGGGGTAGAATGGGGTAGAATTGAGTAGGGTAGATTGGGCTAGAGGGGGTAGATTAGGGTAAAATGGGGTAGAGTGGGGAAGATTGTAGTGGAGTGAAGTGAGTATAACTTGGAGTGGTTGGAGAAAGTGAGGTAAACCAAGGTAGATTGGAGAAGAGTGGGGTGTAGTAGGTATAGTGGGGTGGGGTAGATTAGTGTAGATGTTTAAAGATTAGAATTGAGTGAGGATGGAGTGGGGTGGACTGGAGTGAAATTGGGTTGATTGGGGTAGATTGGGTGGGGTAGATTGAAGTGCAGTAGATTGGGAAATAATGGAGTAGAGTTGGGTAGGTTGGGGTAAATTGGAGCGGTGGGGTAGACTGCGTTAGATTGGAATGGAGTGGGGTAGAATGAGATGAAGTGGAGTGGGGTAGATTAGAGTGGAGTACAGTGGGGTAGATTGCAGTAGATTGTATTGGAGTGGGGTAGATTGGGGTAGAGTAGGCTAGACCAAGGTGGATTGGGGTACATTGGAATGGAGTAGGGTTCAATGGGATGGAGTGGAGTGGGGGAGATTGGGGTAGAGTGGAGTTGGAATGGATTGGGGTAGACTTGATTTGAGTGAGGTAGATTGGAGTGGAGTTGTGTAGAATGGAGTGGAGTAGATTGAGTTATAATAGAGTGGAGTGCGGTCGTTTAGGATAGATTGGAGTGGAGTGAGGTAAATTGGGGTGGATTAAAGTGGAGTGGAGTGGGGTAGATTGGGGTAGAGTGGAGTGAAATGGTGGGGAGAAGGGTAAATTGGAGTGGAGTAAGTGGAGTGGGACAAATTGGAGTGGAGTGGTGTAGATTGGGGTGGATTGGATTGGAGAGGAATGGAGTGGGGTAGATTGGGGTAGAGTAGGTTAGATTGTGGTGGATTGGGTCAGATAAGTGAAATGGGCTAGATTTGGGTGGATTGGGGTAGATTGGGGCAGAGTGAAGTCAGGTAGTTTGTGGTAGATTGGAGTGAAGTAGATTGGTTAAATTCAAGTGGGCTGGGGTAGAGTGGAGTGGGGTAGATTCAGGTGGAGTGGACTTGGGTAGAATGGAGAGAATTGAAATGGGGTATATTGAACTGGAATGGGATAGACTGGGGTGGAGTTGTATAGACTGGGGTGGATTGGGTAGATTGTAATGTAGTGGGGTAGATTGGGGTGGAGTGGAGTTGGTTTGAGAGGATTAGATTGGGGCAGATTAAAGTTGAATATAGTGGGGTAGATTAGGTTGCAGTGCAGTGGATTGGGTAGATTGAGGTAGAACTGTAGATTGGAGTAGAGTGAGGTACATTGGTGTAGATTGGATGGTGTGGGAAAGATTGGAGTGGATTGGGATAGAAGGTGGTATTTTAGAGTAGCTTGGAGTGGAGTGAGGTAGAACAGAGTGAGATGGGGTGGAGGAGTGTGGTAGCTTGGGTAGATTGGAGTAGAGTGGGGCAGACTGGATTGAAAGTGGGTAAATTGGAGTGTTAGTGGGGTGGGTTGATGTAGATTGGAGTGAACTGAAGTAGGTTGGAGTAGAATGTATTGGAGTAGATTGGGGTAGATTGGACTAGATTAGAGTAGGGTAGATTGGAGGGGAGAGGGGTGAATTGTGGCAGATTGGATTGGAGTGGGGTACATTGGAGCGGAGTGGGGTAGATTGAGGTAGATTGGAATGGAGTGAGATAGATTAGGTCGATTGAAATGGACTGAGGAAGATTGTGGTGGAGTAGGGTAGATTTTAGTAGATTGGAGTTGCATGAGCTAGATTACAGTGGAGTGAAGTGGATGGGGGTAGATTGGAGTGAGTGAAGTAGATTGGGATAGAATTGAGTTGAGTGGGGCAGATTGTGGTATTTCTGAGTGGAGTGGGTTCGATTGAAGTGAAGTGGAATGAAATGGGATAGACTGGGGTAGACTGGAATGGCATGGGGTAGATTGGAGTGAAGTGAGGTAGATTGGGCTAATTTGAAATGGAGTGGAGTAGGGTAGATTGGAGTGGAGTACATTGGAGTGAAATGATGCTAGGTAGATTGAAGTGCAGTGGAGCGTAGCTGTGGCCATTAGGCTACATCTCTTGCACCTAAGAGCTTATAAATATAGGGTGCATGAAAGCGCTTTTGATGAAATACATATGAGCATGAGGACTGAAGCCCCGGTTTCAAGGAGAAATAGAGTATTTGCTGTGCTGCACAAAATTATAGCTCTTTAAACTAACACATACTTTGTAGGCGGAGAGAAGTGGGGGAATACATGAGATTGAGGACACAGGTTTCAATTGAGTTCAAAATTGAGGCACTTAAAATAACACTATTCTGTACCATTTGTTTGGTTCTAAAAAGCAAAGAACTGAATTGTAAAAGGAAGTCACAAAATGCTTTAATAGTCTGTGCCATTTGGTGCCATAAAAGGAAGAACAAAATGTAAAAACAAATTAAAGCAACAACAAACAAACTTATAGGACAGAAGTTAATAGCAACCCAAAAGTGAAATGTTAGACTTTTCATCCTTGGCGTTGTCTCCCGTCACGTTTTGCCTTTCCCAGGTTGTTGATGTATGCTGGACTCTGTTTTTGCTGTTTTTTTACCCTGGGGACTTTATCACTGATAACCAGTGCTAAAGTGCAAGTGCTCCTTTACAAAATGTGTATGTAATTGGTTCATCCATGATTGGCTTATTTGATTTACTGATAAGTCCCTAGTACAGTGCACTAGAAATGCCCAGGGCCTGTAAATCAAATGCTACTAGTGGGCCTGCAGCACTAGTTGTGCCACCCACAATAGCAGCTCTGTAAACATGGGTCAGACCTGCCACTGCAGTGTCTGTGTGTGCAGTTTTAAACTGCAAATTAGACTTGGCAAGTGCACCCACTTGCCAGGCCTAAACCTTCCCTTTTCTTACACGTAAGACACCCTAAGGTAGGCCCTAGGTAGCCCCATGGGCAGGGTGCAGTGTATGTTTAAGCTAGGATACATACTAATGTGTTTTATATGTCCTGACAGTGCAATACTGCTAAATTTGTTTTTCACTGTTGCAAGGCTTATCCCTCTCATAGGTTAACATGGGGGCTGCCTTTAAATATGATTAAAGCGTAGATTCCCTTTGGGAGCGGATAGACATGGAGTTTGGGGTCTCTGAACTCACAATTTAAAAATACATCTTTTAGTAAAGTTGATTTTAAGGTTGTGTGTTTGAAAATGTCACTTTTAGAAAGTGAGCATTTTCTTGCTTAAACCATTTCTGTGACTCTGCCTGTTTGTGGAGTCCTTGTCTGGGTTAGTTTGACAGTTGGGCTGGTTGCACCTCTCTCTAGACAGTGACACAAAGGGAGCTGGGGTGTAGCCTGCATATCCTGATGAGCCATCTGTGCTAGGAGGGAGGGGAAGAGTGGTCACTCACACCTGAAAGGGCTGTGCCTGCCCTCACACAATGCAGTCTCCAACCCCCTGGTGTGTGTCTGGGGCCTGGCCTGGGCAAGGCAGGATTTCACAAACAAGAGAGACTTTTCTTTGAAGTAAGCCTACTTCAAAGGGGAAAATGGGTATAATAAGGGCCCCAAAACCACAGACTTTAGAACACTTCTGGAAACCAAGAGGAACCTCTGTCTGGAGAACAGCTGAAGAGCTGAGGAAGAAGAGCTGCCTGTGAGTGTGCTTTGTGAAGCTATCCCGCAGTTGCTGCTTCTGCCTGTGCAAGAAGACAAAGACTGGACTTTGTGTGCTTTCCTGCTTGTGAAGAACTCTCCAAGGGCTTGAAATAGAGCTTGCCTCCTGTTGTTGAAGTCTCAGGGACAGCAAATACTTCTCTCTGCCAGCACCTGGAGCCTCTGCTGAGACTCCTACCCTGCCAAGTGGTGCCATCCAGTTCCTGGGACCCTGAAAGGAGAAGCTGGGAGAACAAGAGTAAGAAATCTACGCACAGACCGCCGTGCGGGGAAAGGATTGACGCAACTCTGAGACGCGGCTGAAAAATTGGCGCACGCAGCTGGAGAAGCGACGCGCAGCATTGCTGACGGAGGCTGGTGAGATCGCAACCCATGCTGCGTAGTTTTCAAATCATTGTGTGGCAGGATTTCCAACGCAAACATCGCTGGGTGTGTAAAAATGACGCAAAGCCTGCCTGGACCCGAGAGTGCTGTTCGGATCGACGCATCGCTCTCCTGCAGAGAGAAGAAACAACGCACACTGACCTGACCGAAGGAGAAACGATGCACGGTCTCGCTCGTGAGTGACAGCGACGCATCGCAAGCCCCTTTTGATGCACACTCACCCGCCGGGGTTATTTTTGACACACCAAGGTACATTTCCAAGCTAACAGCATTAGCGTTGTGTTTAAAATCACATGAAGACTCTTTTTGTTTTTTAATTGATAACTTGACTTGTTTATGGTAGATTTCTGTTGTTTTGGTCTTGTTTTATTTAGATACATCTTTCCGATTTTTCTAAACCTGTGTTGTGTCATTTTGAAGTGTTTTCATTAAGTTACTGTGTGTGTTGGTACAAATACTTTACACCTAAGATTCTGAAGCTAAGCCTGCCTGCTCGTGCCACGCTACCAAGGGGGTGAGCGGGGGTTAGCTGAGGGTGATTCTATTTTATCCTGACTAGAGTGAGGGTCCTTTCTTGGACAGGGGGTAACCTGACTGCCAACCAAAGACCCCATTTCTAACATAAAGCATGAAAGTGGAAATGATAGAAGAATTGAAAATGATACCCGAATTACAGCATGAGCATTGATAGGACAGCAGGAGCACACTAATCAAATGAAACAAATAAGTACTTGGTCCATGCTCTGAAGAAATAAAAGGAAGTGGCACAACGCATATGGTGGCTAATTATGAGGCAGGTAAAGAGAATGACATTCAAGCCAGCAAATGGTAAGTAATGGGTGGGCTCCAAACCCTCTAATATTTACAATACAGGGCATGCATGCTATTAGGCAGGACTAATAAAAAGTACTGCTTGAAAAGCAATCACAGAAACAAGCCAATTAAAAATGATAATAAAGAAGAAATGCTCCATGGGAGGGACACACATAAAATTGATAAGCCGGGAAATGAATAAGAAGCAGGCAAATGAGAGTGATAGGAAAGGCAACCAATGGTAAGCAATGGATGAGCTCCAAGCCCCTGTATGTTCTTTTAAGACCCACTATACACATCTCAACATACAGTGCATATGCTGTCTAGAAGGCGAGACCTAGAAAGTGCAGCCCCAAGATTTGGCTCTGAGGATTTCAAAAGACAGCCTCTTTCCCCCCTCTGTTCCCAAAAAACAACAACAAAAAATCCTACTTAATGTTTACGCCAAGCTCACTCCATGACCAGCTGGCAGAAAAATTAACATTTACCAGTATTCTTGGAAAACTGCTAAAGCGACTATTGTATGAAAGTAGAATCTTCCTGACATAGTTACCCCACTTTTTGCCTGGTGTCAGTGTGTTTAGACTGTAGTACACTGGGATCCTGTTAATCAAGACCCCAGTGTCTGTGCTCTCTCCTCTAAATTTGGTTGCTGGTAAACATCTACAGCCCACAATTGGCCTACTGGTGCACCCATGTAAGTCCCTAGTATATGGTACTTAGAGACTAAGGGCATTGGAACATCAGGGGTCTCCCATGGGCTGTAGCATGTATTATGCCAACAATGTGAGCCCATGCAAACTGCTTCGGCAGGCCTCCCATTGAGGCCTGCGTGAGAGGGTTCATTCACCTTTCATTCAGATGTAAGGCTTGTGTTATAGCACGGTGACTGCACATGGACACTGTAATTCACCCCTCTGGTAGACCCTTCAGCCCAAGGGCAGGGTGCAAGGGAAGACACCTTTGAAGCTAGGAATCTCAGCAGGATGGTTCCTCCTTACAAGTCCGCAAATTACATACATGTGTGGATCACTGCTTTAGAGAGGGCCTGCAAAGTCAAGAAGGTCCCTCAGAAGAAGTGGGAAGCTATCATGTAGCTCTCATTTGCAGACAAAGGCAGTGACAATCTTTTAGCAGTTAGACAAAAGGATGCAGACAACTACTAAGTCTTCAAAGAGGCTCTGATTGATTGGTTTGGGCTCACAACTGAGAAGTATAGAATTAAGTTTAGGGAAACTCAGAAGGAGTCCTCTCAAGAATGGGTAGACTTTGTTGACTGTGCAGTTAAGGCTAACATGGTAGTAAAGTTAATGACTAGGAAGGGCTGTACAATCTAATCACGAGAGAGCACATCCTTAAAACTGTGTGTCTGACAAACTGCATCAATACCTGCTGGACTCTGATCCGACCTCTCCCCAAGAATTTGGAAAGAAGGCAGACAAATTGGTTCGCACCAGGGTGGGGAAGAAAACCCATGGTGGGAGTGACCAGAAGAAAAAGAATGCTTCTAATTCCGAGGAGAAGGAAAAACCTAAAGATAAGAATAAAGAGTCGTCTACTGGTCCCCAAAATTCTTCTCAGGATGGGTCAAAGTCCTCCTCCACTTCTAAAAAGAAACCATGTTGCTTTTTGTGTAAAGAAAGAGGCCATAGGACAGGTGATAGCAACTGTCCTAAGAAAAGCACCAAGTGTACTACTACTTCCACAGTGTCCTAGCAATGGCACTGGCAGTAGTACTTCAACCAAGGGTATAGCTGAGTTTACCTTTGGCACTGCAGTGGACTCTGGCCAAGTCAGAGAAACTCCTGAGGCTGTCCCAATATCGGAGGGTGTCACTGACCTTGTCATTCTTACTGCTTAGTCTCCTAATATGTGGAAATACAGGCAGTACCCCCTCATAAACGGTGTTGAGGCAGAAGCTTACAGGGACACAGGTGCAAATGTCACCATGGTGACTGAGAAACTGGTGGCACCTGAGCATATCCTACTTGGTCACAATTACCAAGTAACCAATGATGAAAACATCACTATGTGCCACCCCATGACAATTATCATTAGCGGGGGGATTTACTGTTCCTACGAAAGTTGTAGTGCTCTCTTATATTCCTGTAGAATGTCTAATGAGCAATTATTTGGGGACCTCATTCTGGGCTGAAGTGGAGTTACAGGCCCATGCAGCGGTGCTGGGCATCCCTGCTAATGTCTTTGCGACTACTAGAGCACAGGCTAGGAAACAGGGAGAATCAGGAGCACTGCAGACTAAATTAATGGACCAGCCAGCTCCCAAGAAGAGAGGTAGGAAGAGTAAGAAATTACCCTCTGCCCAAGATTCATGAGAGGATCAGTCTCCTCAGGGAGATGATCTTGACCTTTGTGAAAAACCTGTACCAGAGGAACTTGGGTCTGACACAGCAGAGATCTTGGGTGCAGGCGGACCATCCAGGGAGGAACTGAAGGCCATATTTATAGGCCCCTAGCGCCACAGGAGCATCACTTTTTGTGACACTCCTGTGGCACTAAGCACTGCGCCGTATTTACAAGGTGGCGTTAAGCCACTTTTTGTGGCTTAACGCCACCTTGTAAATACGGCCCCTTCCCACGCAGCACTGTGCTTGGAATGGGAATGGGTGTTTCTGCTGGCGTGCCACAGCAACACCCACTGCATTTTGACGCTGCCTCAGATTTATGAAATTTCGTAAACCTGAGGCAGTGGCAAAATCTAACACCACCCACAGGGGTGGCATTATAAGGGCACAACGAGAAGGAATACCTTTATTCCTCCTCAATATTTGCTTTTTCTATGCATGCTGTATTCTGCAGCACGCATAGAAAGAGCAAAATGCCAGAAATTATTGTTTATGTGCGGGAAGGTGTCCCTCCCTGCACATAAACAATCATTTGAACATGAAGCTTTGGCACTTCTGTGTGTGCTGCATTGTGCCAAAGCACCATTAGTGACTGTTTATGTGCAGGAAGGGACACCTTCCCGCACATAAACAATCACACCCCTCAATGCAGACATCCTTGCACAATGGTGCAAGGATGCCTGCGTTGGCACCTAAATTTAGCACCAGCACAGAGGAAATCGCAGGGTTCAGTTAAATACGCACATCCCTGCGTTTCTAAAGTGACGCAGCATGGCGCTGCCAATTTTGGCACAGCACCGCACTGCACCACTTTTCAATAAATACTGAGGCTTGAGCTTGGAAGAGAAACCCTGCCCCTTCCTGGAAGGCCTCAGGCAGCAAGCTGCTGCAGAAGAGGCAGGGGATTTCAGTGGATTCCACACTATCCTCTGTGAAATGGGTGTTTAAAGCTGGCCCTGTCCGTAGTGTGCAAAACTAGGCACACTGTGCAGGGGGTCCAGGCAACCACACATTGGTTATCAGAGGTAAAAACTAGATCACCTAATGCTCTAATTTTTATGGTATCTTGGTTGAGCTGTTGGGCCGATCATGGAGAAGTGCAAAACATTTGTTGTACTCACAGTATCAATCTTGCATCTCACACACTCAAAGGAATAACTCAAGACCAAGTTATAAGAAAACTTCAGATTTTTATGTACTTTTTGAGACCAAGATTATCAAAACTGATTAAATACTTTTTGAGATATGGCATTTAGAATTTTAATATAAATAGTCTTTTTGTGTGTAATTATGCACCATAGGAATCAATGGAAAAACACCTTTAAAAATACATATAAAATCACACAGTTGCTTTGCCAAGTTCTTTTTTTGTAGGTTGGTCGAGGTCATCGGGGGCCCACTGTGCCAGCTGGAGAAGTTCGGGCAACTCCCTGTTCCGGCAGGAGCAGCGGTGAAAAGTCTCTGGAGCTGGTGCAGGGCTACTGCAGGGGACCATTTGGAAAAGGGCTGTGTAGGTTAGTTTAGGGGTGGTTCCTTGGAGTCCCCTTGAAGTGTCGCGGATGCAAGGGGTGAGGGACAGGGCAGAGCAAGTTCTTCGTTGCAGGGTACACAGCGGCCGGGTGCAGACCAAATTGGTGAGCCAGGAGCTGTGTGCCTGAGTGTCACATCATAGAACATTGCTGGGAAAAACTGGCCCTTCTTTCCAGCCTAAAGGCAGATGCCATTTGTATTCAGGAGACATGGATCTCCTCTGGTTTTCATTTAAATAAATATCTTACAATCATCTTCTCTGTCCTATACTCCAGGAGGGATCATGCTAGTGGGGAAACTTTAATACTACTGAATAATGAGCATGTATAGTACTATTACAGTTTTTGCACGTCTATAATTTGGTCCAAGGTATTGGATTTACAGGACATTTGGCTCAGTCAGCTGCTTCAAACTTTTATTGCCGAACGTTTAAATTCCACCTGGCCTGAAGAATAACTTGTTATCAAAAAAGTTGTTTTTTCATATGTCACAAATGATAATTCAGGAAGAGGAGGGCACTGGTACTCATTGTAGAGATATTGAACGAGAAGGCAATTAGTTCTGCAGTAGAAGATCATGAAGAAATTGAACAAATTGAATACCTGTACATTCGGAGTCTGTCCTTTCCAGATACAAATTGCACGCAAGAGGGTGAATTTTATAATTTTGGGAAAAAATGATTGTTTAATTACTAATGGAAGAATTGAGAATTAGATTCCTGCTAATTATATATACAAGTGTAATGCATGCCGATCTATTCTTGATTATGTGATTGCTTCTCACGCTTTGTTTGGGTTACTGTCCAAATTAGGATTATAGAAAATTGATTGAGTAATCACAACGTTCTGTTCTTTAAACTAGATATATCAGTAGGGAAATCTTCCTCCTGGAACAATATGGGGGTATGTCTTCCTATGAACAATTGTAATGGGTGTACCCATTGGTACAAGTGTAGAGTGGATATCTTAAATTGTATCCTTTGTACCGCTATAGAAGATTTAAACTGTTTGCCTTAGAGCCCCTTAGAAAAGTTTACATATTGGACGTTAACATTTGCATGGCAGAAAACAATTTCATCCAGGGCTAATTTGGACAATCGAACGTATCTGCTATCATACCACATCAGGATTATAAAAGAATCAGGGACATATCTAGGATTATAAATCGGATGACCAGATGCAAATTTTTGATTCATTCGCACATAAGAGGTAAAATCATTAACTACTTAGAGAAAAAAAGAAGTAGACATAGAGCAGCCACGAATCAAAGACAACTGGACTCAAAATGGAATGCTCTTATGGAGGGTGTAGTTTCTTAGACCAGCAGGAAGTTTTGGTCCTTGGTTGTGAAAGTCTGTGCAACCACAATTGCAGCAACATGTTCCTCCATTGGTAACTCAACCTGGGCACAATGGCTAAAGGAGGTGTATGCAGCCAACAAAGAGAGTCTAGGTGCAGCCTCCTTAGTGGAAGCATGCAATGTTAACTTCTTCTGAAAGTATGCCCCCCCAGCAGCTCTGATAAAAAACATTTACATTGCAATCACAATATTTGAGTGCAAGGGCTAGATGAGATGTGGATTTTGGTCTTAAAAAAAGGCTTCACTTTGGTCTTTGGTCCTGACCCCTATTTATAAATATTTTCATGAGCAGAGTGTAATTGCTACCTTCTGGAAAGGCAATATTATTGACCCCCTTCATAAAAAAGATACAGATATTTTCCCAGAAGTTATTGACAAATGGCACTTGTAGATGCAGCAGGAAAATGATTCACTAAAAGTCTTCTATAACATTTGCAAGGGTGGGTAGCTGACAAAGGAGGTGTCCCTAGAAAGCTGTCAGGTTTTAGGTCAAATTGTGCTACAATAGATAATATTACAAATCAGTAAAAAAAAACTTCCTTTATTCGGCAATTGCCATAAAATCACAAAAACCATTTAAATACAATAAAAAATTCTAGAAACATATAGCTTTACACCATAAAACCATACATGTTACACATAGGTAAAACTAAAATATCAGATTATAAAATATCGTCCATCAAATCATACCCTTTCCTAATTACTAAGAGGGACTTGTAAAACATTCTAAGTTCATAACAAAAATATAATTCCAATTACACAGATGCGTTTACCAGTTCATAACGTTTCCTAATAGCAGTAGCAGATCTAGTAAAATTTATTATAAAATGACACATTTTGATCATCGATAGTTTTTGTACATAGATCATTGGTTCCTTATAATGTCTAACATTTGCCCCACGCAACATTGGCAATATGAAAGCAGATCTTGGGGCAGTATACAGTGTGCAAAATAAGATAAAGTGACATGTGCTCTATTTGGATTTAGCGTCACAAGGACAAGAGGGCAGATCTTTTCGCCAAGTACACTGCATAGGAAAAGCCACTCTAAAGTGGATTAAATTTAGCCTTACCAGATTTAGGAGAGAGCATACTGATGTACTCCTAAACCAGGCTAAATAAAATTCCATGGCATGTAGTTGGAATCTGGATAAAGGGCTCAACTGATTTCAACTTCAGCACACCCTGAAGTCTGAGAGTCATATTATTCTCTTTATAGCACTGTTTCACCACCTCTTTTGCATTTTAAGGCAGGGATTTAGGGTCAACGAACAAATTCTCGAGCCCCCGTTTTCAAAAAGATGTTTTTAAGTATGAGAGCCAAGGAATCTTGTTCATATTAGCTAATTTTAAACAATCATTCATCCAGTCTTGCACCAAACTGGCCTCAGGATTTCTCCAACATCTAATCCACAATAGGAGAGGAGAGACTGCAATCAAATCTTCTAGATACTGCAAACCCAGTTCCTCATGACAAATTATATTTGCTACACTCTTGGGTACCAACAATAGTGTAAATTTGTTCTCAATACATCGTAGCGAATCTGTTTTAGCATAACCCCATAGACCCGTCCCCTATGTAGCTGACGTTACACATTTAGATTTATAGAGGGTCACCATCTGTGGTAAAGGTTTATGGCCTAGTATACGGGCAAATCGAAAGATCGCCTCTGTATTCCTTACAAGTTGTTGGGTCTTGACCTTAAGCTGGGAATTCCATAACATGGAGGAGCCTAAATGCATGCCCAGAGAGCAAAAATCACCTTATTAAGGACATTTCCACCCATTTTAAATTGTTTAGACTTTGTGTTCGGGGGACCACATATCATTACATAAGATTTGGTGAAACTTACTTTCAGGTTTAGGTCCTGCATAAGGGATAAAAAAATGTCTAACCGGCCTTGAATGCTATTTGCGATGCGCACGATTAATACTGCATCATCTGCACATTATAGAACTGGAAGCTGTCTCCGCCCCATCCTAGGGAAGTCCTTTCCATACCTAAGTAGGAAGTCATTTAGCCCATTTATATATATTAAAAATAGAAATGGAGTTAAAACACATCCCAGCATTACTCCCCGCCTTGAGGAAATTGGGAGAGTTCTCTCACCATTTGGACCATACTACAATGACACACTAAGGTCTGCATGTAAGAGTTTTATTAAGTTCAGCATTTTTAGATCGATACCCAGGTATTCCTTTATTTGCCAGAGCTTCTCTCTATTTACCAAATCGAAAGAGATAGAGAGGTCAGTAAATAGCATATGGATAGCTCCCTTTTTGCTATTACATATTTGCTGAGAATGAGATGCAAATTTAAGGCTTGATCTACTGTACTTAAACCAGGCCTAAAGCAATACTGGATTGGGGAAAGGATCTTTTCCTCCGTCACCCACTCCTCCAAGCATGAAAGGATCACTCTTCCTACAATTTTAGCGGTGGAGTCTATAAGGGAAATTACCCTATAGCAAGTTGGATATTGTTTGTTGCCTTTTTTAAAAATGGGAATAATTATGGGCAAATTCCATGAGGAGGGAATGTTGCTCTCTACTACGCTTCTCAGGACATTTGTGACTAAAGGGCCCCAAAGGTGTGGCATTGTTTTAAATAAATCCACTGGGAACCCATCAGGCCTGGGCGCTATCCCTGCCCTAAATTGATTTACTGCTGTAATGACTTCCTATAAATCAATAGGAGTCTCTAATGGGGTTGGATTTATTTCCACATGATTTTGATTTATGATTTCATCCCCTTCATGAAATTGTTAATTTTCCGCCTGAAAGATCCTTTCATAATGTCGTACTCAAACTTCCTCTGGGATCAGACAATCATCTGGTTTTATATCTTGCTGAGAGAAATATGGGTGATTTATCACCCCCAAAACTTGGAGGTGTTCTTCAATTGGGTGGCTGCCATTAGTTCTTCCCAGGCCTTAGTTTTGATTTCAGATTTCCTCTCTTCTATTGTGGCCTTATACTGACCCCTACCCTTTTTAACTAGATCACAAGAACAAGGGATTGCATTAAGCGCTTTTATTAAAATTTAGGTGAGCAGCCGTGAACGTGGAATTAAGCCAGCAATGTACTTCTGGTGCAAAGTTTGCCCTATCAATGACCAGTGCAGAGGAAATGACACGCTTAACAGCTCATATTCTTGCACTATGAGCTCATGAGTTGATCGATATGCTAAGCAAGTGTTGATAGAGTCTAACTTTTCTATAATAATTTTCTGGTTAAATGCCTTTTGGTCCACATTTTCCCATTAAATACACATGCCTATATTTCTGTTGAAGGTGAGATTTCCTCTCCCTTCCCTATTCTTTAAACCTAATTTGATATTATAGGCTAAATTAATACATAAAGGGCTATGATCACTAACATAATGTGGAACGATCTTAAAATCAAGAATTAAATGGGAGTCATCTGAAGTAATTAGAATAAAATCTATGGTGCTCCCTTTAGAATTCCCTGTAAATGTAGAGATTTTATTAATGTTTTGAGGCACTGCCTTCCTGGCGAACAAAAAAAACCATATTTACTAATAAAAGTTTTCAGAGCATCCCCTGCTTCCGTATGTCTAAAGTGGGTCGCCATTTCTATGCCCTCAATCGAAAAGCTGCTATGATTGAAATCTTCCTCTTGGCATAAAGGCGTATTCAATTCAATTCAATTCAATTCATAAAGCTTTATTCGGCACATATAAATGACCATAAAAGCATGAACAAAGAAGAGAGAAAAAAAAGACAATAGTACATATTTACAAAGACATTGCAATTAAAACTTACAGTTATTAATTATAGTTAATGGCTCATTGAGTAATACATATGGTCATTCATAAATATATAAAAAGAATAATAAAATACATTAAAAACTCATACTTTTCCTGGAATTGATGCACTGATTTAAAAAGGTGGCAGTATAAAAACAAATATCTGCCGATTGCAGATTAAAAATTAAAGCCATGGCATGTTTAACTGTACGTGTTCCGTATTTAACAAACAGAGGTTTCAAAAATACTATACGAAAACATGTATACAGTTTACAGAACAGCAGAAGGTGCACAGTGCTCTGTGTAGATACATTATCGCACCTACATGGCCCAATCGGGTGTTTCTTAATGTTTGGATGGGCTACTAAACAATGTGCCATCCCAAATCTTAGTCTGGTTAGCACGAATTTATGTGAATTCCTAGTCACCATAGTTAGGTAAGATGGAAAACCCTCCATTAGATTGTATCTATTATAAAAAATGACGGAGGACAATGATCCGGCTATAGTTGCTCGTTTCCTTTCTGCATAAGTTAGAAATATACTTTTCATTTCTGATTTGGAGATCGTGGTTGCTGCACTAGGATTATTTAAAATATTCAGATTAAAAATGTCTGAAAAACAGACAACAACATATTTAACCCAGGGAATATCTCGATATTTATCCAAACGTAGGCAATCCTCAACAATAGTTCTGTTAAGTAGCTTCTCATCGCCAAGCCAAAAAGACCGCCAGACCATCAATGGTTTAAGTGATATCAGATCAGTTAAATAATTAATGGCTAATTCGCGATGGCTTAATTCAGTTGAGGCAGAGATGGGCAAAAACAGGAGCTTTTTTAAAAACATATTTTCCTCCAACTGTAAGTTGTAGGTACAGCTATAACCCCATACTCCTGCCCCATACAGAGCAATAGTCACACATCTAGCTTGGTAAATCTTGAGCATATCCCTGGTTCGACAATCCCCAACTTTTGCAGCAAATCTATAAATACCATAAGCATTTTTTGCCATTTTATTCCGGATGTTATTAAATTCATTGTTCCATTTCCTGTCGTTAGAGAAGGTAATACCTAGGTAACAAAATTTATCCACCTGTTGCACCTTTTCGCCGTCTATAAAGAAGGCATTTAACGTTTTGGCTTTAGCTCCGCAGGTCATGGTATGCGTTTTTCCCTTATTAATTACTAGTTTTCTATCTTTAATAAAGGAGGAAAAACTATCCATTAGTCGTTGTAATCCGACAGGTGTTCGAAAGAGTAAAACAGCGTCGTCGGCATATAATAACACCGGCACCGGAACACCGTTGATCTGAGGAGCATCAGCATTAACCTTTTTTAAAATATCATCAATTCCATTAATAAATAAAATAAATAAGAGAGGCGCCAAAACACAACCCTGTCTAATTCCTCGTGTAACACAGATTTTTGGAGTACATTCTCCTCTGGTTCCAAAACGTACGTTGGTTTTCAATTTATCGTATAACCTAGCGAGGAAAAAGATTATGACTTCTGGGGCTCCTAAATTTAACAGAGTTGGCCATAAAATGGAATGATCTACCATATCGAATGCGCTGCTCAGGTCAGCAAAACAAAGATACAGGGAACCGGGTTTCGCTTCAGTATACTTCCCGATCAGTAGATCAAGATTGATGCACTGGTCGAGCGTACCTCGTCCCTTCCTAAAACCATACTGGCTATCAGCCAGTATGCTATCCTGCTCAGCCCATTCCTCTAATCTTACTAACATCACTCTACTCATAACCTTGACTGAAGACTCAAGGAGAGAGATCGGGCGGTAATTCTTAGCATCAGATCTACTTCCCTTTTTATGAATTGGCACAATGATTGATTCACCCCAAGTTACAGGGGCCTCGGCACACACGGCAACATTAAAAACAATGGTTAAAAGGGGGCCCCAGACATCTGGCGCAGCTTTATAAACGTCTATAGGTACCCCGTCCGGGCCCTGAGCTTTCCCTCCTTTGCTAGCCCGTATACCATATTTGACCTCACTAACGGATATATCCAAAGGCAGAGTAGGCCACTTATTGGGACTAGGATCATTGTCTTTATCAGAGTCAAAAATGCTGGAGAAATGTGCAATCCAACCCTCGCTAGAAACATTAGAAGTCAACTGTGGTGTTTTTTCATCCCTAAGAAAAGGCGAGTTGACCGTGGCCCAAAATAATGTACAATTTGATAATTCAGCAGCTTGGTTGAGGGAATCCCAAGCCTGTTGCTGCAGTTCACCCTTCCTCTGTTTGAGCGCACATTTATATTCCATTCTTAATTTATTTACCAGTTTTTTGTCCCTGGGCCTCGCTGCTAAAGCCTGCTTGAGGCCAGTTAGTGCGGAAGTGCAAAGGTGATTAAACCATCTCGGTCCGTTCCTTCTTTGCCTACTATTGCGACTGGTAAACTTGGCATCAATAGCTTTATTAATTTAGTTAAAACAATATAAAACCCTCTCAGAGTCAGAACTATTTTTTAAAATAGAAGCAATGTCCAGCAGGCTCTCATTAATTATGGAGCTAGTTAAATCATCGGCTCTTTCACCAATCCATCTTAGCCTTACACCGTTAGTCCTATGTGGTTCTACATTAGAAATAATAATTCCCACATCCACCGAACTACCGGCCCAAAGGGTAGTGTCCAGAATAATACGGTTGTGGTCACTTAGGGTAGTTACTTCAATTCTTGGTGGATCACAGTAAGAACTAATATTAGAAGATGTGATCACATGGTCAATGACCGAGCTGGTGTGCCAAATTTTAAAAGTGGGAATGGGTAAACCATTAACATCTTTACAGCACTCCACTATTTCCAGGTCATAGCAGCCCATGAACTTATGCAGTGCTTCCCCATAACTATTATGTCCAAAATGCGGGACATCCCAGCCGGCACTGTTAGTAACCCCACAAACCCTTTGTGTAGACAAATCGCACAAAGTAGTATTGAAGTCCCCTACCCAGATGAAGTCAAATACAACATTCTGTTCCAGACATAGATTTTCGACAGCGCCGGCTAAGTCTGTTACTACTTTGACCCGGGTAACATCAAAAATGTTATTATAATAGTTAATCAATAAAACATTATGGTCTTTGTCATCCACAAGCCAGAGGATCTGCACAAGGTCCCCTACAGGTATATACTTTTTAACCACAATAGGACGACAGATCGTTACAAGTAGAAGGAGACCGCCTTTCGCTCTACCTATACCACCTCCCAACGCCGGTAAATTGTAAGAAACGAATCCCTCATAGTTAACTTCATCTTTACACCATGTTTCTTGAAGACATAAAATGTCATGGGCATTAACAAACGTTAACCATCCCGGATCCCTCTCCTTCGATTTCAGCCCTGCCACATTCCAACAAACAATAGTAATAGTATCCTTACCCCTAACACAATTACTATCAGGCACCATACCATTGTTTCGTCCCCAATTCGCATTCTGGTTTGAATTGCTTATGTCCCCACAGTCGGGCGGTGCCCTTATTTCCACCGCCAATTCAATTTCTGTGTTGTTGGGCATCTCTTGGGCCATGGTATTGTCTATACCGATATCCACACAGGGAATAATAATCACCTGGGGTAAGAACTGCCCTCCCTCATTAAGTCAATCATTTGCATCCAGAGAACTTAGGGGTTGAAACCGGTTTTGCATTGAAATATCAGGGTATAGCCTGTGTGTAGCAGGGCATAATCTACTTCCTCTACTCCCATAAGGGGCATTATTATGATGGCTGTAAAAGAAAGCAAGCGAGCGGGCACACACATTATTATCAGTAATTGGTAATAAGGCAGCTCTTAATAATACAGTGGCAGCATGTTGAGGGTGTTTAAAGTTTATAATGACACAGTCACCACTAAAACTTTTCTTAGAGCTCCCTATCCAATTTACCCTTCTGGTAGTCAGAACTTGATCTGAAAGTTCAGTTGGGAATCCACAATACCTCTCCATCCAGGAAACGGTTTTATTTTTTAAAGACTCGTGGGTTTCCTGATGATTCCCCTTTGCAACAGGGGGAACATTAGCTAAAACTACCACATATGGTGCGCAGTCAGGAGGGAGATTAATGGCGCGCCTTCGCCTTACCTCAGTCCAATCCTCTTTTCTATCAGGTATTAAAACAACCTGGCTATCATTACAGGCTAAGGACTGTGCTGTCGGGTAGTTCTGTACAACACTCCTACTAATATCTAAACCTGTAACATCACCGGGAGGAGCAACCTGAGTATCATGATTGCTTATTGTTATTGGGGCTGACACACTATCTGCTTCCACCAGTGTTTTTTTGAGGAGATCGCCTAATCTATTAACCTCCGCGGTTAGCTGATCAATTTTTACCATAAGAGGTTTGACAATACCCTTAATCTTTAAGTCAATAATACTTACTAAGTTTTTTGTTTTTTCTACATCTAGTTTAACATCGTCGATATTTGCCGTATTATCCTCATCCTTATCTGGATTCTTGAGGGGGCTAACTAATCTTTTTTTTGCGGGCCGAGCACCCCCACGTTTAGTCTGGGTCTTTCTACATGCTCTAACCACTCTAGGTAGTGGGGTGGGTGGATGTTGCACTATGGGATCAGTAGAAACCTCTAGATCGGCTAAGGTAGAAGTATTCTGCATAATCATTTCCCTATCAGGAACACCGGAATTAGTGCAGACACTACTACTGTCATCCAGAGCCAATGGAGCAGGTGAAAGTTGCACACTAGATAATGGGGGGGGGGGCTGCTAAGCCCTAGGGATTGTCTCCTCTCGCAGTTAATTTTACTAACAATCTTCACTAAATAATTATCCAATGTCTGGGGTATAGAGGGGACTTTTTGCTTTGACATGCTTAACAGTCACAAATTATCACTTTAAAATCGAATAAGGCTTTTCCAAATTACACACAAATAATAACATAATAAGGGCTGCTTGAAAACAAAATGTGATATACACAACCTACATACAGTCCCCCCCCAAAAAAAAAACACTTAAAGAACTCTCACAGTGTACAGGTATACAGGTCACAAAAGTCAGCAGCCTGTATAAACCAGAACCTCGTCACAAACTGTCCGCCCTTTATCCGGGCTTCGTCCTGGGCGCAGCTGTAGGCTACCTGCAATATAGGGAGTCAACAACCAATGGGCAGATGGACGTACACGGCTGAGACTCCCCATGCGCTCCCCATGCGCTCCTGGGAGCTGTAGTCCCGTGTAGCGCTTCACCAGCTCCTTCCCAGCAGTCTTCAACAATCGCACCCCCTCTAGGGACTACGGCGACACAGGTATCGAGATGCCTCCAAAGCGCTCTGTCCTTTGCCGCCCACCTCGGCTGCTTCCTCACTCTATGCAGCTGTCTCGACGGTACACAGACACCGACAGAGCCCGCCGCACAGACACCGAAAGAGCCTGGTCTCGGCAGTATACAAACACTGACAGAGCCCCTTGCTCTGCTCCGTCTTTGCTCCGTCTTTGCCTCCACACCTCGTCACTGTCTCGCTTCCCCTGCTTCCCCTGCTTGGAGCCCGCGATCCTCGCAGCCGGCGTTGTCACTTCCTGAGGCGTCTCAGCCTATCAAATGTCATCTCTGCTTAACTCTAATTAAGGTGCAAAATGAGAATCATTAAACTCTTGGTTTTCTCGGATTGAGATTGCCAAAGGCTTTAGCTGGCTTGACTATGTGGGGTGGACCTGCGATTGAGATGCAGTCGGAGGTCCCTTGGTGAGCTCTAGAGGTATCGCCAGTGTGCAGTAGGACGACCGGTTTGCTTTTTAAGTTTATTATTAGGTTATTGCCAAGTTGTTAGTGTTTAGTTTATTTTCCCAAGGTTATTCCCAAATTGCCTCCTGGTTCCCTCTTGATTTCTTGCTGATTTCTTTCTGGATGTTTTCAGGACGTGTTTTCACATAGTTTTTTTTCTTTTTGTCGCTTCCGCTCCTCCCCTTTACTGTACGATTCTTGCTTGCATCAACGGGTAGGGGCACGAGCACACACTGATGCACTAGTGTTTTTCAGTGGGCCTTCTGGCCTCACGTGCGGTCTGGGTGCCAGGGGTCCTAGTCTTGGGACGATGACGGCACCTGGCGAGTGGTAGTGGAGCCGCCCGTGCTGCCTTCCCCTCCAGCAGGCCGGATATGACAGGGGGTAGGGTGGCAGCTGACGGAGGGCAGTGGAACCAGAAAGCCGCAGGGCAACAGGTGGCCAAGCAGGCGAGGCACGCGGCCTAAGGGAAGAAAGTAGAAAAGGCGGGGTGAAGCCGCACTTGCACCGGGGTGGATTCCTGGCAGTGGCCGACCTCGCCGGCACTCCTCGCTCCCAGCCCTGTCCACTCACTGCCCCGGCGCAGCTCCAGACGCGGGGCCGGACTCCACACTACGGGCAGACGTGGCCTCTCACCCACTCTCTTGGAGCTCCGTGCTCTAGACCTCAGGTTAACACGGCTGTGCTCGCAGTCCCACCACAATCGCGCTAAGTTCTCCGGCTTCTCTCACCCCTGCTCCCAGTTCCTGGCTCCGGTCCACCAGCAACGACGCAGCACAACAAACGCGTATTAAGATCTCCTGCCCAGAGCATAGTTACCTTTTTATCCTGAAACCAGGTGGAGGAATCGAGGAAATTCATTGAGTCCTCGAGAATATTCTTTAAGGAATCATGTGTAACATTATTATAAAATGTATTAAAAGAATAGCTTTCCTCCCCTCAATCAATAATAAAACAATCATAAACTATGGCGAGGACCATTGTAATTATGCCCTAATCTTTACTAAGTTCAAAGAGACAAGGATAGCAAGACCCCCTCTCACCGTTCCTGCTGTAGATGGAATCGCTGATTGGTGCAAGGTTAAGTGGCTATCCAGATAAAAAGGATCAGTAAACCAGGTCTCATGGAGGCAAATAATATTGTGTGAGGAAACAACGTTTAACCAGTTTTTAATTTTAGACCGGACTCCCAGGATATTCCAGCTAATCAATGTTAAGGGTTTTTGCCCTTATCTGACATCTAGCTCTTACATAATGGTGGTCGGGACGAAGTCCCTAGGTTGAGAGATCGAGGGGCCCACCTCTCCTAATGGGGGAGATATTTTTTGACCAACTTCTCCCCAATACATCTTAATCGGCCCTTCCATGCAGATTTCTTCGCAAGTCAATCATTTCCATCTAAAAAGTTCAATATCTTAAAATTTTTTTCAATGGGAACATTTACATGAGCTTGTGAAGCTGGCAACCCTAAAAATGTGTTTTGTGACACTTTTGGACAATCTGTAAATAAAACAGATGGATCATAAAAATAACTTAGCGGATGCACTTGTATCCCTTCTTTTGCCCATGCACTATGATCCAAACCTGCTAACAGGCACCTCACCAGCCGGAGGCCTTTGAAATTGATCACAATACAGTCTCCCTCTGAGGATTTCCTTATCAGACTGACCCATCTCACTCTTGGCGCAAAAAGGATCATGTTATTTAAGTCCTCTGGGTAACTAGATTTAGCCCTCAGCCAGTGGACGGACTTTCTCATCAGGGCATTTGTAACTTCTCTTGTTACCCCAATCAAGGGAGGCACATTTTCCATTACCAGAACAAACAGCGCATTTTCAGGAGGTAAATGCAGTACCCCTTATGAGTTAGCAATGATGTTAGAATGTGGGAGATTTAAGCACCCAGGGTAAACCAGGTTTTGGTTTGTACAATTATGCTCCATATGTAGAGTTCTAGCTTGAGCAGGAGTTGGACCAATCTCCTTCAAGCCTGGATTATGCAGATCATTATCAGCCTTTGCTACAGTCTCCGAAATATGGATATTCCCCTGCGTAAATGTCTCTATGTTGGTTATCCGGTATAACAAGCTGTTCACATTGGCTTGCAAAAGGTCCATCATCTTGGTAATCAACTTGATAAGTTTCACCTCCAAAGTTGTGCAAAACGATTTTAGTATAGAGTCAGTTTTATAAACAAAGTAATTTAATATGTCTTTCCAATTGAGCATTCCCTTGACATATCATCAGCCGCATGGACACCTCTCCTTTCTTTTGTGTGTGTATTGCATCCCATTTTTAGTCCTAGTGTACCCATTTGCTTTTTTACCCCTGCCCTTCTCTTCTTTGTTGGTGAGGAGCCCACCGGGGGAAAATCTGTTGTTAATTACTTTGTTGGGCTCACAGCCTGCAGGGTAGAGTGCAAAGAATGTACTTTTATTCCATCCTGAGGGGGGTCTATAACCAGGTGCTTGTGTGTGGTGGACTTTATTAGTACAAGAGGTTCCAGGGGCGTCCTCTGAGACAGTTTCTGCACTGCCCCAATCTTAACTTCCACTTGCTCAATTCAGACTCTATGGCCCCCTTGCGAGATGATAAATAATTAATGATCGATGACTGGGCGGAAGGAGACAAGCTGCTTTTGTCACTTTGCACAATTTTCTTCCTCTTCCCCATTTGGGTTGAATTACTCACTTACCTTATTTGACCCACACAACAGAGATTATCCAATCACATGGGGAAAGAGAATGGACCCGACCCGGCCTCTATCCACTAATGACGGGCCGCGTCTTGGCCCGGACTTGGCCCGGGTGCATCCCTCACTGCAGGGCTGCGGTGCTAGTTATGAGGTACTCGGTTTCCACCTCCTCCTCTCCTGCAAGGCAGCCTAGGGCTTGTGGTCCACTCTCCACTAAAGCACTTCCAATTGTTCATCCCACGCTGCGGGCTGCAGCACTGGTTATGAGGCAGCTGGATTCTACCTCCTACTCTCCTGCAAGGCAGCCTGGGGCTTGTGGTCCACCCCACGATAGAACACTTTCAATTGTTCATCCCATGCTGCGGTGCTGCAGCGCTGGTTATGAGGCAGGCAGTTTCCGCCTCCTCCTCACCCACAGGGCAGCCTGGGACGTGGGGTCTGCCCCCGATAGAGCACTTTCAATTGTTCATCCCACGCTGAGGGGCTATAGTGCTGCAGCGCTGGTCATGAGGCAGCCGGTTTCTGCCTCCTCCTCCTCCACAAGGCAGCCTGGGGTTTGTGGTCCATCCCGATGGAGCACTTTCAATTGTTCATCACACACTGCGGGGCTGCAGCGCTGCAGTGCTGCAGCGCTGGTTATGAGGCAGCCGGTTTCCGCTGCCTCCTTTCCCGGACGCAGCCTGGGGCTTGTGGTCCACCCGCGATAGAGCACTTTCAATTGTTCATCCCACGCTGTGGGGCTGCAGCACTGGTCATGAGGCAGCTAGTTTCCGCCTCCTCCTCTCCCGCAAGGCAGCCTGGGGCTTGTGGTCCACCCCACAATAGAGCACTTTCAGTTGTTCATCCCACGCTGCAGTGCTGCAGCACTGGTTATGAGGCAGCCGGTTTCTGCCTCCTCCTCTCCTGCAAGGCAGCCTGGGGCTTGGGGTCCACCCTATGACAGAGCACTTCCAATTGTTCATTCTGCGCTGCAGGGCTGCAGAGCTGGTTATGAAGCAGCCAGTTTCTGCCTTCTCCTCTCCTGCAAGGCAGCCTGGGGCTTGTGGTCCTCCACAAGGGAGCACTTCCAATTGTTCTTTACTCAGTCAATACAAAGTCAATCCGCTAGAAGAAAGGAAGGGAAATTGAAATAAAAGGCACAATAGACATCTATGGCTAAATGAGCAGGATAGGCACGAGCATGGAAAGCAAGCCTTCCATGTCTCCGGCAGCTCCTCAGGCTCTGGTTGCTCAGTTCCGGCCCCCCTCTCCTCAGGTACTGCTTCAATATTACAAATCATTCAGGCTATCACAAAAAAAAGATGTAAGGCCAAGAGGACAATTTGTCTATGCCACATTTATTGACTTCTTCACCACTTTTAACTGGGTCTATAGACCTACCATTTGGAAGAAGCTTGTCCGCTTAAGAATTCCCGAAACTTTACTCCACATAATAGTGGCCCTTCACTCATCTTCCTGGTGTCAGGTTCTTTTGGGAGGAAACCAAGGTCTTTCAGAAAAGATCATTACAAAACGTGGGCTAGAGAAGGCTACCTCTTATCCCCCTGCTATTCTCCCTGTATGTATCTTATTTACAGGTGTGGTTTCCTCACACAGGACGATCCTCCAATGGTAGCCAGCAAGGAAATATCCTCCCTTTCATATGTAATATGAGTGTAATTAGACTTGACTCTCAAAGTTCCACAAAAAAGGCTGGACCTCTGTAAAAGATTTGCAGAAAATCTTTTCCTAAAAATAAATACTAAAACTACAGTTGTAGACTTTAAAGGTAAATATCAATTAAAGAAAAAAAAAGTATTCCTGGCACCTAGAGAAATAAAAAACGGAAGTGGTTAAGTATATCTAGGGAAATTCTTAGCTCCAACTTAACAGAAAGGATTCATTTAGATTTTCTTTGTACTAAAGGGATAAGCCATGCAAATGGGCTTAAAATGTTTTACCAGACCCATGGTTGTAAACATTGTTTTACTCCAGTTGAATCACTTAAATGTCTCTACCTGAGAACTTTACATGATAGTTAGTGGCAGTTGATTGATGGTCCTTTATGGACTCCATTGAGAGAAACATTCTCTACAGATTAGGTAGTTTGAACACTTCAGCACTTATAGCCATTTTCCGCTTAGAAATGGGTCTAGTGAGTACTTTTGTGATGGGTCTGGTGGCAGTCGTTCGTTGGGGATTCCGAATGATTTAATCTAAGGTGAACGCTCTGAGGAGGTCGCTTTGGAGAGATATTTTTATTGAGCAAAAACACAATAGTACTTTCTGGAGAAACTTTCATGCATCCTTAGATTTATTTCAATTGAAACAAGAGGTATTGGCAGCTTTGTCTGTGTCAGACCGCAAGCTATTTATTAAAACTCAAGTGAAGTACTTATCATGAAATTAGATATGTCTTTCTGTTGTCTGAATTGTAAATGCAATATAATTCGCTCTTTGTGTAGCATTGAGAGTATGCAACCTTATTTGAAAAGAAATATAGAACATACATTTTGCTGAATGATTCCTATCAGATTTCAAATGATGCCACTAAAGTGTGTTACAGGAGCTTGGGAAAGAATTAGTAGAAGTGAAAGAATATGTAACTTTTGTACTCAGGGAATCCAAGATTTTGAACATGTCGTCTTTGTGCATCCAGTCTGACGTATCTGAGCTGTTGCTGATAGTTTGTCTGATGGAATGTCTTAATTTATTGCAACTCTAATGGAAACCTATTTGTGATGATTTAAGCCTAACCAAACCAGAGATTCTGGCAATGTATCACTCATTAAAAAGCACCTCTAACTGTCCAATCTGTTTTGGGTCCAAACCATAAAATTCACTTTTTGTATATAGACTCATGGAAGTTGGTCTAGGATTTTGCTGTGGTGAAACCAGACAGGAGTGACCGCTGACCTCAATTATTATCTGAACAAGTTCCAATGTATTATGAAGTTAAATGCACAAATAGACAAAGAAAAATGGCAACATCAACTGTGTTAATCAATTGGAAAATGCATTGGATGATATTCTTGACATTGGGAGTTCTAGGCTGATGTACTCCACTCATAGGGGAAAAATAACTTATGTTGCATAAATGTTGGATGGCTGGTGATGAGTTCTGTGGAGCTTAAAGGTAACATGGTATGGTTAATCAATGATTCCTTAGAAGTGGTTTTAGTATAGAATCAAGAAATTGCAGAGTAGAATAAACTATAATTTTGATGAAAAACAAACCTATGCCCTAAGATTGGGAACTAACATTCTATAAATTATTATAGAAGGAGACTTCTGTGCCTTTAGGCAGTCAGTTACAATGAAGAGAAAAGTAGTTATACAACAAAGACCTCCTCGTATTTGTGAAAGTAGAAAGTTTTAATTATTTAAGTGCATTCTATCATTCAAATTATGTTATGTTCTCCCCATTGAGAGCTATTAGCTGGAGACTACATTATGTCATTTGGATATAAATATTAATATATTATTTCTTTAGGATAATAGTGCTCCAGAACCCATTGGGACAGCTGATAAACTTCTGAAAACTGATAAGGAATTGTAAATGCAGTTCTTATTCTCAGACTTCAATTTTTAAATAAGAAAGTGGGATATTTGCAGGGTGCCACAATAGTGTAGATTTAAAAAAGAATTAGATTACATGTGTTGCTAAGCATAATTATTGCAATATTTACTAAAATGATCATCAAAAGTGTAAAAGCATGGATGAGGACACAGACTGTTATTTCAAATATCCGAGTGGGCTTAGGAAGCCTTCAATGGAAGCTCTATGTTTTTCACGTTCGGTTGAGAAATAATGTGGTAGTCTGTTTGGGACTTACGTGGGTTTGATTAATACATTTGATACAATTATTTAAGAAATGTTGAATGTACTAAAAATACAGTTGGGATTAAGGAAGACATTCAGGATGCTCTATTGTGATTTTTAGCTGACTAAGAGGATGGATCCAAATGGACTATTAAACCAAATGAGAATTGAGGCTGTATTATGACATGGCTGTATCATGGTCTCAACTTCTTTCAGTTTTTTATTTATTGTTTGCCAGCTCATGTCAACTAAATATTTGTATACCCACCACAGGAAAAGTCCCCTCAATATAATGGGTTATGAGAGCTCAATTTGCTCAGACAGAGAGAGGTCTTAACGATTAACTAGACCAACTGGGAGGTGTATAGAAAGAAGCCAATTTAATGTACAGGTCAGAATTTGTGTCAGAAAGGTTTATAATTGAAAATATGAATGGTGTTATAGCAGAAAACAATAGAAAGTTTGTAATTGTTAAATATTTTTGTCTACTCTGTAGTTCCTTCTAAGCAGTGGAATAAGGTGCAAAGGCTGCTGTCCTCTTCGAGCTTTGGATATGAGTTTCCCCTACAGGAGACTCCCATATTCACTTTCCACTGTCTCCCCTCACTTTGAGATAAATAGTGTGTACGCTATGGAAGTACAGGAATATTTAAAGTGAAAGAACTGCCTTGAACTGTTTCCAAAACAGCAGATGATTAATACACAATCCATGACTGAGAAGGAAGTATGATAGAGGAAGTGAAACTACCAGTGACTTTCCTGGGAATTCTTACAAACATGTGTAATAGATACCCTGCAGACTGTGGGGCAATCCTTTGAGAGGACATCACTTGAAGGAGTCTGCAACAATATGCTGGTAGAAGCTGTGTGTCTGCTTTTGGAAAATGTCTGTGTGGCCTGCTGAGAGAGGGGTGCTACAGATATCACTACAGAAGGAGTCTGCTCAGAGGGAGAAGCCCAGCTGCAACTTCTTTGCAAAAGAGCTGCCTAGAAGAATGAGACGACCCGCTGGAACAAAATTGCTAACTCACACTACGAATGTCCTTCTTGAGATACGAGAAGTTTATTGTCCGCCTAACTGGCCTGGGTGTAGTTGGAATGGTGGCCAGCATGGACTAACAGAGGGACATTGATGGAGCTCCATCTAGCATGATTACGATGCCCGATGCACTCTATGCCACAAACAAAAGTGACTGTGTCCGGTGGTTACAGCCAAGAACTAAACTGTGCTGAAGCAGTTTGCGTGCTAAAAGGACTAGAAGAATCAATGTCTATGGACATGGCTATGCCCCAGCTGTACTGATGCTGGTTCCTGCAGTTTGTGACCTTGGACCCCCTTTTCATTCTGTGGTACAGTGCCCAGAGCAGAGGCTCCTGGAGCCAAATTTCAGTCCAGCTACACATTTCCATAAACTTGCCTCAAGATCGATTGGTAGATTGTGCACTTTTGTATTGGGGCAGAGGGGTTTGCTTTTGACATGAACCACATTGTGAACTTTGACTGATCATTTGTTCAGCTGCAGCCTCTCTCTACAACAGCCTCTCATGTCTGAAGGAAGGTGAATGTAGGTGCTGTCTTGAATTCAACAGTTGTATTGCTCCAGGTAAATCAGTAGGCATGGCCTCCCTCAAGCACAAGTAAGCCTTGAAACATTATCCCTAGCCCAAGAAAGCCACTACATCAGGACACATGCTCTAGAGACTGACTAACTAGTCCTAAAAGCAGGCACATGTTCACTCCTCACACTGTGAACCTGAACCTCCCCAGTGTTCTTCCCTTAGTAGCCCTCTTTTGCCTTCTATGTAAAATGGCATTAGTAGACACTGTGCCCCATTATTATATTTTGGTTTCATATTATGTTCTTGGTTTTAAAAAGTACTTTGTTTTTTTATAAAGTCAAAGCACTGACTGGACATTCCTTTATTGATTGATATTATGTTGATCATTGAGTTTTGAGTCTCTAACCACCCATAACTTTCCACAATGTCATGAACTGCTCAGCTCACTACACTGAGAGACTGTGATGAAGAGGTCTACTTGGTGCAAAGTTATCCATGTCCATCATAATCCTTGAGACATCAGTGGTAAATGCAATCAAACCTCATTGTTGAGGTTTAGTAACCCCTTTGTTCATTGGTACCCCATAACTGGTTGATATTCACCTTTTCATAAATTAAAATTTAGTTTTAGCAATTGCAACTGATATTTTCTAGGAAAGAGGTCATAGTTAGGCATTCACTTACGTGTTGAAAGATGCTTCTTCTGTCCTCTGTTTTTCCTGGCCACTGCACATTTGAGGGAACATGGGTCTCATCAACCTTGCATCCTGTGGCACTCTATATTCCTTATGATTCACTATCCTGGAATGTGCTACCACTCAACTGGCAAAAGGGAAATATCAGAGGTGCCTTTGCTGGTAAGGCTCATGTGGCTTCTGCAGGCACAGAGATCCCAAAACAATTCCTTTTTTTCTAAAGGACTTCAAAGCCACAATGACAGGTAAAATGCAAGGGATTCATCATCAATTGTGGCACTTAAACAGCTGTGTTGGGGAGTCTTGGGGATTTTGCTGGTGGGGAGGTAGTCCCTAATGCAGTGTTATACTGCTGGCAGCAATGGTGGGAGACTGGTAGGATGGTGCTGCAGTTGACTCTTCGGTGGAGGTGCTGATCCTTCCCAAATCTAAATGAGGGCTTACATGACTAACATCTTATAAGTGATTTTAGAGTCTTCTGTTCACAACTCTTTGGACAATATAAAGTCTGAAGTGTTTATCTTCCAGGAGGGTCACCTCACTATTTAAAGGTGTTTTACCCAAGTTTGCAAATTCACTTAGTTTGTAAAGTTTTATTGTTGAAGTCATCTACATGAAAACTCATGACTTTTTTTCAATATATACTTGCTTACTACAGACCAAAATTGTAACAAAGAAGATTTAGGCACCATTTAGACCCTGCTAGGCAGCCCGCAAGGGCAGGGTAGGCCATGGCCTTTGCTCCCCTGGCAGTGGAATACCTGCCTAACGTAGGGGTCAATGCCAGGCAGGTGTGGATCCATATGCCCTTAGAAGAGCTGCTGGCAAGGTGGTTCCAATAGGACACTGGAGTTTGTCAAGCATGGACTAAGTTTGTTGTGCTCAGTTTTGCACTGTGGGAGCACAATTAATGTACGGAAGTGTCTGACTCTGCCAAACTCTAAAAGCACCCTTAGTTTTCAATAAATGGTTAAACATCGTTAAGGGGTGGGCAGTAATAGATTCCTCAGTTGGGCAGAAATAGATTCGTCAATTGCTTCTCCCCATTTAGATTTTGGTGACCTAATGTGTTTCTGAGAGAGGATCCTCAATGAGCCCCTTCTCTCATCCATAAGCAAAAATGGCATCAAAGGGGATGCTACATTTGGGGCTTCCTCAACTATTTCACTCCTTTCAGCTTTTTACAGGATTACCATAAAAATCATGGCTTGAAAAATACACAAATGTTCCCGATACAATGGGAGAACATTCCAAGAGTCTTAAGGACATTCTTTTTTAGGAAAAGCCACTGCCAGATTTTAAGAACCTGCATAGATGTAGTGAAAACATGCTCCATGTTGATATGTGAAGTGAATTAATACATTTGTGTGTGTGTATCTACCAATAAACACCACAGAAAACATGTCTTAATTCCAAACACACACAATTTGAATAGCGTGGGTGCTCAGATATGAATTTGTGCCTGCATAATTAAAAACATTAATTATTGACCCTTAATGCTACATTAAACAAAATAAATTACACAGTGTTCCCACACAGAATTCTATGAGAAGTGCTGTAGTTAATGTCAATCAAAAATGAAGTATTACAAGCAATTTGCCACCACACCCCCACCCCCGCCCCGTACCTCAGTTCACCTAACTGCCAAAATTTAGGATTCTTTAAAAGTGCCCACCATTTGCTATGTGCTGCCATTCATCTTCAAGCATGGCTGATGGTATTGTGCTTAAACCAATGAAGCCAGCTTCATTAACATTCATTAAAGAAATATGCACTTTTATTTTACATTAAAGACCCTTGTCACATGCGTGTCCCTGTGTGATTTTCCATGTCAATAAAATACGTGAAATAGAAGCTCCCTATATGATATCTGTTTGTTGATAAAATATAGTTGTATTAATGTGCCTCCTCACAAGGAGCACGTACCTGAGATGTTCATGTATGTTACAATATTCAAGGCCCTTTTGCCTAGCCTTGAGCAAGAGAGCCATTTATGCTCTAAATAAATGTATTATTCTTTGCTAAGATGCATAAACCCACTGACATTTCCTACATTTCCTATGAATGTTGAACAAATCATTATGCAGCAAAGTAGGTGTTTACTACATGTAACTTATTTGCTGTATATGTGTATTCAAAAGGGCATTGATTAATTCACATGTATCTTTGTTAATGCAGCCCTATTGTATAATTTCACACAATGATGTCAAATGTTTGGCTTTTCTGTCTAAAGCCCTATAAAAGATTATGGGCCTCATTTAGATTTCGGCGGACGGGTTGCTCCATTACAACGATGATCGGTGTATCCCACATGCTGAAATATAAATCCCATTATTTTCGATGGGGTTTATATTTCAGCAGACTGGTGTTACGGACTAACCCATCTGCCGAAATTTAAATCAGACCCTATGTTTTTGGAATGAGGCAGTCTTTTTGGCTCTTTCTTTGCAGGCAATCTCTGTGCCAGTCCTCTTGCTTGTCTATATGTTGGTTCTGGCTGATGTTTACTTTTAAGGTGGACTTTATGTTGATAATCGTGCATTATTTGATTTTGAATAATTATGTCGACTGAATTCCCATTATTTGACTAAAAATATTTTGACTTCTATATTGATCTTAAGTTTTAGTTGAATTCTTGTCTTAGTGGAGGTTTTAATAATTGGTACTTGGATTTAATCTTACAAATACATTTTAGGTCTTAAGAACATTCAGACAGGCTGGACTCTGCACATGAACCCTCCATCTATTTATTTAGAGTGGCAACATTACAATGCTACATGACTGCTCAGGTTTTACTTATGAGAGACACACTTGAAGGCTTAGGCATGACATCTTTGTGGTCTGAGCCTGAAATCATTGAGAGTAATAAAAGCAAAATGTAAAATTCAGTTTTTAAAAAGAGATCATGTTGTGTGAGTTCAATCGGTCTGGTGGCTCCTCCCTCAGCGTAAATTAAGTTAGATCGATCAATCAATCAATCAATCATGGATTTGTAAGGCATGGCTAATTACCCATATGGTCTCAAGGTGCTGAATGTAGGCGTGCTTCTAAGTCGAAGAGCCAGGTCTTGAGGTCCTTTCTGAACTGCTTCAGTGATGCGGTCTGCCTGAGCTTGAGGGGAAGTGTGTTCCATGTCCTGGCTGCGAGGTAGGAGAAGGAACCTTCTCCTGGTGTACATTTCCAGATCTTGGGGGTGGATCAAGGGCGAGCTGGGAGGAACTGAGACGTCTGTTGGGTACTTAGAAGGTGAGGCGGTGGTTGAGGTATGCTGGTCCTATATTGTGTAGTGCCTTGAAGGTGTGGATCAGAGGTTTCTATGTGATGCGCTTGTTGACTGGGAGCCAGTGTAGGTCTCTGAGGTGGGAGGAGATTCAGCTGAGTCGGGGATGTCCAGGATGAGTCTGGCTGCTGGTTAGATACACATCAATCATAGGTAGAGCATGTTACATCAATTGGGTGGTTGTCCTCAACACCTGTTCTTCCCACATGAGGTTCAAGCTGGGTATTTTAATCCATATTCTTCCACTTATATGCTTCAGTGCTAAATTAGGGAAGGATACTTCCCCGTATTCTCAGTGTATAATCGATTTTCTTAAAACTAAATTTATTTTCTCTTGTTTAGTTCATTATAAATAAAGGTATGTTGTGTTTGGCTGATATTTGTTTCTGAAGAACAATCTGAGAATTCTGAAGACTCATGTGATGTGCAAGCGCAATACTTTGGAGCCTGAAAAGTCAGTATAAAAGTATAGGCCTAATTTCCGTATGGCAGTCAAGCTACCAAACTGTAATAAAAAAGGTGAAGTAGTGGTTTAACTATGATAACTTAAAACAGTTTTTACTCCATACGTGCTGTCAAAGTATGGTGCAGTTAAGAGAACATAATAACAGTTGCAATTTAAACAATGGAAGAGAATCCCATTCTTCTGCACTGCTTTTCTAAAATGAACAGCAATAAGCAGAAAGAAGATATTTATGGCCATATATTTGTTTCTTGCAAGCTGCAGGTTGCTACTGGAAAGGTACAACCTCTCTGCTTGTTTTTACAAATTCTGAACTTTAGTAACTTTTATTCTGATTTACATTAAACTGATTCCAGTATCTGTTTGCAGTAAATGACTAACTGCTTTTTGGTGTGTTTAATTTCACACAAAATATCCTGCTTTTCTTATCCATGTAAGCAGCCCACACTATCTTTCATGTAAAAGAGCAAGAAACAAGCGATGTAAGTAATATGTGAGAATGGTGCTGATGGCAAGGGCCTGTGCCCAATCTTCCATGGATGGCCACCCCACCTGGCTGTGCACTGCGTGGATTTGGGCAGCACACAAGCCCCTGCACGCACCTAATCCTCCATGGGCAGCCAACTCACCTTGCTGTGCCTGGTATGAGATTAGACTGCACCCAAACCTCTGCAGATGCTCAGTCCGCCGGGGAAGCCAACACCCTATGGACATCCAACTCTCTCTTTTTTAAGTGCCCTAGGTCTGTTTATCCACTAATATTCACCAGGGGGGCACACTAGGCCTCGTGGTGGCTTCTCAGATCCATGGAAACATAATTTTCTTTTCTTTTTTAATTTGGCCCTAGGGGAGGTAAGGACTTCTCCTCACAAGGTCCAGGGAGTCAGGGGTACACCTGCACTGTCACTTTATATCTTATTTGAAGTATATGTTAGGTCTTGGTGAATGAGACCCCGAGTCATAAGATGGCAGGTGCAACCTTTACTTCAGTTTTTGGCCAGCCAATCACAACGTGCACTGCAGCTCGTAGATAGATCCGTGGTGAACTCAATGGACTGTAATATACATACATTCTGAAACTGTATTTCTATGGAAATACTGAGCAGATTCATACAAAATCACAAAAACAAACGTTTTGGACCAAGATCTAGCTTTTGGCCAAGTTTGGTGTAATTCAGTTCAACTGTGTTTGAGGTATGGCTATTTAATTTTCCTATGGGAAAATGCATGAGGAAAATGCATTATGGACATCCCATTTTTCCTAGCCCCCCATTGATGGATCTATCTAAAACTTTCCAGGAAGAAGCTGAGGTTGATACAACTGTTTTAGGACCATTTTAGCAAAGATTTGTTAACAGCACCACATTTATTAGCAAAAAAAAAAACTATTTTCTATGGAAACGTGATCCTAACTATGAGTACCCAGTGGTGACCGCCCCTGGGTGTGTGTATGTTAGGGCAAGGGAATGTTTACGGTGGATATAGGTTTTTGGGTGGCAAAGGAATTTTGGAGGCTTAGGGTAGGAATGGGTATTTGAGTAGCAAGGGTATTTTTAGGGTTGAGGATGGGTGTAAGTTTTTGGCTGGCAAGGGTACTTTTAGGGATTCAGGTGGGTATGGGTTTTTGGGTGACAAGGGTTTTTTTAGGGTTTAGGTTGGCTATGAGTTTTTGGGTGGGATGGGTATTTTAGGGTTTGGGGTGGGAATGGGTTTTATGGTGGTATGGGCTGTTAGAGTTTAGGGTGGGTATGTTTTTTTGGTAGCAAGGGTATTTTTAGGGTTTAGGGTGTTTTTTTAGGATTTATGGTAGATATTTTTTTTTGGGTGGCAAGAGTATTTTTAGGGTTTAGGGTGGGTGTGGGTTTTTGAGTGTCAGGGCTATTTTGAAGGTTTAGGGTGGGTATGTTTTTTTGAGTGACAAGGATATTTTTAGGTTTTAGGGTAGGCATTTGTTTAGGGTTTAGGATAGGTATGGGTTTTAGGGTTTAGGTTTGGTTTGGGTTTTTAGGGTGGCAATGGTTTTTAGCATTTAGCTTAGATATGGGATCTTGGGTGGCAAGGGTACTTTTAGGTTTCAGGGTGGCTATGGGTTTTTGGGTGGCAAGGGTATTTTTAGGTTTTAAGGAGGGTGCAGGTTTTTGGGTGGCAAGGGTATTTTTAAGGTTTTAGGGTGGACAATCGATCCCAACTATATTTTTAGGGTTTAGGGTGGATATGGGTTTTGGGCTTATAGTGTAATAAGACAAGAAGTATATATTTATATATATATATATATATGTCATGAGTGATGTAATATGTGCGGTCATAAGGTCATAAGCAGTGTATCACTCCTATGCGATGTGCTACTAGTATGGGGCGATGCTATGGCCCCCATTTTAAGCTGATGCCATTGTTTCCTTATAAATTTAAAAATGGTCAATGCACATTTACACTTAATTAAACCTGGAGGATGGACAAAAGGAAAGGCCAAAACAAGGTACAGATTGCTCTGTTTCGGTTAAGTGTCCTAACTGTCAAAGTAATAATGGTTCTCTTTACCATGTCCGCATCCATTATTGCCTGTTGAATTGCCCTTCCTCATGTTTCCCACAGGAGCTTGCTCTGTTATTCCTCTGCCTTTTGTTTCTCTGTCAGTTTCTCCTCTGCCTTTGCCTCTGGTTCCGCATCTGTGACCTTGTGATGGTGTTAATTTCCCCCGTCCTTTTGTTGCTGTGATTGTCTGGATTTTCTTATCTTCTCGCCTCAACAGTCTGTACTCATCTAAAAAAGTGTGAGACCTGGAACTTTGGCAACCAGTGTCTGACCCAGAAGTGCTGCTGCTTGTTCTGTCAGATGTATCACTATAATATGCTAGCTACAGGCTTTGGTTGAACACACTGATATCCTGTCTGTTGCCATCCTGCTTGTTATATTCTGCTTGTTTTAGCCCATCATATTTGTGACTGAAAGTCAAGATGCGTCACAACTCATAATCCTGACAGTTCCTTAGTAGTTTATGGTGCTTGCGGGCTTTAATGTCTTCCTCTTGTTTTGAATAGCGATCCTCCTTCCCTTTAAAGGAATTCTTCAATGGTCGCTTTTTCAGGCATTTTTGTTAATTTCACTTGTATAGTGTTAATGTCCTTCATAATTTGTTTTCTATCCAACCACGAGTATTTAATTATTATCTCCATCATCCTTCTGGAGCTATTAGCAGTGTTTTCAGCCCCTTCCAGTAGCATGAGATGGTTAGGTGATTCTTGTGAGGGAACTGTGTAAATGCACAAGGCCCTGGGAACCATGTTCCTGTCCATGTAACTTTTTAGTGAGTTACTTCCCACAATTTCAGTTGTTCAGCCTTGCACAAATTCTCTAGTTTGCACAATTTTTGCCACAGTTCTGCATTTTTATCAATTGTTTCTGTGCCAATACTTTTATGTTGTATCTTGGCAAATAAAGCCTCAGCTTCCAATGTCCTCCTTGCCTCCCAATCATCAACCATGGTTTCACCTCTACAAGATCTCCACAGACTTTCATACACTGTGTGGTGAGTATATGCACCTCACTGACACAATTGTCATAATCATCCTGCAGTGTCCCAGCTGTCGACAAAACCCAGAGAACCAGATGCTTTCAGAGACGTGATGTGCGCCCGGGCTCCTACTCACTGGACCCTGAGTCCCACACATGTTCTCCAAATCGTGACTGCCCACCCATATGGAAAATACAGCCCCAGCTGCACTCACCTCTGCATGCCAGTCAGTTGTACACTGGTTTGAGCTGCACGTATATATTGAGGTCCTTGGTATACTGGCTAGTACACTTCAGTCTCCAACTGCCAACGGGGTTCATATCGATAATCTACCACTCTCCAATTGGATCCCAGTCGAGGGGGAGTAGAGTGTGGAGGATGTGGAGCAAGCCATCCAAAAGTAACACTAAACGCTGCAAACTCCTCCTACGAAACGCTCAAATGAGGTACATCAATGCATGCACTGCTTTATTCACTGAAACAAGATCCGTTTTGGCCACGCAACAGGTTTGTTCACATGGCTCATCCTGAATTCCAGACTCCTTTGAAATGACATGAACATGGAAAAGAGATACCCAGTGAACAAAGTGAATAAATGAAACATAAGAAACAGCGCCATGTTGCTATGTAGCATACTCATGAAATATGCACAGACGTAAATAACTTCTGCTGTTAACACACAACATTACTTGCACAAAATTACATGACAGTGGCTGAGTATCTCATGACATAACTATAAAAGTAAAATAGTAAATCTTGATAAATGAATAGTTTTTTATGCCTGCTGCTCATAATAGTTCCTAAATGCCCAAACACAGTGTTGTACTACAGATATTTCTGCATAACATGTATAAACATTAGAGATAGTTATGGTTATCTCAAGTAAGTATAACACGTGCCCAATGGTAGCTATAGCTTATGCCCCCACCTTGCAAAGTTATTGCAATAGTTTTACTGCAAATATTACATTGATGTTATCAATGAACTTATTAAAGATATCATGAGTGATGTAATATCTTGGTTAATTAGCAGTGCATATAGAGGGTATGAGTTATAGTTATCTTCCCTGCCCGATTTTGTCCCCAGGATTTCCCATCCCTCAGGACCGAGCCACATCTACCTGGGATCTCTGGCCCTACCCAGGCATGTAGTTTACAATGATAGGGGTTGCTGGGGAACCTGAAGGCCTTACGGCCCCAGCCAACTCCTGCAGGAGCTGGCACTGCTCCCACATGCAGGGAGCTGCTACATATGCAGCTCCATGCATGTTTTTCATCTGTTTTCCTGCCTGCAGCCACTTACACATCTACTCACAGATCCAGAAAACCACTTGCACACACATACAGACACTAGACAGCTACTTACACACCCACACAGTCACTTACACAGCTACTCATACACCCACACACGGGCAGTGATACAGTTATATAAACTGCAGTAGAATATGTTTGTATTAAATGTGTTATTGTTTTGTCTTGAATGTGTGCTTTTGGGTGGGAACAGATCTGTGGCAGACCTGCAACATATCCGGCAGACCCCCTTATTTGTCCAGGGATCCACTGTATATCTGCAGATCTGACTGAGAAACTAGAAAAAAATTTATTTGAAATCAAAAAAGCCAGTGTTTGGAGAAAGGCTTGTCTCTTTAAAGAGCCTTTCTGTTTATGGTATGTAGATGATAATTGCATCTAGACCAGGTAACAGTCTTTTGAGTTGTTGAGGAACATCCAATTGCCTCTGTCCGTGGAATGGACTTAATCTTTTTAGTATATTCTGTCCATGTAGAAGCATACATTGTTATGCCATATAGAGCGCATGTTGTGGTCTCAGAGAAATGCAGAAATAGATTTATTGACATGTTTTCTGGATTTCTGTCTCTGTGGACAAAACTGAGTTGACCACTTCCACTTCTGCCTTTGGAAAATGTTGCAGAAATCCAAGGCAGTATGCAGGAAAAGTGAAATGGATTTAGGCAAAGGTATCCTTCATTCAGATTTTTAGCCCTACCCCAGTAATTGTGTCTAGGTCCTTACCACTACAGTTCAGAATCATGAGGCCTAGATGTTGGCAAAATGCAATGCTTTCAACCAGAGGCAGCAATTGATGCCACTTTAACCTTCTCTGGCCACCCCAGGTAATGTCTACATTTGGTAAACCTAGATCCCTGTCAGTGCCACGCATTCCTGCTCTCAATGGCCCAAAACACAAAACTATGGCCCACAATCCAGAGTCTGACTATTTTGGAGACAAGCAGGAGTATTACTCAGAAAAAGGCTGCATAAGAAGGAGGCAGTTTTGAAGAGTGAAGGCACATAAGAAGATTAACTAAAAATATAGGGCACATGAAGGAGGAAGTGAAATTGCTGTACTGAAAATATATTGTATAAAGCCAGTATGAATGAATGTGTTTGAAATCAGATGTGGGAGCTTGCTTTTAGTATGTAATTTAATAGTATATAATTTGTACCCATCTATATAGTCAGGAAAGCACTTATGCACCCAGTTACACTTACACAAAACCACTTATGTACACACCACTTATATAGGGAGATAGTGACTGACACACTCAGTCACACACCCATAAAAGCATTCACACATCCATTTACTCACCTATACATCCACTTGCCATACAGGTACTGTCACACCCAGTCACACACCTATACAGCCATTTATGTACCCAACACTCCGCCTCTTAGTTCCACATGCCCTTATACACCCATACACCCACCCACCCCTACATCCACTCACATATCTATTTGCAAATTCATAGAGTCACTTGCATACCCTGTCAGACAGTGACAGAGGCACTTACACATCCACTCACATAACCACACAGCACTTATGTATCCACCACTACCAGAGCCACTTGCATGCCCAGTTACACACTCAAACTCCCACCAGCACAGTCAGTTGCCGATCTTGCCACTTACATACCCATTTAGACACCCATACAGTTATTAACACTCCCAGTCATACATACCACAAGCACTTACACATCCAGTGGTACACCCTCAGAGGCACCAATACACTAACTCACATATCCTCTCAACCACCCACACACCAAGCCACCCATCCATACAGCCACTCCTATACCATTTGTATATCCATACTGAGAAACTGATAGAGCCTCTTACATACTGACATAACCACTTATGTAGCTACTCACTTGCTCATAGTACATAATCTAATAGTATATAAAGTGAAGTTAGATGCATTCTATGTTTGCTTATCAGATATCTACTTGTGAGTATAGTTGAGGATTTCCAATACCAAGAAAGACAGAAAGGAGTGAAAAAGAAGAAAGAGTACTATCTGCTTAGAAGTGAGAGTAAAAACACACATGATTGGGAGAACGTGTTGGAAAGAAAGGGCTGCTGGTAGGAGAACTAATAAGTGTGTTAAGGCCATATGTGGTAAAATGCAAAATGTGGAAAAACTTTCAAATAAAAAGCGAGGTTTAAAATCAACTCTCACAGAGAAGGAGTCATTCAGTTTGAAACTGAAAATCTTATATGAAAACACCTAGGCCTATATTTATACTTTTTTAGTGCCACATTTGCGCCGCTTTTTGACACAAAAGCGATGAAAACTTACAAAATACAATTGTATTTTGTAAGTTTGCGCTCTTTTGCATCAAAAAGCGGCACAAATGCAGCTTTAAAAAAGTATAAATATGGGCCCTTATTTGACAAGGAGGTAGAAAGAATTTCAAGATATACAATTGAGAATGTTTAGAAGTAGGGTAATACAGAATTGGTATGAAAGATGAAGCAGTATAAGAGGAGAAGGGCAGTTTTGAAACGAAACCCATATATTGACAGTGTGGTTGATAAAGCATTTGCCGTGTAGTGCAAACTATTCATTTTGATACTAAACATGATGACAACACTGGACAAAAGAATGTTCTCTATGAAGTAAATAAGCCAAGAAAAGGCTTATTAATAAAAGTATTTTTGCAATTTTTCAAGGAGAATGAAAGCATACGTCTAGTACTGCGGCTATGTTTAATGAAGAAAGCTACTTACAACAGAACTCATTAGTGCATGCAATTGAAACCAATGCTATGAGGTAAAAGAATATACTCTCATTGCAAAAGAGGAGATGATTCCTAGAAATGTGGAGGAAGAAATAGGTGAAAGGGTATAAGAAAGGCTTAGACATGCTCCTTTGTATGAATGAGAAGGCAGTAGTATTTGAAGTATTAGCTAGGAATAAATTGATATATTAAGAAATTGTCTGCATCAATTTCCAGATAGAAGTGTGAAGTGGAAAATTGTAATCGTAAGATACATGCAAAGTCAGGAAATATTCTAATTTCCAAGGACACTCACTGGTGTGTCTATCCAGGAAAGTGTGCACAAGCACCTTTCATGATTTTAAATGTTGTCTGTTCATCATTCAAAAATGCAAAATTTAGTTAGAAGACTTTACTTTGTAAAGAGTCTTGCATTGTATTCAGGAGAAATGAACAAAGCACTTCTGTATGGTACAGTATCAGAGGTTGCAAATGTTTGTGGATATATTAATTTACGTTTCTTTGGAAAAAAGTTGCTAGATTTTGCAGTGTATTTATTTGTGGAGGGATCTTTTGATTTGTCGACACGCCAGTTCATGTGCAAGTATTGGTATGACAAATTAGAGTACAACAAAATGTCTGCTAGATCAATACACAATAAGTTAGAGGTGGTTGAAATTCCAGAGGAGCTTTGACATCTGAATGTTTATGATGGAATACTCATACAATCTATACACCATTTAAAAAGCAATAATTTGTATGGAACCAAGGACTGGGAAACTATCTCCCACTGAGCTTCAGAAAGGGTTTGAAGATAGAAATGTGTATTTACCTTTAGATTTTAAACACAATATTGAAACTGTGGGTGTAGAGAGAGATTTGGAAGAATGACTTGTTATTCTGGTAAATGGTCTGCCCACAATAAACCAAAAACGTCTGACAGGAACTAGGGAATGTAAATAAGGTGAAGAAAGCTATATTGTATCTTAAAGAGAATAGTCTGTACTATAAAGCTATATATGTTGTCAAACATGGAAGTTGCATGGAGAAGGAAATGCTGCCTTCAAGCGGACAGTTTGATAAAGTGTATAGAAGCAGATCTGAATAAATATATGAGCACTATAGTGTCCATCATCTACATTCAAAAGAGGTTGTGGTGACTGCCTTTGAACTGTGTCACATGAAACAAGCTAAAGGAGCTCCAGTGATTGTGTGGGAGAAAAGCTTGTGGCTCAATCTTTTTCCTCAACTATTTCCAAGTGGAGTAGGCAGACGGTATGTTAGCCGCCCTGTGCAAATACCTGTAGCAGAGTATAGCTCAACAAGATTACATTCAGAGGACCCTAGGTTTCTACAAAGTAATCCATAAGTAATCCACATCTTTTTTTAAGTGATTTGTCTGGACTGTCAGATGCTGTAAACCATATTCTTATGATAGGAGTTGATGTACAAAGTATGTCTGCAAGAGACTTTGTTGAAAAAAGTCATGGAAAAGATGAGACACATGAGTGTCTCATCAATTTAATGGCATGCCAACATGGGGCCAAGGAGTAGTGGTATCATTTTCATGGTGAGCTTAATTGGATGTTGCAAACTTTGGGTGCACCAACTTGGTTTGTAACTCTGAGTTGTGCAGAGTATGCATGGGATGATTTACATTAGTTTTTGAGAGAAGCAAACTCTAACATTGAAGGCTTTAAACTAAAGACACCAGTAGAACTTCGCTCCTTGGATCCCTGAAATGCTCACACGTACTTTAACTGCAGATTTCAAGCTATGTTGTCCTTCATTTGCAACAGAAAAAAATCCACAGTTGGGAGAAATTATGAATTTGTTTTGGAAAAAGGACTACCAAGCAAGAGGTACTTCTCAAATTCATATCCTGTTCTAGGTAAAAGATGCCCCTAATTTTGAAACCAACCCAATGGAGTTTGTACCTTCTTTAATACAACAGTATACCCAATGGAGTCTGTACCTTCTTTCATACAACAGTATATTAAATGTAGCATTCCAAAACACACTGAAGAAAAAAACCTAAATCAGCAAGTACTGCATTTGCCATCACATATATGTAAGAAGTACTGTTGGCAGAAATACAGAGCAAAGGGAAATTTTTTATACAAAATGTAATTTTGGATTTCCATGATCTTTTATTTCAAAAGGAAGAGTAAACAGTTTTCTGTCTGCAGTGAGACATACTCTTTCTGGTAAATCACCAAAACAAGAGAAGAGAGACTATGAAATATATTAATGACTGCAATCTGGTCATTTTGAAAATGTGGAATGCCAGTATGGATATTCAATTTGTGGAAGACAATTCTATAGCTGTTGCTCATTATGTTGTTTCATGCATAATGAGAAGACAGAAATGAAAGGTGTGTGGGAAGAGATCTCTGTTGAAAAGTTTCTAGCAAAACAATAGGACAGCTTCAGTTTGAAGATGCTTTCCCACAGGGAAATTGGACCCTATGAATTTTGAGATCATTTGACTTTTGCTAGTTTAAATTTCTAAGTCAAAAAATATTGTTTGGGTGAGTTTATGCCAAGCATCAACTCAAAATATGGTTTTGAAATCTTTTCCAGAAATTCAGTATTTTGCAAACTTTGAACCAGATAGTATAGAAATTGCAAAAACAAACATGTTGGACACTTACCAGTGAAAAAGGAGTGCACATCTTGAAAATGTTTGTGTCTATGAAGTACTCCAGAACTACACATATAGCAACAATGTGACAGAAAATGTAGATGAAGGCAAATTTCCAGTAATTGATTGCCATTGCAATGTTTGGTGAGACATAGCAAAGGCAGCCTAATTAACCATAGAAAAGTGAAATACCAGACTGCTGAAAAAATATACTTTTTGTATTTGGCACTTTTACTTTTGCAAGGGTTAAAACTTTGGTGTGCTGAAGCAGAATTACTAGGATATTTTGACGGCAATACTAAGCTGGAGTTCAAATCACACTATGCTTCTAGGGACAAACATGATGTCCTTAGCAGAGGTCCAATTCTGAAACTACTGGGGTCAGTGGTGAGCAACAGACACATTGACAGCACATATATGGAGTCAGTAGAGTTCAGGGGCAATCCAGCCTCGAGGGGTGTGACATTACCATCATCAACTGGACTTCACTAGACCTACCAAATCTTGCCTCGCAGTTGAAAGATACATTTTTCATGTAGGAGATTGAGCTGGTACCTGTTCTAGCCCCTCGCCATCCTAGACCGTTGTTGCCAAGCATCAATAACCATACTAAGACAGCAGGATTACTGGGGAGAGCCATTGGCTCAGATTCCTGCAAGCACCTACTTATATCTCTGACAGTTATTCATGTGCATATGGAGGGCCAATACCAAGAAGTTATTTCTCAAACACAGCAGGTAGAAAGTGACATAATTGGTGCGAAAGCCCTTTAGCTCCTCACACATATTTGAAGCAATGGGGAGATATGTAGAAGGTCTCCTCTCAAGTGCAACTTGACCTCTCCCCGTACCTCTAGTGGAATGTGACTTATGCCAGTAGGGTCTTGCTTAATCTTGCACCCAGCCCCAGAGCCAGCCCCAGAAACCCACGGCTGTATTCTCTCAAAATTTCTCCTTCAGCAAGTTACCAATTCAGTTAACATTTATGGGAACCAGAAAGTTGACATTAGACTCATTTGAAAAAATGGTAATGCAACATTAACCCCACTGTCAAGTGGATATGAGTTAACATCTGCTCATGTCAATAAAATTGGCAACATCCCAAAATTCTCCTTCTTCGTTTGAAACATCGCTGGAATCAAAGGGACATTTGAAAACCAGACATGGACAAAATTTGTGAGCTCTTTTATGATATTATATTTCCAGGAAACATGGACTGTGTCCCTTATTCTTATGAATGGTTTTAAAAGGTTTAGTTTTAATTTAACTCCATCATCATCTGGCCATCTGGGGGCTGGTGGGGGGTGTAGGTGGCTGGCCTGGTTTGTAGTGGGTACCAGAGGTACTTGCACCTTATACCAGGTCCAGTTATCCCTTATTAGTGTATGTAGTCAGTGTCTAGAAGCCATGCTCTCTACTGGTAGTGTGGATGAGCAGCCTAGGAGACATGCAAAGCTCATGCAATATCACTACAGCCATACAGTACTTACACACATGAAAGAAAATGTTCAGTGGTACAAAAATAAAGATAGTTTATTTTGGTGACATGCTTGCCAAATATACCTAAGCGACCATACTCCCTTAGGAGGTAAGTAATATACACTAGTATCCAAAAACAGGGAAGTAAACACTTAGAAAACAATGCAATTAGTGAACATCACAATAGTTAGAAATGGGCTTGGGGGAACATAAACCATATATTACAAAAATGGACTGCGAATGTTGGTTTCCCACCTAGGTAAGTGTACTGTGTAGAGGGGTGCTGAGAGTGTTAGAAAACCCCAAAGGTAAGTAATAACACCCATCCCAGAGCCCAGGAAAGCAGGAGTAAATCACAGGAACAGGAAAGCAAAAAAGAAGATAGTGCAAGAACGGGAAGATGCTGCAAGGCACTAACAATGGATACCGGGACCTGAAGGCCTGTGGAAGAAGGGGACCAAGTGCAAGAAGCACAGAAGAGTCCAGGAAGAACAGGAGCCCCTGCTAACCTGGACGAAGGTGCAAATAAGAACCGTTGGTGAAGAACAGAAGTCAGTACTGCACTCAAGAAGAAGGATGTGGGTTCCTGGTTGGTACAGAAGATGTACCACGCTGGATGGATGATTGCAGTCTGGTTTGCACTGCTAGAGCCCACCAACAAACCTTGGAAAATGCAAAGATCACTGATAGCGGTAAATGGCGCTGCCCGGACCCTGGAAGGACCAGGTCAACTCTACCCAGAAGGGAGAGACAGAGGGGGCTCTCAGCAGTCCGGAGACACCACGGAAGACCAGGCAGTGTGCACAGGAGTGCCACAGCATGGGGACAAAGAAGGTGCAAATGGAGGCCCATGCAGCACTACACAAAGGGATCCCACACCACCGGAGAACCACTCATGAGCTGTGTGTCGCAGGATGGAGTGCTGGGGGCCGGAGCTTTGCTGTGCATGAAGAACTTTGTGGAAGGTCACACACAAGCCTTGGCAACAGCAAGTCACGCGGTGCACAGGGGTACTGTCTTGTGTAGGGAGGCAAGCCCTCACCTCCACCAAAGTTGGACAGCTGGACTTCAGGACAGACAGGACCACTTCAGTCCACCAACCATGTTGCTGGATCCACGCATGTCTTCAGTAGAGGGGACCCAAGCCACCAGTCGTTTCTGCAGTGGTGTGCCTGCTGAAGCAGGGAAGTGACTCCTTAACTTCAAGGGAGATTCCTTCACTGTTCTGGCGCAGGCTGAAGACAGTCTTCTGAGGATGCACGACTGGGAAACAGTTGCAGTTATTGGCAGGAGCTGAAGATACAGTGTTGCAGAAGTCATCATAGCTTCTTTGCTGCAGTTTGCAGAGTTCCTGGAGAGTCCGGATACAGTTTCTTCGGTGCGAAGGTGAAGTAAAGAATGCACGGGATTCCTGCAATTTGAATCTAAAGAACCACCTAAAGGAGAGAACCTAAATAGCCCTGAAAGGGGGATTGGTCACCTAACCAGGTAAGCACCTATCAGGGGAGGGCTCCGACGTCACCTGCTGGCACTGGCAACTCAGATGCTCCCAGAGTTCCCTGCCTATCCTGAAAACAAGATGACAGAACCCAGGGACCCTCTGGAGAAGCTCTGAGTCACTCCCCTTTCCTTTGTCCAGTTTCGCACCAGAGCAGGGACTAGGGGTCCCTCAACTAGTGTAGACTGGATTACGCAAGGAGGGCACCATCTGTGCCCCTCAAAGCATTTCCAGAGGCTCTGGGAAGCTACCCCTCCAATGCCTGTAATACCTATTTCCAAAGGGAGAGGGTGTAACATCCCTCCCCAAAGGAAATCCTTTGTTTCTGCCTTCCTGAGCTTGAGCTGTACAAGCAGCAGGAATGCAGAAGCCTGTCTGTGAGGTGGCAGCAGCTGGGGCTGCTGGAAAACCTCAGAAGGCCGGTTTGGCAGTACTGAGGGTCCACTGTGGAGCCCCCAGAGTACATGGAATTATACAACCAATGTTAGATTCAGCAATGGGATATAATTCCAAGATGTTATACACCTTACATGGCCATATTCGGAGTTATCAATGTGAAGCTATACATAGGTATTGACCTATGACTAGCGCACACGTTTAATGGCGTCCTCTCACTCACACAGTCTGGGAAAATGGTCCTGGACTATGGGGGGCACCTCTGCTAGTGAAGGGGTGCCTCACACACAGGTACTTTACACCTAGCCTTCAGGGCTGGATGGCCAGCCATGTAGGTGACTTACAAGTGACCTCATGCAATGTAAATGGCAGTGAAAGGGTGCATGCACCACTTCACTCAGGCTGCAATGGCAGTCCTGTAGATGCCTTTGTCTGGGCTCCCTATAGGTGGCAAAAGAAATGCTGCAGCCCATAGGGATCCCCTGGAACCCCAATGCCCTGGGTAGCTAGGTACCATACTAGGGACTTATAAGGGGGGTCCAGTGTGCCAATCTGGGATGAAATACTGGGTTACCAGTATGTAGTGACAAATTTGAGAGAAGAGAGAGCATGAGCACTGGGGTCCTGGTTCACAGGATCCCAGTGACACAGTTAACCACACTGACAAAAGCAGGCCAAAAACCATAAGCACTGGGGCCCTGGCTAGCAGGATCCCAGTGACACAGTAAAACACTCTGACAGACAGGCGCAAATTAGGGGTAACATGCCAAAAAGATGGTACTTTCCTACAGGGGGGACTTGGCGATTTACATTTCAACCTGTGTCAATGCCAAGCTCTTCTGATATGCAGCTACAACACTATTTTATCAGGTTCTTGACCTGGATGTTGTGTCAGATTACTGATTATGTATTAATTTCTACAATAATATTCCAACAGCAGACAAAGGTTGTTTATGACCTTGCCTTGGATAAACTTAGCCTTAGAAGTGGCAGTGAGCTGGGATTGATGTGGGGGGTTATTTTAAAGCCCACCCCTGCCCTTCCAGTGTACAAAGATGCTTGTGGTTTAACACATGTTGAAGGGAATGCTTTACTTCATTTTCCTCACAATGTATTTGGGAATAACATTAGTTATCTGCTGACTGAATTAATTATGTGCTCTGCTAATGAGTTTAGCACCATGAATGGTTCATTCCCAAGGACATTTGTGCGCAAGGACAACGGATAGGCAACTGATTTAATCTTACTCTCTATTAGTCCGCAACTAATTTGGAGACACATTCACTACATAACTTCACTCTTAGTGACTATCTCTTTCAAAGCCTTACTAATCGCTCAAATTGCTGTGCAAAGGAAAAAGGGTACTCATATTAAGTTGGAGCATGTTAACATTGACACCTTTAAATTCCACTTGGTTGAGGGCAACCACACCCTGTTTGAGGTCTGCTTAGATGCCGAGGCAGATGAAGCTAGCATAAAGCAAGTCTTCATTTCTATTTCAGAGGCAGTGGCAAGGTCACTATCTAGAGAAGTCTATGAGGGCCCCAGTAAGAAAAGGGGCTGGTTTGATGCAGCATGCGCCAGGTCCCACAAAGAGCTGATGAGCACACGTCAAAATCAGCCCACGTCTGCTTCTGAGGTCACACATTGGAGAAATACTTATAAATGGTGATTAAAGCAAGGAAAAGTGCTCTCAGATTAAAAGCCCGGGATGTTCTTCGGGAAGCTTCTTCCAAGAATGATCAGAAGGCATTCTAGAACATTATTTACCAACCATTTCTCAACAGTTTGGAAGGTATGATCGAATCTTCCATATCTGGCCATGAGTGGGCTACTTTCTTTTGGGGAGGTCTACTCCACTAGCAATGTTACAGACTGTGATGGCAATTTCTTGATGCCAGCAAAGGAATGCTTCCTCCCAAAGTATTGGCCCTCACTTGAAGAGGTGTTAGGGGCTGTTAGGTCTAGTTCCAGTGGTAAGGCCTCTGGCCCAGACGGGGTTTCCTTATACCTTTTTAAGAGTAACTTAGATTTGTGGGCTTCCTTGGTAGCCAGCATTGTAAGAGATGCTAGCTCTTGCACTAAGAAACTATCTTGGTCCTACTCAGTAATCATTTTCAAAAAGGGTATTTGAGAGGACTCTAGCTGCCATCGCCCAATCTGTTTCCTGGACTTTAGCATGAAGGTATTGGGCTGTGTTGTACTCTCCCACCTTGAGGCTTGGTCTGAGGGGAGTGGCACTTATCAGGCAACCAGTATGGGTTTAGGAATGGGATAGGGACAGAAAATCAATGCATCCATCTCTGCCTCCTCCTAGGAAAATACAAGATTGACTGAGGCACTGCACTTGGGTTTCCTGGACCTGTCTAGTGCCTTTGATCATGTCTCACAAACCAAATTGTGGGCATAATGGAAGACCTGGGCATTGACATATCCATTATTAATAACATCAAAGAAATCTACTGTGACTCTAGTGCTGTTGTGAGGTTCAGGTTGGGGGGTGAGTGGTCTGAGATGCTTAGGGTGTATAGGGACAACAGGCGAGTGTGTTTCCTTGTGCCCTTCTTATTCTTTCTCCACTTCAAATGTCTGGAGAGGGAGCTTATGTCAAGGTGCGGCAATATGCCCCAGATTGGAAAGCACGCAATACAGGCTGTAATGTATGCCGGTGAAGCCTTATGCATCAAATTGGGAAGCACCTTATTCTGGCACTAATGTATGCTGACAACACCATCATCAAGGGCCGCAAACACGTCACCTTGCAGCAGCTCTTGGATGCCTTTGCATCCTTTATGGAGGGGCTTGACTTGAGGATTAATAACAGTAAATCATTTGTAATGTCCTACAGATATAGGAAGGACCAAAAACAACTTTTATGCTTCATGCTACCCCTGTCAAAATTGATTAATTGCAGTTATCTAGGGATAACATTCAATTGCAGATGATCTTGGCAACCACAGCTAGTAATCAGGAAAAATCAATTAGCAATCAGTGTTAACGCTGTTGTCTCCTTTGTGGCCAAATTAGGCAGAATGTCACTTGCCCATATGCTGTCCATATATCAATCAAGTGTGTTGACATAACAACATACAGGACAGGAATTTGGGGTATACAGGTGGCATTCTCCCTAGACTTCACAGGAAACAAATTCACATGCAGCCTACTAGCTCTACCTCTGTTCACTGCCTCTTTGTTCACTCATAGGGAATTAGGACTTCAACACATTGAAGATGTCCTTGGACCCAACCAAGGATGCTATGGTAAAGGGTTTGTGTCAATGAGACCCTCCAGATTAATCAAATTTTAATTGAGGACAGTTTGACCCTGTCCCGAGGACTAGAGATTCCCTGGCTGGCGAGAATTAGGGACTTGGCAATGGCTCTGGGCAAGTGGGATTTGTTTGAAGACCCCTTATGATCCTTGCCTATGTTACACAAAAAAATCACTTAGAGCTATGTGTTATACTAATGTGGAAGAAGAGAGGTGGGCAAGAGTATCATAACTTTCTACTGTGGCCTCATAAATATGTCTTAACGCACCAAGGGACATCCAGACATTTCTGCTGCACAATACACCTTTATATTGTTCTTTCAAAAGAGGGAAGTTGTGTTCTGCAAAGTTGTCTTCTTAAAAAAACTTTATCCAACCATATAGACAGCAGCAGAACTAATGTTCAGTATCACACGAGATGGTAAATATACTGTGTGCCTAATTGTAGGAAAGTACCATCTTGCCTGGCATGTTACCCCCATATTTCACTGTATATATGTTGTTTTAGTCTATGTGTCACTGGGACCCTGCCAGGCAGGGCCCTAGTGCTCATAAGTATGTGCCCTGTATGTGTTCCCTGTGTGATGCCTAACTGTCTCACTGAGGCTCTGCTAACCAGAACCTCAGTAGTTAAGCTCTCTCTGCTTTCCAAATTTGTCACTAACAGGCTAGTGACTAAATTTACCAATTCACATTGGCATACTAGTACACCCATATAATTCCCTAGTATATGGTACTGAGGTACCCAGGGTATTGGGGTTCCAGGAGATCCCTATGGGCTGCAGCATTTCTTTTGCCACCCATAGTGAGCTCTGACAATTCTTACACAGGCCTGCCACTGCAGCCTGCGTGAAATAACATCCACGTTATTTCACAGCCATTTACCACTGCACTTAAGTAACTTATAAGTCACCTATATGTCTAACCTTCACCTGGTGAAGGTTGGGTGCAAAGTTGCTTAGTGTGTGGGCACCCTGGCACTAGCCAAGGTGCCCCCACATCGTTCAGGGCAAATTCCCCGGACTTTGTGAGTGGGGGGACACCGTTACACGCTTGCACTGTACATAGGTCACTACCTATGTACAGCGTCACAATGGTAACTCCGAACATGGCCATGTAACATGTCTAAGATCATGGAATTGTCACCCCAATGCCATTCTGGCATTGGGGGGACAATTTCATGATCCCCCGGGTCTCTAGCATACTACCCGGGTACTGCCAAACTGCCTTTCCGGGGTCTCCACTGCAGCTGCTGCTGATGCCAACCCCTCAGACAGGTTTCTGCCCTCCTGGGGTCCAGGCAGCCCTGGCCCAGGAAGGCAGAACAAAGGATTTCCTCTGAGAGAGGGTGTAATACCCTCTCCCTTTGGAAATAGGTGTCAGGGCTGAGGAGGAGTAGACTCCCCCAGCCTCTGTAAATGCTTTCATGGGCACAGATGGTGCCCATCTCTCCATAAGCCAGTCTACACTGGTTTAGGGATCCCCCAGCCCTGCTCTGGCACGAAACTGGACATAGGAAAGGGGAGTGACCACTCCCCTGACCTGCACCTCCCAGGGGAGGTGCCGAGAGCTCCTCCAGTGTGTCCCAGACCTCTGCCATCTTGGAAACAGAGGTGTTTGTGGCACACTGGACTGCTCTGAGTGGCCAGTGACAGCAGGTGACGTCAGAGGCTCCTTCTGATAGACTCTTACCTCTCTTGGTAGCCAATCCTCCTTCCTTAGTAGCCAAACCTCCCTTTCTGGCTATTTAGGGTCTCTGCTTTGGGGAATTCTTCAGATAATGAATGCAAGAGCTCACCAGAGTTCCAGAGTTCCTCTGCATCTCCCTCTTCACCTTCTGCCAAAGGATCGACCGCTGACTGCTCAGGACGCCTGCAAAACTGCAAAAAAGTAGCAAGATGACTACTAGCAAGCTTGTATCGCCTCATCCTGCCGGCTTTCTCGACTGTTTCCAGGTGGTGCATGCTCTGGGGGTAGCCTGCCTCCTGTCTGCACCAGGAGCTCTGAAGAAATCTCCAGTGGGTCGAAGGAATCTTCCCCCTGCAACCGCAGGCACCAAAAGACTGCATCACTGGTCCTCTGGGTCCCCTCTCAGCATGACGAGCGTGGTCCCTGGAACTCAGCAACTCTGTCCATGTGACTCCCACAGTCCAGTGACTCTTCAGTCCAAGTTTGGTGGAGGTAAGTCCTTGCCTCCCCACGCTAGACTGCATTGCTGGGTACCAAGTGATTTGCAGCTGCTCCAGCTCCTGTGCACTCTTCCAGGATCTCCTTCATGCACAGCCAAGCCTGGGTCCCAGACACTCCTTCCTGCAGTGCACAACCTTCTGAGTTGTCCTCCGGCGTCGTGGGACTCCCTTTTGTGACTTCGGGTGGACTCTGGTTCACTTTTCTTCCAAGTGCCTGTTCAGGTACTTTTGTGGGTGCTGCCCACTTCTGTGAGGGCTCCCTAAGTTGCTGGGTACCCCCTCTGTCTCCTCCTCCAAGTGGCAACATCCTGGTCCCTCCTGGGCCACAGCAGCACCCAAAAACCTCTGCCGCGACCCTTGCAGCTAGCAAGGCTTGTTTGCAGTCTTTCTGCGTGGGATCCCCTCTGCAAGCTTCATTGCGACATGGGACATCTGTCTTCCAAAGGAGAAGTTCCTAGCTCTGTTCTTTCTTGAAGAACTCCAAGCTTCTTCCATCAGCTGGCATTTCCTGGGCTCCTGCCCACTCTCGACCCTGTCGCGACTATTGGTATTGGTCCCCTTGTCTTACAGGTACTCAGGTCTGGAAATCCACTGTTGTTGCATTGCTGGTGTTTGTTCTTCCTGCAGAATCCCTCTATCATGACTTCTGTGCTCTCTGGGAGTAGTAGGTGCACTTTACACCTACCTTTCAGGGTTTTGGGGTGGGCTATTTTTCTAACCCTCACTGTTTTCTTGCAGTGCCAGCGACCCTCTACAAGCTCACATAGGTTTGGGGTCCATTCAGGGTTCGCATTCCACTTTTGGAGTATATGGTTTGTGTTGCCCCCATGCCTATGTGCTCCTATTGCAATTTACTGTAATTTTACACTGCTTGCATTACGTTTCTTGCTATTACCTGCATAATTTGTGTTGGTGTACATATATCTTGTGTATATAACTTATCCTCATACTGAGGGTACTCACTGATATACTTTTGGCATATTGTCATAAAAATAAAGTACCTTTATTTTTTAGTAATTCTGTGTATTGTGTTTTCTTATGATATTGTGCATATGACACCAGTGGTATAGTAGGAGGTTTACATGTCTCCTAGTTCAGCCTTAGCTGCTTTGCCATAGCTACCTTCTATCAGCCTAAGCTGCTAGAAACACCTTTTCTACACTAATAAGGGATAAATGGACCTGGCACAAGGTGTAAGTACCTCTGGCACCCACTACAAGCCAGGCCAGCCTCCTACACTAATGCCTATATTGGAAGTGTGCTCATCATTCAACAATTAATTGTAATTGGATAAAGAAGAAATTTTGCAACCGAATGCAATAGATAAAATGGAACACCAGGATGTCACTGTATTTCTAAATGAAAAGTTACAAGCAAAATTGGATTTGTTATCAAAATCTGTCTGCTACTAATTATCAAACCCCTTTGGTGTGAACTGCTATTCTAATGTTGTGGTAGACACATGGTTTGTATTACCTCATTTTGTAGATCTTTAGTTCTGATAAAACATACACTACTATTGCTATCATTTTTTGATAAAGGAGTTATTATTAGATCTAGGACCTCATTAGGAGTTTGGCTGTCCCACCATGGGACTACAAAACTCGTGGTGAGGATGCCACCGTCATGGCGATGGTGTCGCCACCACCCTATTACAAGGTTTCCACCGGTCTGATCGGGCTGACTGGTGGAAACCTTGAAATAGAGCGTTCCTGATGACCAGACCGGAGGGGACAGTGCTACAAGATAGCACTCAGCTTTCTAGCTATCTATTAACATAGAGGGGGCTGACCAGCACTCTTGGAATGTGCAGGGTCTGCAAAGTAGACAGTGCGCATTCTGACTTTTGTTGGTAGGGGGCCCCTGTATTGCCCATGCAATGGGCATGATCAGTGGAGGGGCCCCTTGTGGCTCGAATATCTTGTTCTGTACCAGCTTTTTCATGGCGGGGTCCCTGCCATGAAAAGGGTGGCAGAAAACAAGGTTGTATTCAACCAGGTGGTGCCGCACTGGCTGACTACAACCAAGACTGCCATCACTCCGAAGGGATCTGTGATCCTGGTGGGGACAGCAGGCTTTAGGCGGGTCCGCCTGCCTAACTCCTAATGTGGTGGTCAGACTGCCACAGCTGCAGTGGTCAGAATGCTACCACGAAGCCTGCGGTCCTATGACCGCCAGTCTCCTAATGAGGCTGCTAACCGTTATAGTGTCTATCTAAAAAGTAGAAGTGGATGGACGGAATGTAATGATAGGAACTATAAATTCATGTAAAGATTGCCTTGGGAATTCCTATCTTTTGTTTTTGGAACCAAAGTTCTAAGGAAGGTTACAGTTGTAAAAGTGAAATAGTCTATTTATTGTAGTTGCATTATCAATTTTAATGACATCATGTGGCCTTCCAAGGGTGATGTCTTTATACATTTTTGCCTATGCTGATGTGCCTTATATATCTAGTAGTGCTACTGTAGCACTTCTAATGATGAAGTTTTCATTTTCAGCATATGTTTCTTTTGATTAGTACTGCAAGTATAGATAAACTGATCATTTAAAAAATTGTAGTGTGTGCAATGTGCTGTGTTGCTTATTTGCAGTGACATATTGTGCAGTTGTGGCTTTTTTTAAATACAGTCTACATGATTGTTTTGCAACAATGTTCAAGGATGATTCCTTAAACAGTACATCAGTTATGTTGTAAAAATAAAAAGCCTGAGAACAGTAAAAAAATGAAAATGAAATGTTGAGTTTTATTATAACGTAGCATTAAAGTATGGGAAAAGTGTATTGATGTATTACAATTATGATGTTATGCATTGCTAAAATTTCTAAGTTTAATTTATAATTTTATAAATTGTAATACCTATTCATATTTGCTATTCTCTTTTATATACAGATGAATGACATCATCTATTGAAGTAATGTGGTTTACAAATACGTTCTTCCAGTGTTAGGTTACATTGTGAGGAAATTTTGACTTACCATTAAAAAATACACCCTCTTACATAGTCAGACACCCATGTACAGTTCCACACAGCCACTCATACACCCACTCACACAACTTTACAGACACTCACTTCTCACATACCCACACAGTGATTCAGAGACCCAGATATAAAGCCATTCAAACACTCACACAGCTACTCACACACCCACACACTCACTTACACACCCATTACCACACCCACATAGATGCTCACACACCCATTCAGATGCTCACACACCCATTTACACTCACACACAGACATTTACATCCCTACTAACACACATTCATACAGTCACTCACACAACCACTTTCACACCCACTCACACAATCACACACCCACAGAGACATTTACATCCCCACTAATGCACTCAAACAGTCACTTACACAGCTAATGGCACAGCTATTAAAACACCCACACAGTCACTCACACACCCATTTCGACACCCACACACCTACTCACATAGATTCATACACCAATACAGATACTCACATACCAACTCTCTCTCACACACACATATCCACTCAGACACCCACTCAGACACCCATCCAGCCACTCTCACACCCCCTCACAGACTCATACACCCACGTACACACCCACACAGACATTTGCACCACCCACTAAACACACCTATATCACTACTCACACGGCCACTGACAGATCAACATTGCCACTCACACACCAACTCACACTCCAGGGATGTGGAATTCCTATCGCCCGACGCCCGGGACATCTTGTTTGGGGTCAAGGGCAACAAGTTTTTATGTTTACTTTGTCCTTGGGACAAGTAGGCCCAACCCTCTGCAGCACAAACCCTTTGGCTGCCTGTTTACAGAGAGAGGAACTCTCTGCAGTTGAGGTAATGTGTTTCCAAAAGATAATGCTGTTCCAACTTGTATTTATGGTTCATTATTTGAAAGCCTTGATTATTAGGGTGAGTGCTGTAAATAAATGTTTTAAGGTCACACTTCACTACTGATGTTGGTTCAGTACAAAAAAAAAATCAGCTGTGTATACACATGTTTGAAAACTTTAGGCTATGAGGCTAAGTATAATGCTCCCAGAATGCTCTCTGATTAGATGCAAATGAAGTGTAATTTAGTAAAATGTGTTGATGCATGCTAGTATTTCCCAAAAATATTTCTAATGGAAAATCAGTGTAACCATTTTCAACACGAATATGGGAAGCATGAAAATAAACAAACACTGACAAAGCCACCTGATCTGACATATTTTTATAAGTCTTTTAGTTTCATCAATGCGTGTCTTGTTTTGACATGGCTTTTGTAACACTTTATTGTTGTGGGAGCTACCAGGCCCTCAACATTGTAACAAACACTGCCAAAAAAAAAACCCAATTTTTTTAACTCTAAAAGCACACGTTGCCACCAGTGGCATAACAAAGGCCCCGCAGCCGCCCTCCAGGGGGCCCCTTTAGCACAGCACCTGCCCTGAGTGAGTCTGGAGAGGGGGCTCCTCCATGTTCTTTGGCAAAGGGGCACCCTCCAGTTTCGTTACGTCACTAATTGCCACTGTAGTTCCTGACACTGAACAAAACTACTTTGTGTGCCAATATGCTCCTTGTGGAAGAGCAGAATGCAATCACTCACAGTAAAGCCAGCCAAAAGAGAGAGAAATAGAAGTTTTTATTAAACAAAATGTCTTTGTTAACACCAGACCTAATTAGGGACCAAGACCCACAGGTAGGTAGCTTTTTGCATGTCACAAACAGCGACTTTCGCTGTTTGCGAAGTGCAAAAAGCACATTGCGATGCACAAACCCAGTTTTGCGATTCAGTAACCTGGTTACCGAATCGCAAAACGGGTTTGCGAGTCGCAATTAGGAAGGGGTGTTCCCTTCCTAATTGCGACTCGCAGTGCAATGTAGGATTGTTTTGTGACCGCGAACGCGGGCGCAAACCAATCGCAGTTTGCACCCATTTCAAATGGGTGCTAACACTTTCGCAAAAGGGAAGGGGTCCCCATGGGACCCCCTTCCCCATTGTGAATGTCACTGTAAACATTTTTTCAGAGCAGGCAGTTGTCCTGCGGACCACTGCCTGCTCTGAAAAAATGAAACAAAAACGTTTCATTTTTCGTTTTTGTAATGTATCTCGTTTTCCTTTAAGGAAGCAGTCACAGACATGGTGGTCTGCTGTCTCCAGCAGGTCACCATCCCTGTGAGCGCCGCTATTCGCAAGGGGGTCGCAAATTGCGACCCACCTCATGATTATTCACTAGGTGAGCATTTGCGAAGCCCTTGCGAATCACAGATGGTGTCAGGGACACCATCCTACATTCGGATTTGCGACTCGCAATTTGCGACTCGCAAATCTGAACCTACCTACCTACCTACATGTGGCTCCAAATTCTTAAAGAAAGTCACAAAAGTGCACCCATGGTATATGTCGTACCCCTATAAAATATTTGTGAACTGTATTTTAGCATGGGTAAATATGCATGGGTAGATTTGCTCATGTGAAAATCTATTGAGCATCTGCAAGTTCATTTTCCCTCCGGCCACTTTCTTCCCAACCCTGGAAGAAGTTCTAATTCTGCCACTGTCAGGAGTAAATGTCCAACCTTTCTTATTTTGGGAAAATATTAGAGAGAAGCTGGTGAAAATCTTTAAAACATGCAGGTTAGTAGGTTTGCAGACTCAAAGGCATTCCAGCCCTGGAACTATTGCTTACTGCTTCCTCCAGCCCCAGTATGCAGATCTGCAGAAAGGTGGCAAAATAAGGAAATTGCTACAGTAGGGATTGAAACTGCAAGTATTCAAGCCCTATTATGGTAGTAGCCCTGGCATAATCAGAGAGGCTATTATCAGAGCTCTTACATAATGAGATTGCTGCCATAATTTGTCGCCACACTACATGGCACCAAAGGGACAAGTAGATCTGTTTACAGGACAAGTAGATTTGAGAAGCAACCTGTCCCCTGGACAAGTAGATATTTTAATAAATTCCACACCCCTGCACTCTCATACAGTCATTCACCTACCCATTTACACATCCACAATCTACTCACGTAGACTATTACACCCATACAGACCCACACAGCTAGTCACACACCCAGAGCCATTATACAAACACTAATACACACATACAGTCACTCACGCATCTATTGAGAAACCCATACAGACACTTACACATCCACTTGCATTTTAGTATTCTAGATGACACTGTAAAACATTTGCTAGTGTCTTCTATAATACCTTATGGTTTTATTCCCCTTAATGAATATTAACATATTTTGATTTCACTTATGCAGGGTATGATGCATGTATACATAGAAAAATTCACAAACACTTAAACACACAATTGTACAAAAACATAAAATACGTATGTTGTGGGTTCTTTTACAGTAAGTAGTAAGTAGTAAGTAGTAAGTAGTAAGTAGAAAACTCTCTCAGACAACGGGGATGGGTATGAGAACTTTTATTAACTTTGTTTCGTTTCCCTGGCAAGTCTTTGTATAACTGTCTATTTTTCCTTTTCCCGTTCTACTTTTACTCATCTTATTTCTCTCCTTGATTATTTTCTTTGGTTTTCAGGTGTCGTCTGGATTTGAGGAGAATGGTCTTGGAGGCGTTTCGCCCGACGAAGGAGGAAAGGAGAAAGAAACAAAATAAGAGAGAACAAAAACAGGTAAGGGCCTTGTCTTCGGACCTTTTATATTTGGGGCAGGAGTGGGGGATGATCACCATAGAAGAAATATAAGAGACAACCCGAGAAAACAAAGAAACAAAGTCCCAGTGATGGTTCCTTCATGAAAAAAAATGAAAAATGTTATATATCTACTCTTTACTTCTCGAGTACGTATGTTCAAGAGTGTCTTTTGTGGCTCTCTTGTAGCTCTCAAACTCTCTGACTAAAAAACAGAAATGAGAAATAGGAGAGGGAGTGAGAAGAAAGGGAGAAAAACAGAAAAAGGGAAAAGGGAAAGAAAAAAAAAAAAAACTAGATCAATGGGAAAGGGACTAAAAGAGCCCTTTCTTCCAATAACACTTTGTGGGGTGTAGAATGCAGGAACGTACCTGCCAGAGCCACGTCCCTCCAGGGACGTGGGGGGCACTGTCGAGGGGAGATACAGCCTCCAGCAGCTCTTTTCTTCCCAGCGCCATTGCGACTTCGATTCCTGGTTCAGCGTTGCTCTCCTCCCCTGTGTCTCCGTTCGGATATTTTCTCCTCCGTGGGTTCGCGTCGGCTCTTCTTCTTCCGCTGCTCTTCGTGCCAGTTCCTTTTCTTCCCATGTTTTTATTTTAACACCTGGATCCACGTCAGAAGATGGGACTTCCGGATGTAGGAATGCGCCCCGAGGGACTGTTTAGCAGGTCCCAGGGGAGCATCCTGAAGTTGAGTCGTAGCGACATTGCTACAACATAGTTATCTTTTTTTGACCAGATGAAGTGGTTCTAAAAAGAACCGGTTTTTGGGGATAGATTTTCTGGAAAAAAGTTTATTTTTTAGGCTTTTTTTCTTATAAAACAAAACTAACAAGGATAGTGAAAGAAGTAAGGGAAGGCAAATTGAAAGAAGCAACTGGCTTCAGTCTTTAAGAGAAAAGCAAGTTGGAATGGTAAGGTGTAATAAAATGTAACAACTATGATTGTGGACAGCGTCCATAAACTGGTGACAGATTAAATTTTTATTCCCACTGGCATATGGCATTTGCCACAATCTGTCGCCATTTCTTGAATTTTTGTCAAATCAGCAGATCCACTGTGATCTCATTACAGGAATTAGTAACTATAGAGTATTCCAACGGCAGATCCACAGATCCATAAAAAGATAAAAACTTTGTGTTTTTCATGTATAGGAAGACTACTAAGTTACCTTATCTAATTTGTTAATTCTTACTTTTAAAATGTAAAATGTGAATAAATGTGTGAATAAAGTGTATTTATAAAGTTGTAAAAATATATGTTACAAAATTGAACCTATGGGTTAAATCATATTAAAATGTATTTGTAAAAGTTGGTGAAATTCACTAAAAAAAGGTTACAGGGACATTATATCATTATATTTAGGATATAGGATTGACAAACCCTTTGAAATTCACTGAGGAAAAAAAGGTTGCAGGAACTGTATGGCTAGGAAAATTAATTTTAAAAAAACTTAGAAATTCACTGAAAAAAACAAAGGTTAGGGGATATTATAGTTAGGAAATAGAATTAAAAAAACTTTCAAATTCACCAAAAAAACTAAATGTTACAGTGACATTATAGTTAGGTTCAGGTTTTACACACACCATACCACAGAAATGTAGCAGCTGTAGTTACCTGAGCTAACTAACTTACGCCTCACTCATGACATGGTCAGTGACATCACTGATTATATTTATTAACTGATTGATTCATTTTTCTTATTATATTTATAAAGCCCAAACTGTCACCAAAACTGGCATGCTAGTCCTGGAGCTGATAGTGATACAAACTGCAGGCAAAGGAGTAAAAAACAAGCACTTGGAATGGGAGATCACTGATGACATCATCCGTCAAAGGAAACTTCAATATACTTCATAAAATACCATTTACATTTTTTAAAGGGAGACAGGTAAGAGAGGTAAAGCAGGGAGCTCGTTATAACCTTATCTACAACTACACTCAGTTATTACCCAGGAGCAAGTTCTCAGTGAATAATCCTGTCTCATCTAAACCACTACTTTAAACATTAATAGTCTACCACAAAACCACAATGCCACATTTCATCAAACTGGAACAAGGTTTTAGTGCATACATCAGTGTTACAGAAACCACTACAACACTGAGTGGACAGGCCACTGTGTCACAATGTCAGGGAATGAAGGCAGGGCTCAGTGATTCCTGAGGTAACACTTGGCAAGGAGACAAGGAAAGGTAACACCAGAATAATAAATGTATAACTGAGCACACTGCAGAACACAAGAGAGGGGACTGACAAGATCAAAGTATGATCAAAGTAAGGGGTGTGCTGGTACATGAACAAGAAGGTTCTTGGTAGCTTGGAGACTGCTGTACTCAGTGCAAGGTGGACCAAAAGCCATTCTTGCTCATAGATATTAACAAAATATTACGGTAAAAACCATGCTCCCGATCCCAACATATACATTGAAATTCTAAATTCAGTAAAGTATCACTGTTAAGCCATTTGAAATATAATTAGCAGCATTGTATAATCATAAATCAAATATAACGAGTATAATCGTAAATCAAATATGGCAAATGAAAACAAAAATATAATCATAGCAAAGGCTAAGCATAGATAATGTACTATGAACATATTAATGAATGGTTGCACATTCTGCGTATTATAGAAATAGCCATTCTTGTTCATGGACATAAACAAAATTATGCAGTATATGCTGCCCATCCTAGCATATACATTACAATTCTAAATTCACTAGGATTAAATTATCACAGTTATGCCATTTAGACTAAAATTAGCAGCATAGTAGGATCATAAATCAAATATAAATAATAAAAATTACGATTTGATATTGTTTATCATATTAAATGCTAAACATAATGCATTCCTAAAGGGCAAAAACAGTTATACTCAATGTGCATAATAAATAAGCATTCAATTGTAATTAAGTGGGCCGCTCATTTTTAGAGGCTAATACGGTTCAATGCCAACTGCTTTCAGGGGAGCAATAATTCATAAAAGTGCATGTGCAAGTGTAGTTTAAATTTTTTTTGCATATACTCCCTGAAACTACCAAAAAAAAGTGAAAAGACCAATATTTTCCTCTTCAATAAAAAATAAAAGTAAAAAATCTAAAAACAAACCCATGAGTCACAGTGACAAGCATGTCAAATTTCAATCAAAGATGTACCCTCTATGTTTCAATACTTCTCAAATTTTTAACTATTTAACCAGCCAGACACCATATATGCAAATTCAGATTTTTTGCCTATTTGGTCAGAAAAACACTATGTAGGCAGAAAATGTCTAATTCCAATTCCTAGTTCCTATGATGATGGGCAAGTGCCCTTAATTTAGATGTCTCTGGAACAGTAATCAAAAGACCTTGCTAAAGGTGCTTAAAACATCTGAATCTTACTGAAACACCCTGGATTGCATATACACTGTTACCTTGCAGTACCTCAGATGTAACCACTCATAAACATATGGTCATTGTAACCCCAACCTTGCCATCATATGGATAGTCATAAAGGAGAGACATAGGGTACTCCAGCCAATTTTGATAGTTGTTATATCCAAGAGAAGAAATTAGCCACACAGTCAGATCCAATGTGACCCTAAAGGATGCATGTAAATTACACAGTGAAAATAAAAGTGAAAGGTGAAACAAAGGGGGAGCAAAAGTGCATTAAAGTGACATCTTTGTAAGGTGGTATTGAACATAAGGAAAAAAATAGTGGTGATATTAATAATTTCAAACCATATAATTTTTACTCACTCTCTTTCCTATCTTCAAAACAGCAAACTGATCTATATCTACAATTTGTTACACCCCAATGTGTACAGTCAATTCTTCGACACTGTTTAACCCTTGCAGTAACTTAGAACTGAGTTTGATATATTTAGACTCCAAGAGTCTCAGCTCCTTTTTTCAATTTCCCCCTTGATGTTTCTATGAATCCTGCCAATGCCCACATATTTTAATATGGTGTTATCTCCTTCATGTTTTATGTGAAAATGTCTAGCCTCAGGATAGTTGGAGATATTGTTTTTGTGGCACGTTGATGTTTCAAAATGCGTTTCTTAACCGGCAAATTGGTACTCCCTATATATCATAAGTTACATGGACATTCCAGCAGATATACAACAGAATCAGATGTAGACATGATCAACTTAGAGAACTTTTTCATTTTCTCTGTAGGCAATTTGTAGGAGTCTCTGTTCATGCTATATTTTCATGCTTTCTATGATCCACATGTAAAATAAGTTGTGGGGGGCTTTAGCAGGCACTGGGGTTAGTGGAAACCCTAACCATATAGGAATAACTGTGAACATTCATATCACCGATAGACTTTGATTCTCCGTATTTCACAAATGGGTGTTGTCCTGTTTCTTTCCCTATAATAGAGTCTGACACCAGGAGATTCCAATGTTTTTTATCATATGGGATTTTCTATTGAATGTAGGTATGCATCTAATAGGATCCCTTATTTTCTTTCAGGACATTGTTACCATTTGTTAGTTCCATTATGGGATTCTTTCCTTCATGTTTTCCCAAAAAGGACTTGGGGGTCATTACAACCCTGGCGGTCGGTGACCGCCAGGGTTAAAGTGGCGTTCGTACTGCCAACAGGCTGGCGGTACGAAAACCCATATTTTGACCGCGGCGGTACCGCCGCGGTCGCACCGCCGGGGCCGGCGGTATTCTGCCATTTTTGCCCCGGCGTGATGATCCGCCAGGGCAGCGCTGCAAGCAGCGCTGCCCTGGGGATTATGACTCCCCTACCGCCAGCCTGTTTCTGGCGGTTTGCACTGCCAGGAAGAGGCTGGCGGTAAAGGGACTCAGGGGGCATGGGCAGTGCAGGGGCCCCCAGGCAGAGCCCCGTCGCGCATTTCACTACCCGAATTTCGGGCAGTGAAATGCGCGACGTGTGCTACTGCACCCGCTGCACATCAGCATTGCCACCGGCTCAATTACGGCTCAATTACGAGCCGGCGGCAATGTTGATGTGACTTTTCCGCTGGGCCAGCGGACGGTAACTCTGTTACCGTCCGCTGGCCCAGCGGAAAAGTCCAAATACGGAGCCAGCCATACCGCCAGCACTGGCGGTGTTCTGGCTCCCGCAACCTCATCGGTCTGCAAGGCAGACCGCTGAGGTTGTAATGACCCCCTAAATCTTGTTTTGGATTATTAATCTTAGCCAGTGATTTAAAGAGTATTCTTTGTGGGTACCCTCTCGACTTGACTCTATTAATGATGTCCTGTTTAGCCCTTTCAAAGTCCTTATTGCTACTGCAATTGCTGAGTGCTCTAAGGAGTTCCCCAAAGGTAATGGTTTATTTAAGGGAACTAGGATTGGAACTTGTTGCATGCAGTAAGCTATTTGCTGTAATTTCTTTTCCATGTAAAGATGTCATGAATTTATGAACCTCTGAATATATAGAAATACCCAAAAGTTATCTGTGTGTCTGACTCATCTGATATGTAAGAGCCAAATTCAAAATTGTTTTCCCCCAATGAGTTGATAAATTCATGAGCCTCGGACGCTTCTCCATACCATAACAGAAATAAGTTGTCAGTGTATTGGATCCCCAAGGGTATATGTGGTGCATATTTATTGTTATGATCCAGCCAGGCCACCTGCTCCTCCCACCAGCCAAGGAATAGATTTGCAAAGCTGGGGGTGAAGTAAGTGCCCATTGCAGTTTCGGTACATTGACGAAACAAGGTGTCCTCAAATAGAAAATATGTTGTTTTGTAAACAATAAAACATCATCTCCCTTAGCATTGCAGTGTCTTTGAGGTAAGCAGTAAACCGGCTACAAAAGTAGTATACTCAGGCTTCAACACCCACTTTCTGATCTATCTGGATATATAATGAGCAGACATCAGGAGTAATCATCATATCATTATCTTCCCATCTATGTCTTATTTATCCAGCGTAAGAAATCACTACTGTCTTGACAACAGGATTTCATCCCTCTAATATATAGATGCAGATAATAATCTAGAAATATTTGAGTCTTTTCCAGTAATCCAGCATTTGACAAGATTATCGTTCTCCCTGAGGACTTCACCAATGTTTATGAATCTTTAGTAAAAGATCTAAACATGGCACTCTTGGATAGTCATTTTTGAGGGATTGATACTCATCAAAGTCTAATAATTCTTTTGGAAGCCATTTTCATAGTGAATTATAGATTGACTGTTTGGATTTTATATAGCTCTCCCATGTGCTTGATTCATAACATTGCCTATCATCCAGCTGTCACAATGCCTCAGCTCTGTAATCTCCTATATCTATGACAAGAACATTGGTACCTTTATCTGAAAGTTTAATAATGATTGATGGATCATTCATAAGATTGTGTAATGCCTGCCTCTGAGTTTTCGTCATATTGTCATAAACGTATATATTGTTTTCATTTTTAAGTTTCATAAGCTCATAAATCATTACATTGAGAAAGACCTTTATGTTGTGTGAGGATTTAATCTTTGGACCTGATTAAGGGTCAGATGTAGGTAGGTTTCCTTTTGCGAGGTGCAAATTGCGAGTCCCAGCGACTCGCAATTTGCACCTCCCAAAAGGAAATGCAGAAAGGTGTCTCAGACACCTTCTGCGACTCGCTATGGGGTCGCAAAGGCCCACCTCATAAATATTTATGAGGTGGGTCGCAGTTTGCGACGCCCTGGGTGAGTCTAGGCACTCACGGGGATGGTAGCCTGCTGGAGTCAGCAGACCTCCATGTCCATGACTGCTTTGCAATAAAGCAGTTTTTTTTTTTCTCTTTGCACCCCGTTTTCCTTAAAGGAAAACGAGCTGCAAATAGAAAAAATACCGAAACCTTTTAGTTTCGTTTTTTTTCAGAGTAGGCAGTGGTCCATAGGACCACTGCCTGCTCTGAAAACATATTCTTGTGAGCATTCACAAAGGTGAAGGGGTCCCATGGGGACCCCTTCCTGTTTGCGAATGAGTTACCATCCACTTCAAGTGGATGGTAACTGCGAGTTGATTTGCGACTGCTTTCGCAGTCACAAATCAACTTACATCGCGGTGCGACTTGCAAATTGGTAGGGAACACCCCTTCCTATTTGCGAGTCTGAAACACATTTTGCGAGTCAGTACCGATTCGCAATATGTGTTTCTGCATCGCATGAGGGCATTAGCGCCTCGCAAACGGCGTTTTTTGCCATTTGCGAGGTGCTAATGCCTTCCTACATCTGGCCCTTAGGGTTTGGCAGAGGAGTTACTAAGTCACAACAGTGGCGGACACCCATCCACTGAAATATAAATCCCATTACATCCTATGGGATTTAAATTGTGGCGGGTGGGATATTAATCACCGTTGTGATGGAGGAACCCCTCCGCCAAGCCCTAAATCACTAAATCAGGCCATTTATTGGATATATATATATATATATATATAAATATATATATATATATATAGATAGATAGAGAGAGTCCTGATTATTCCAGATACTCGCACCAACGTGTTTTAACCCAAGTTGTCTTTGTCACAGTTGCTGAGTCTCTCATCTGTTTCATTTAAAATAGTTCATGCAAATATTTCCCACAACAATGCGTATGTATCACTTTTGTGATGAGCAAACAGTTGAGCCTGTAGCACTCATAAGGTATGTTGATATATAGTGATTTAATTTTATGTGTTGACTTTTAGCATTTTGATTTGGAAGTACATATCCCATAATGCCTCATTGTGGGCAACATGGGCGTACCTTTGTATCGGATAATTATGTGTGTGTGTATATATATATATATATATATATATATATATATACTGGCTCTTGCCGGTAGGTAGTTATAGTTAGGATCTAGTTTCTATACGAAGAGTGTTTTTAGTTTTGCCTATAACTTTGGCGCCGCTTGACAAATCTTCACGAAATGTTCAAAACTTATACTTTGCTAAGTTCAGCTTCTGTCTTGAAAGTTTCAGGGTGATCTGTCAAGTGGGGGCCAGGAAAAAGGAGGGGTCCCAAAATACATTTTCCCCATTCATTTTTCCATAGGACCTTTTTACACACCTACAGCCCGAGCCGCTAAACAGAACTACACCAAATGTGGCACAAAGCTAGATTCTGTTATGCAGATCATGCTTTTTATGATTTCGTGTGAATCCATTCACCAAATGTAAATATAAAGGCATGCTGATCTACCACGGATCCAACTGTCCCCGTGCTGATATCTGATTGGTTGGCAACACTTCAGCAAGGAATTGTTTGCGGCCATCTTGGGACTCGTCTTCAACTGAGACCCAGAAAAACAGACAAAAAAAGAAAAGGGGCCAGGGTTGAGTCACCCTTACCCTTTAGCCTTGGTGCTGGAGTTCCAGAGGGACCTCACCAGGGCTAAACAACATTTTTTTTTTACAAACATCGGAGAAATCTTTGGGGGCCAGGTCGCAGGGGCATCAAGGAGGAGGGGGGATGATGGGGTCCCCCTCCATGGGCTTGGTTAAGCCCCAGGGCCGCCCCCTCCCCAGGGTGAATGTGCAAATAAGAGTGGGGGTCGTGGCCTCCTGCACCCTGGGGACCACCACCCCTGGGGAAAAACTGTTTTAAATTAAGTGGGGGAGGCCCAAAGGCCTCCACATCAGCCCTAAAGACACCACCACCTCCCCGGGGCTATACATTTAATTAATGTGATGGTGCCTGTGGCCTCGCTGTCAAACAGCAGAGCTTTCATCTCTCTCCTCTGTACACAAAAACAGGGAAAATAGATGGAATGCTTCAGCAACCACAGAGCTGCTGTCAAAGAATTTAGTTGCTTGCTGAAGCAATAGCACTGAAAGGGAAGCCTTCCTTGCACTGCCAGGTAGCCCGTAAGGGCATTTTGTTATAAATAACAAAATAAAAATAAAAATAAAATATGTAGGGACCATGGGGGAACCCATAAGGGCTCCCTCGCTTTCCCGAAAAAAGCTTATAAAAGGTTAAAAATAATAAAAAATAAAACAAAACCACCATAGCTCAATGGGAACATGGCAGACCTTCACACTGAGCTTTGTGGTTTCAAGCCCAGCTGGACTCATTACCATTTAAAAAAAATTGTATTTTATAAAGATATACATTTTATATTTTAAATCGGATGGAAATATCTCATTCTAAGTATATCAGACATCAAATCCTAAAAAACTCTCTCCCTCCCACTTTCTTTCTCTCTCTCTGTCTCTTTTTCAATCAATTCTCTCACTCACACAGCCACTCAGACACTCACAAACCCACTCACAGGCACACTCTTAGACTCATGTACCCACTCACAGACCAACTCAGACACTCACGCACCCACTCACAGACCCACTCAGACTGTCATGTACTCACTTAGAGCCCCAGTCAGGTCCTCATGCACCCTCTCAGACCCACTCAGGTAGTTACGCACCCACTCAGACTGTCACACACCCACTCACAGACCCACTGACATCCTCATTCACCTACTAACAGACCCACACACACACTGATACACCCACTGAAACACTGATGTACTCGCTCTCACAACCAGATACGTTCTCTCACACCTATTTTCACACCCAGCAAGGTCCCAGACAAAGGGCAATGCGCAGTCTGGGCTTGGGTGGTTAGGAAGATTGGCTGCAGTGTCTGGCTGCAGTCCAGGACTTGCAGGTAACCTCTGCTGCACATTGGTGAAGTCTTGCACGGTGTAAGGTTGGGTGGTCATAGGGGGTTGACCACCGGTAAATATAAATTGTGCCATCGCAATGCACAGTTTTCTCATCAATAATGTTACTGCAATTGTTACAGTGATATTATCAATGGTGTTTTAAAAGATGTCATGAGTGCTCTTAAATCTGGGGTACTTAGCAGCGCATGGCACGAGTTACAGGTACCTTAGAGCATGAGTTATAGTTACTTGAACTATATTATCCCTGTAAGTTTGTTTTTTAAGTGAATTTCCGTTTTTTTATTCTATTTCCTAACTACAACGTCCCTGCAACCTTTGTTATTTTTCAGTGAATTTCTATGTCTTGTTTGCCGTTAAGTAATTTTAATTACTTTATGTTAATCCAACCACCGCTGTGCACAGCCAAAGGCACTGCGGCTAACCCCATATAATCACCCAACCACATGCCACGCACAGCCTTTGGCTATGCCCGGTGGGGGTTGGCCACAGGGCATTGCCAGCCAACACCGTAAAATCATCCAAGCCGCACAGGACCCTCAGCTGTGTGCTGTGGGGGTTTTCCGCAAGGCCAGGCTACAGCCAACCCCCTATAACCACCCAACTCTCTGCCACGCAAGGTCTTCTGCCATGCATGGTGGGAGTTGGCTGCAGGGAGTGGCCACTCATAAAGGTCTTTGTTGTTTGGTGGAGATGTGATAATATTCTTGTACATCAAGAATGCATCTTCAAAATTGGCAGAAATCATGCTCTGGGGCCCCTTTGGTAAAATGGCAATCATCCCCAGAAAATGGCAGAAAGACGTTGCACACCACTACTGTATATGTAGTGGGACCAAAAGGACCAGGCTTCTAGGCCATTTGACATCATTGTAGCTTGTAAAAGGAATAACACAATCTCTGGTCTCGGCAGCAGATGACAAGAAAGAACCCACTCATCACAGTCACTAAATGAGATATTGCAAATGAAATAAAGAAGGATGCGAACACCGCCATCAGGCTTACAGAAAATGTTTCAAGGTGTAAATGCAGAGAAAAAAACATTTGTTTTGCCTTGACCATGCACAAGAAATTAGGATGATTAGTACTTCACAAAAGTGAAGCTACAACTTGAGCACCTGCTTTGCTTTTACATCTGTAAGTGCTTCCAGCAGAAGCTTCTTTTCTGTGAAATGAGCATCATGCCAGATTGAATCCTGCCCTGTGTATTTATCTAGGATAAATATGCAGGGCAGGATTCATTTAAAAAAAATACATTTTCAGGACCATTGGGGGAGCCTCAAGGCCCCCACGGTTTCAGCCGTCTCCCTGCCCCTTGAGGGAGCCGGCACTGCTCCTGCATGAAGGAAGCTGCTGGAAATGAAGCTCCCTGTATGTGGGAACAATACTTTCATCTCTTACGCTTCCTGCATGTCTGCGGGCAGGGAAATAGATGAAATCTCCGCTTCCAGCAGCGGGAGCATTTATACTGCAACTTGTACCCCCCACTATGCACAGTTATTCTTCAATAATTTGACTCCTAATGTTTCATTGATTTTTTTTTACTTATAAAAGTTGTCATGAATGCTGTAATATGTGGGGTAATTAGCAGTGCATGGTTTGGGCGCAAGTTATTGTAACCTTAGGCCACCAGTTATACCTACTTGAAATAACTTTAACTATAACTGCTAAATTTATCTGGTTTTGTGCGAGTAAATTCAGATCCTAACTATAATGTCCCTCTAACCTTTGGGTTTTTAATTGAATTTCTATGCTGGCTGTTTAATTCTATTACCTAACTATAAGATCCCTGTTACCTTTGCTTTTTCAGTGAAATTTCTATTTTTTTAACGCAAATTAATTTTAATTACTATATATTAATACTGGCCTGTGGACAGGCCCTGAGGCCAACCCCATAAACACCCAATCACATGGAGGTTGGCCACAGGGCATTTCTCTCTGGGTGTGATAATAGGTGTGAGAGGGTATCTCTTGGTGTGAGAGTGGGTGTGATAGGGTCTGTGTGGGTGGTGAGTGTTTGAGGGTATATTTGGGTGTGAGAGTGGGTGTGAGAGTGTCTGGGTGTGAGAGTAGGTGTGAGAGGCAGTCTGAGTGTGGGTGTGCGAGTTTCTGTATGGTACTGTGAGTGGGTGTGTGAGAGTCTGAATGGGTCTGTGAGTGGGTGCATGAAAGTTTGAATTGGTATGTGAGTGGGTACATGAATGTCTAAGTGGGTCTATGAGGGAGTGCAGGAGTCTCTGAGTGGGTCTGTTAGTGGGTGTTTGAATAACTGAGTGGGTCTGTGAGTGGGTGTGTCAGTGTCTGAGTCAATCTGTGAGTGGGTGCGTGAGTATCTAATTGGGTCTGTGAGTGGAATCATGCGTGTCTGAGTAAGTGTCTGAGTGCATCTGTGAGTGTGTCTGTGAGTGTGTGTGTAGGTGTGTCAATAGCTGTGAGAGTGACTCGGCTACAAAGTAACTTCACCTGCAGTTTATTCAACAAGAGTCCACAGCTTTGCACAAAATATCTACCCAAGTGGAGCTCTTTCTGCCTCCTTGGGTAAATGTCCAGCAGTACACTACAGCTTTGTAATGTAGCACAAGGAAATGTCACAAGTGAACTTGTGTACGTTTTGGCATGATTATTCCTGTTGCGTCTTTGTCTAGAATTCTGTGATAACATGAATCCTCCTATAGAGAGGCCAACAAGACTACAAAGACTTAAATCTCCACCAAATCAGGGTCCTTCCTCTTATCTATATGATGTGAGTGCATCTTTGTTTTGTGGAGATGTCTTCATATTCCTCATCATCAAGAACGCACCACCTAAATCAGTGGGAAATGCACTAAGGGCCCCTTTGGTAAGCTGCCCATCATCCTGGCAAAGGGATGGGGAGGCATATGCATACTACTAAGGCAGACAGTGTTAGGCGAAACGGTCGCAGCTTCCCGGTAGCAATTTAAAGGGGAAACCATGTATTCTAGGGGAGTGGGACCCCCATTCCTGGGCCAGTTTCGACCCTTGGGATCCCATGCTCTGGCTCACAGCCATAAACAAATAGAGGAGGGGAGCCACGCAGCCCTCCTCCCTGGGCTGAATTTAGTCCAGCGGACCCCACCCCCCCGGGGCCCAGCCTTCATTCAATAAAGGATAGCGCTGCTAGCCCCACCTCCCAGGGCTGATTTTGGCCCTGGGAACCTCATCCCCCGGGGCTCAGCCATGTCTCCTGCATGCTCCCCAGATGCTCCCCAGGGTACCAAGGCCCATATTTATACTTTTTGATGCAAATCAGCGCCAGCACTGGTTTGCGTCAAAAAATTTACCGCCGGCTAACGCCATTCCAACGCACCAGGCGGGTGCCTTATTTATGGATTGACGTTAGACGGCGCTGCGGCCTGGTTAGAGTAAAAAAAAAAGACTCTAACCAGGGTTAGACGTAGGGAAGAATGGGGGTTGTGCGTCAAAAAATGGTGCGAGTCAAGTTAGAGTAAAAAATCATGGCTCTAACCGGACTTGTGCCATTTTTTGATGCACAGCCCCCATTGAAATGACTCCTGTCTTAGGAAAGACAGGAGTCATGCCCCCCTGCTCAATGGCCATGTCCAGGGGACTTCTGTCCCCTGGGCATGGCCATTGGGCACAGTGGCATGTAGCGGGGCCCAAGTTAAGCCCCCCTATGCCACTTAAAAAATAAATAAGTGCTTACCTCAATTTACCTGGGGTGGGCGAGTGCGGCAGGGGGTGTCCCTGGGGGCAGGGAAGGGCACCTGTGGACTGCTTCCATGGTCAGAGACCATGGAAATGAACCCACAGGTCCCTTAATGCCAGCCCTCACATAAAAAATCAGGCTGTGCGACATTGTTTAAGGCCCACTCCGACCTGTGCGTCAAAATGACGCAGGAGTATAAATAAGGCGCACACGCCTTAAAGTCATTTTTTGGACGGGAACGCCTACCTTGCTTGTCATTAACGCAAGGCGGTTTCACGCATCCAGAAAATTACGCACACTGCTGAATTTTGACTTTCGCGGGAATGGGCGTCAAAGTATAGCTATGGTGTTAGGTTTGCGCCGAATTGTGCATCAAAATTTGGCGCAAACAGAGCATAAATATGCCCCCAAGTGTGCAATGGGACCACGGGTGAGCCTCAAGGCCCCTGCAATCCCAGCTGGCTCCCTGCCTCCAGTGAGAGCCATTATTGATCTTGTACACCGGGAGCTGCTAAACATGCAGCTCCCTGTGTGCAAGAGCAATTGTTTCATCTCATTCCCTGCCCGCACCTCCTGCCAAGTCAGAGCTGCTTCCAGTGGGTGAGAGCTGGAAGCAGAGTATTTGCTCTCACTTGGCAGGAGCTGTCAAAGCTCCTGCCAAGTCAGAGCAAACAGCTATGTCCTGGGGGTGGGTACCCTGGGACATAGCAGGAGCCAGCCCTGAGGGTGACAGTCCCAGGGCCTTTATTGGCTACATGAGGAGGGGACAGTACAGCCACCCTCCAATAATTAAGTTAGCCCTGAGAGATGGTGGTCCCCAGGGCCGGGGGGTCCATGACAGACCCCTTACCTTATTTTATTTTACCACCAGGGAGGAGGAGGTCTCAGGTGCTGTGGGGTGGCCATGTGGCTCCCATGTATTAATTGCATATTTAGCTCCGGGGAGGTAGCAGTCCCTGGGGCTGCAGGAGAGGCTGTACAGCCCCCCCATTAAAATGTAAAAAGAAATCTTTTGCCCTGGGTAGGTGGTGGTCCCTAGAGCTAATATAAGCCCCAGGAGGGGCGCCTCTTGCACCTCTCCCATTTTTAAGCCCCCAAGAAAACAAGGACCTTGGCCACCCACGGTCACAAAGACCCGCATATTTATTGCATAATCGCCATGTGAGGTGGTGGTTCCCGGGGCTAATATAAGCCCCACGAGGGGTGCCCGTGCACCTCCTCCTTTTTTAAGCCCCCAAAGACACAAGGACCTGGGCCACACACAGCAAAAATAAAAGAAAAGGGTGACTGCCCTTTTTAGTCCTGGCAGAGTCCCTTGAGAGCCCTGAGACCCTAGCCTGCACTAAGGCTAGGGTCTCAGGGCGTTCCTATCCTGGCCCTTTTTCTTTTGTAATCTTTTTTTGTGGGACTCGGCTGAAGCCCAGTTCCAAGATTGCTGCCAACACTTCCTTGTTGAAGTGCTGGCAGTCAATCAGATATCAGCACAGGAACAGTAGGAGTCACGGAGGATCCGGGACCCTAGATATCTTTATTTTTAACTTTTTAATCTCTGATATCTCCAGAACTGCTGAATGGATGTACACTAAATCACAAAAAGCACAATCTGAGAAGCAGGCTCTAGCTTTCTGCCAAATTTGGTGTAATTCTTTCCAGAAGTTTGGGCTGTTAGAGTGTCTAAAGACGCTATGAAAAAATAAATGGGGAAAACACATTTTGGGGCCCCCCCTTTTCTCAGTGACCACCTGACAGATCACCCCAAACTTTCAGGACAGCAGCTGAACCAACTGAACTATAAGTTTATACGTTTTGAAAATAAACAAAAAATACTCTTCTAACTACATACTGTCGACTGCCAGTAGGTTAATATATATATATATATATATATATATGTATATAAATATATATATATATATATATATATATGGCTCACCAGTAAGTAGTTTATAGTTAGGACCTAGTTTTCATTGGAAAATAGTTTTTTGACTTGCCTATATCTTTGGTGCTCTTTGAGAAACCCTCACAAAACTTACCAAAAAAAAGTGTGTCTATGAATATTGTTGTGCATGAGAAGTTTTGGGGTGATCTGTCAAGGACAGGCCACAAAAAAGGGAGGGAGGGGTGAGTAAAAAAAGTGCATTTCCCATTTTTATTCCCATAGGGATTTTCAACACGACTACAGCCCGAACTGCTGGATAGAATTAGACCAAATTTGGCAGAAAAGTAGCTTTTGATCCATAAAGTAGCCTTTGTGTTGTTTGGTGTAAATCCATTCAGTAGTTTTTAAACTATTGAAAGAAAACCAAGTTTGTATATCTGTAGGCGGCAAGGCTTCTTGAATACTTCTGATCTCTTGAAGGGATCTGATTTGCTGCCAACACTTGAACCGGGAAGTGTTGGCAGCTATTTTGAAACTCTGCTTCAGTTGAATCTAAAAAAAAAAAAATGAAAAGGGGGCAAGGTACTGTTATCCTACCCCCCTGGCCTTGGTGCAGGAGTCCCCCGAGTTTCGCAGTGTTTAAAAAAAAAAAAAACATGGTGTCCTGTACTTGCTTTTAGTATTGCCCTCGGGTGGGCCAGGTACCGGTGGCATTGTGGAAAAACAGGACGGGGTGCACACAGGGCTCGCCTCCTAGTGCTTATCAAAGCCCTAGGGACTACCATCTTCACTCTGCACTGCATGTTATCTATGCAGGGGTGCCTCCCCAGGTAAAAAGTTGTTAAATTGATGTGGGGGGCCCCCAGCAGCAGCGGGCACTGCCAACTTCCTAGAATACAGCAAATTATTAATAGGGGGAGGCCTGCTATGCCTGCTATGCCCACCCCACTGTGCCCTGGGGACCGCCACCTCCCTGGGGCAAAACGTTTTAAATGGATGGGGGGATGTGTGGCCCCCTCACCCCGGGTACCTCCACCTCCACAGGGCTAAAATACATACTGGAGGGGGCTGCCAGGCCCCCTTTAAGGAGCTATTCATGGCCCCCAGAGGGCCAGCTCCTGATACCTCCTGAGGTGCCCACCCTCGGGAGTAGCTGTCTGCTTTTTCTTGGTGGGGAGTTAAGAGCTCCCACCAAGCAAAACCAAACCTAACTCCGCTTTCTGCAAGCAGGAGCTGTCAAACAGCTCTCGCTTGCAGAAAGCAAAGTTTTCATCTGTTTCCCTGCACGTAAATATGCTTGCAGGGAAACAGATGAAAACATTGCTCCTGCAAGCAGGGAGCTGCTATTTGAAGCAGCTCCCTGCTTGCAGGAGCAAAGATGGCTCCTGCAAGACCAGGGAGTCGGTTAAGATCGGGTGGGCATTCAGACTCCCCCCGCAGTTTTCTTCTGGCACCAAGCATCTTGCTTGTGAGCCAATTTGAAGTCATTCTATGGAGAGAGCATTGCAATAACAATAGCCTCTCTGTAGAATCACTTCAAAGAGGCATTTCACATATTCCAATTACCAAGATTTATGAAAGAACAGGGAGCAAGCATGTCATATTCAAGATATCAATCTGTTCCATGAATAAAGGTACCAACAAAAACTCTGATCTTGAAATGAACAACTAACCATGATACTAAAAAATATTATGTGCAAAATAAATAAAAGGATTGTAATTAACAACCACAACAATCATAATGCGTAAGTTTCTCTACAAGCAAAAGTTGCTGTAACTAGCATCAGTTCTCCTCATATTTCATTCTCTCCCTTCAAATTTTTCTCTCAAGGACATGATTAAATTGGAGAAAATGATTGAAAGATGCAGCAATTCCCTCTATATATTAGAATACCAAATAAAGTCTTCAAACAATAAAAGGATGACATTATTTCTAAAAGCAATCACTCATCACCATCCTCATAGGATATATACATTATTTAAACAATCAGACATGTACATGTAATTCTGCATACACATTCAGTCCCCAGAGTACCTCTGTTCCCATATGGATAATCCGCCTGGACTCCAGACTCCTCAGACGGAGTTCTCGATCACCCTCTCTCAAGGCCTTGATCACACACTGGTTTGCATAAATAACTCATTATCTCTTTCTTACCATCATGACTATCCCAGATATGTTTTGCCATGATGTACTCAAAATCTTTGTTAGTAATTGTTTAGAGATGTAGCAAGATATGGAATTTCAATTTGTTCACAGTACTTCCCATAAATCTCTTTCCACATGTACACTCCAATATATACACCATATAGGTAGTCTCACAACTAAACCACTGTTTGATCATTTTCGTTGTACCATCCTGTTATTGAAAGGATTTTTGGCCAAAAGTACATGCCTTACACTTTCAGCAACATCAAAAACCATTTTGTTTAGATGTTAACCAATTAGATCCTTTATTTACACTCAGTTTCATTAAGCTCCTTGTCAAATAATTCCCCAGACCCTGTGTTATTTTATAGGTGATTTTTGGATGTTCTGGTAACATTTCCTTCAGGTTCTCATCCATTTTAAGTAGCTTCCGATTCTGTGTGATGAGTTCCTTCACTTTCTGGCTCAAAGTATTGAACTCCATGATGTATCTAATCTCATCAGAGTTTTCTTTTGATCTTGGGTTCACTTTTTTGGGTATTAGCAGTCCTTGTCTCTTTCTGTTCCATGACCTCTGAAGGGCAGTGTGTAGTACGGATTGCGGATATCCCCTAGACCTAAATCTCTTGCAAATATCTCTCACCTGAGTTGCAAATTCATCATCTACTGAGCAGTTCCGCCTTGCCCTCAGCATCTCACCAAAGGGAATGCTCCACTTTTGTCCCTGCGGATGTCCACTGTTTGCATGTAACAGACTATTACTGCTAGTTGGCTTTCTGTGGACTTTAGAACATAATTTTCCATCTTGTAAATAGACTGCAATATCCAAAGAAATTATTTCAGATGCACTTATACAGTGGGTAAACTTTAGTTTGAGGGGATTTATGTTATGAGATTTGATCAATTTCACAACGTCCATCTCTTTCTCTTCCCAGATTAAAAATGTATCATCAATGTAGCGTACCCACAGTATCATATGTTCCAGGGAGTCGAAGTTATGTTTCACCCAGATGGTTTCTGCCTCCCACCATAGTAAGGATGGCATAGGTGGGAGCAAATGATTTACCCATACCTGTTCTCTTTTTCTGTACATATTAAGGGGGTTATTCTAACTTTGGAGGAGGTGTTAATCCGTCCCAAAAGTGACGGAAAAGTGACGGATTTACCACCAGCCGTATTACGAGTCCATTATATCCTATGGAACTCGTAATACGGCTGGTGGTATATCCGTCACTTTACCGTCACTTTTGGGACGGATTAACACTCCTCCAAAGTTAGAATAACCCCCTAAGTGTCATCAAACAGAAATACATTATGGGTTAAGCAGAAGTGAAGAATTTCTAAAAGCATTTCTGTGTGTTCCATGAGAGTAACTGATCTGGATCTCAAGAAGAATTTACATTACTGTAGGCCATCTGCATGCTCAATTGATGTTTATAAAGCAACCACATCCACTGTGGCCATCAGTTAACCTTCTTTCCATGCAATATGAGTGATTCTATTTAAAAAATCCATCTCTGAGGTAGGGCGGTAGAGACGGCACATATGAAAAAAAGAACACGTCAATAAACCTGAAGATATTTTGCAAAAGTGACCCAATTGGGCTCACTATTTGTCTTCCAGGTGGATTTTGGATGTCTTTATATACTTTAGGTAAAAAATAGAAGATAGGGCTAATCAGGTGTTCCTTTTATGGACAACCAAAGTCTTCATCATCCAATAGACCCACTCATTCCATTCATTTACTTTGTGGTGAAACAATTCTGAAAACTCCTCAGTTTGATCTTGATTTAATTTTTCATAGTACTCAATGGCATTCAATTGTCTTTTAGCTTCTGTAATAAATTTAGCCCGGTCCATTATAACACTGTACCCCCCTTTAACTGATGGTTTAATTACCAAACTTCATCCTGCAGATCTTGTAATGCCATCCAATTCCTTCTTGTCCTACTCCTATGGCCATGGACATCTGCCCACTTCTTCCTGTGTTGTCTACGTGATATCCTATTTAGTCATTCAACCATCAACTCTTGAAAGATGTCAATTTTATTCCCAGCTGATAAATGAGGGCAGAATTTAGATTTCAATTTACATTTACTGCTAATAGGTACATCAGTAGGAATTTCCATTAACTCACAAAACTCAGAGTTAGTTAAATCCTCTATTCCTCCGAGAATTTGTCCACCATCTGATTCCATTGGCAAAGAAGTTAACGCTTTAAGGTGGCTTATGTCTGGTGTCATAATGGTTATATTCTATATATAATTTTGAACAAACAAAACTACTGAAATTCTCCAGTTATAATTACTATAGCTCTTGCCCCTGCCAGCCATGCACACTGTTGTCATTAATGATGTCATTTCAAATGCTGCAGTGATGTTATCAATGATGTTATTTATCATGTCATGAGTAATGTAATATGGGTGGTAATTAACAGTGCATGGTGAGGTCACACCCAACCCCCCTGGAGGCACACTATCCCTGCTCTGCATGGCCTTCAGCCATGCATGGTGTGGAGTTGATCCCCCTAACCCCTGCTGTGCATGGCCTTTGGCTGCATGGGGATGGATGCAGGGCCTGGTCTCCAACTAGGCCCCATGCCCACCCCTCTGAATGTGCACATGTTTGACTATGTGATACAATAATATGAAGGGTGTCATTTTAATTAAGGCAGACCTACTGACTTTGACAAAGGGTCAGAGCCCCAGAATATATAAATAGAGCCTATTGGCTTTCTCAACAGTTCAGTACATCAACATGTATAAAGCAGACCTCTTGTCTTTGTCAAAAACTCACCAATAACCATAATCAATTGTACATTTTATAAATTTACACATAGGTATTTAACAAAAGTGATTGTCAGAAAAATATTTTCAATAAAGCCTTTAAAAAAAGATTAACACGCCTTTAAGCCTTTTAAAATATTTTTTAGGCCACACATTTTTTAGACCCAACCACAAGAGAACCTTGCACTTCAGCTGAAGAGCTTAGAGCTCCAGCTCAAATTGCTTTAAGAAAATACAGTAGACTCTCACAGGGTCATGAATTCAATGACCCAGGAGACTTACTTTGTTTTTTTAACATTGCTAGGGGGCTGTTGCACTTCTTAGCAGAATTCCCTAACATTAAAATGTTTGGTGGTGTCTCTTCCTTTAGTAGGGGTACCACCAGAATCCAAAAACTATTTAATAAACAGCACTAGCGGGGCATTATGGAGCACTACTTAGCTAGAGCAGTGAGTGTGAGATGAATGGCTACTCCACTCATTTCACATTCCCTGCGTTTTTTTATTTTTATTTTTTATTTGGAGGAAGGACATGCAGTCTTCTTTTCTGAGCCATGTTATGGCTTCAGGAAACCCACACCCTGTGGATGCTGTTTACTTTTTGGGGAGTGTTGCATGCAGCCTCCCTCTCATATACTCTTAAGGGTCCCCATTTCCTGGGGCAGATCATTTTTTGTGAGGGGCTTCTGGCTTTCCACCTTGGGCCACTTGAGGGCCCCAGGAATCCCATCCCAAGGCCAATATTTGTTTTTGGGGAGGACAGTGTGGAACCCATTTACACATGTCAGGTAATTGTGATGTGGACCCCATTCCTCAGGGCTAATGTTTGTTGTTTAGGGGGGAGGCATAGGGCAATCTCCCTAAAGTAGGTTTAGGCAGATGCGTTAGCTTTTTGTGGTGGTTTTGTTTGGGTCACCCTCACTGAGACTTCCAGTGGCCCAAGAACCACATTCTACAGAGTCTAATGGCAGTATACTCCCAGAGACCACATCCCCAGTGACACTGCAGTGCCCTGCCTGCAAGACCACGAGAAAGGAGTACTTCAACTACTTGCCTATGCTTTTGCAGGTAGGTAACACAGGTTTGCTCCGACCTTGCAGAAGCAGAGAAAAGCTGCACTCAACAGGTGGAAGCAAACCAATGCACCAGGCTCACACCACTCTTTGCTGGAAACAGGCTGGACAGCTGGCAGGGTACTTAAAGGCCCCCCATGAGCCAAGGGCTCTCATCGCTGTGGGTGTCATTTGTGGGTTGTGTGGCACCCAAGACATTTTAATGTGTTACAATCCCAGAGGTTTGGGTCCTCTGGTGTTTTAATGGCTTGGGGAGGAGGGCTGCATGCCACCTCCCCTTTTCAACTGTGTAACAGTCTGAGGGGGTTTGGCTTCCTGGAGCCTGTTATTGGCCTTTGGAGGGGCGCCAAATTCCCCCTCCCTGTTAAAATAAAATGCAGCCCTAGTGATGGGGTCCTCAGGCCTTTTAATGACTGAGGTAGGGGACAGACATGCACCCCCCCATTTTCAGGTGTGTAGGAGCCCCTGGGGATGGTGTCCTTGGTGACTATTAATGGCTTAGGGAGAGGAGTGTGCGCCCCTCCACTCAATTTATAATAAATTTAACTCCATCCGCCCTGGCCCACTTGGGGAGCAAAAAAAAGGATGGTCTCATTATTTTTAATTGGCACCACAGATCTGTAGGTCGTCTGCAGTACTGATAAAAAACAAATAAGGGCCTAATTTCACACTCAGCAGATGGTTTACTATGCCACAACAATGACGAATATCCCATCCACCGAAATCTAAATCCCATTATGTTCTATAGGATTAGAAATTTCGGTAGATGGGATATCCTTCACTATTGTGACAGAGTAGCCCATCCGCCGAGTTCTAAATCAGGCCCTATGTTTTTCAACCCAGACTGTGTTACTATTTTGTTTTTCTACTTTTTACCCCAAGCCTAAAATCGCTGCCATCACATCTTTGCTGATGTGATGGCAGCCTGTCAGATCATATCTTTTGATCTGTTACTTCTGCGGATACTCTACAGTGTTATATATACAAATATTTTTAACCTATATTTCTCAAAAACTGCTGTGCGGATTTATGCAAAATCGCAGAAAGCTTGCTTACAAGACTAAGATCTAGCATTCTGCTAAATTTGTGTAATTCTGTTCAGCCACTTTGGCTCTAGGTGTGTCTAATTTTCCTATGGAAAATTGAATGGGGAGAGGGTATTTCGGGATCCTCCCTATTTCTCAGCCCCTGGTTGATGGATCACCCCTAACCTTTTGATGACTCCCGCACCCATATTTTATTTCTCTTCTTCTGACTCGTAGAAATGGGGTCTTTGGTTGGCAGTCAGGTTACCCCCATCCAATCAAGGAGCCTCTCTCTAGTCAGGGTAAGTCACACACAAACCAAATTATCCTGTGGCACTGAGCAGTCAGGCTTAACTTAGAAGGCAATGTGTAAAGTATTTGTGCAATAAATCATGCAATAACAGAGTATAAACACCACAAAAATACACCACACAGGTTTAGAAAAATATAGAATATTTATCTGGATAAAATAAGGTCAAAACAATCAAGATTTGATAAGTACACGTTGAAATATTACTTTAGAAAATGATAAAAAGAGTCTTAAGTTCTTAAAAGCAGTAAGTGTCTCTGGCAAGCACAAAGTACCTGGTTTGCATCTAAATTATCCACAAGGGACCGCAGAGGAGGAGATGTGTGGAAAACGGGGAGGTGTGCATCAGTTTTTCCGGGCGTACACAGGCAATGCGTCAATATTTTTCACGCAGCTAGGGCCTTGCATCAATTTCTGTCATGCGTACTGGGATCCTCTTTGGGTTGTGGGGTATTTGGACGCCCTGGGGACGATGCAGAGAAATCCTGGGCGTACAGGACAAAATCACAGGAGCTGCATCGAGCCGGTGGGTGATGCGGGGAAATTTCTGTTGGACTGCAGACGATGCGTAGTTTCTTCTTGCAGGAAGTCAGGCTGCGTCATTCCTGCTCGGCTATGCGTTGATCCAGTGGGCTGTCCGTTGAAGTTCCGGTTGCAATGCTAGCACGGCGTCGGTCTCTACTCCGGGAGCCAGGCTGTGTCATTCCGTTTCGCGTGCGGTGATTTTCTCACCGCAATGCAGGCTGTGCATTGTTTCTGGCAGGCTGTGCATCTTTTGGCCCTGAGACTTCACAAGACCGGAGGCAAGCTCCATCCAAAACCTTGGAGAGCACCTCTCAGCAGAGCCAAAGGGCAGCAAGGCAGCAGGGTAACAGCAGGGCAGCAGTTCTTTGCAGAGAAGCAGCCAGGCAGTTCCTCATGACAGGTTGCAGGTTCAGGTATGGAAGTGTCTGAGTTGGTAGGGTTAGAGGCCCTGTTTAAATACCCAAATGTGCCTTTGAAGAAGGGGGAAACTTCAAAGAGTGGCTTAGAAGTGTACAACGTCCCTTTTCAGTTCCATCCTGTCTGCCAGAGTCCCAATAGGGGGTTTGGCAGTTCACTGTGTGAGGGCAGACCACTGTCCTTTGACATGCGTCAGGCCCTCCACCCTCCCAGCCCAGGAAGACCTATTCAGTATGCAGATGTGTGCAGGTGTGACTGAGCATCCTGTGTTTAGGGTTGTCTGAGTGAAATGCACAAGGGAGCTATCAACTAACCCAGCCAGACGTGTATTGTAAGGCACAGAAGGATTTAAGTGCAGAGAAATGCTCACTTTCTAAAAGTGGCATTTCTAAAATAGTAATATTGAATCCAGCTTCAACAGTCAGCAGGATTTTGTATTACCATTCTGGCCACACTAAATATGACTTTGTTATTCCTTTCATATCAGAATCTACCACTCAAACAGTATATGAGGGTAGCCCTAATGTTAGCCTATGAAGGGAGAAGCCTCACAGCATTGTAGAATGAGTTTAGGAGTTTTACACTACCAGGACATTTAAACTACACAGGTACATGTCCTGCCTTTTCCCTACATAGCATTCTGCCCTATGGGACTACCTGAGGGGTGACTTTTATGTATAAAAAGGGGAGTTTAGGGCTTTGCAAGTACCTCTAAATGCCAAGTCGAATTGGCAGTGAAACTGCACACACAGGCCCTGCAATGGCAGGCCTGAGACATGGTTAAGGGGCTACTTATGTGGGTGGCACAAACAGTGCTGCAGGTCCACTAGTAGCATTTAATCCACAGGCCCTGGGCACATGTAGTGCACTTTACTATGGACTTATAAGTAAATTGAATAAGTTAATTGGGTATGAGCCAATGTTACCATGATTTAATGGAGAGACAATATGCAGTTTAGCACTGGTTAGCAGTGGTAAAGTGTGCAGAGTCCTAAAACCAGAAAAAACAGTGTCCAAAAAGTGGAGGGAGGCAGGCAAAAAGTTAGGTGTGGCCACCTTAAGGCTGTCAAGTCTAACACTAACCGACCCTTTTAGGATTCTAGAGAACTAAAGGAGAGTTAAAATCAACATTTGGATTCAATTGACTGTGTAGCCTATTTGGCAACACATTAAATCCAGGAGGCAGAGAATAAAGTTCAAAGGTTTATTACAAATTAAGGGTCAAACTGACGTAAATGCATCTCAAGAACATGGTATATAATTACAAAATCACCAAAGGTGAATAAATCATAGGATGATGTTAAATTTTAAGGATAATTTATATGCAAACTTAAGTTAAAGCAATACAAAAGATAAGAAAGAGAATCTGATGATCTGTATATAAGTTTTGGTCCTCTTGTCTAATCACAGGATCTAAATTAATCTAAATACCCGACAATAAGCTATAGAAAAATCCTAATTAAGTCTCAAGAAATGTAGTGGAATGGCAGGAAACCTCAGTAGAAGTTCTGATACAGAGATGATGCCTAGCATAGTCCTATACACAAAATGAAGAGCGGGGAGGTCTGTACCCTCCTAGGTGTCCAGGAAATCTGCCCTTGTCTAACTAGGTGAATACCAATTAAACCTACAGAACCGTTGAGAAAACCATGTCATCCACGCCAGACAGTTGAAACTGGCAACTGCCATTGAACCTCACATCCTACAAATTAAACATCAGGTTTACCTTGAATACCTCTTGTTGTCTGGTACACAAACAGGAGCTTTTTTTCTTAGTTCATTAGCACTCCTTGTTCTTTCCAAATTATCATTCCATACCCTGTTGCCATCAATATACAATATGCTTTTCAGTAACTGTAGACTTACACAGTTAGGCCTGCAAAGAATGATTATTGCAAGCAAAATTCCATGTTGAAGGTTAATCATAAGAAATCAAATGTATCAGGCCTTTGGTTATACTAACTCATTAAGACACTCAAGGCACATTTGAAATACATGATTATAAGTGCATCTTACAATTATAAAGGACAACTTTATTTTATGCAGTTAGAACATAATACCATAATTAGAGCACACAGATATAGATATGCTGGATAACTACATTTCAGCATGTTAAAATCAAACATTGGAACACATAAATATGAATTACTAATCCTTTGCTGTGAGTGCACCTTCAGTACTACGACTTAGATGCTCTATTTTACATTGGCAATGTCAAGGCACACAATAAATGCATTATTGTTTGCATTATTATGTCACTCCTGTAACTTATGATGGCACAACTGTAATTATGTGTTACCACTTTCAAGAAAGGGGCTGAGGTGGATGAAGTTTATTTTTGGAAAGTATTATGAAGATTTGTCAAGTGGCACCAAAGTAAGAAGTAAAATAAAAAAAATTATTTCCTATTTAAGCATGGTCCTAATCCTAACTACCAAGTGATGACAGTAATGTCATGGCTAATGTCTCATCAAAAAATATAGGCCAACTAAATTACTGCGCATTTTCCTTATGTGCAATTATAATGGGTGCACCTACTAAATATTAAAGTCAAAATATTGAGGGCAAAATGATTTAGGGGGTGATTCTAACCCTGGCGGTCGGTGATAAAGTGGCGGCCAAACCGCCAACAGGCTGGCGGTCCAAAAAATGGAATTCTGACCCTGGCGGGAACCGCCAACACAGCCCGCCACAATAACACTCCGACCGCCACGGAGGGACCGACAAACAGCTCGGCGGTCACCGCCAACAGCCAGGCGGCAGACAATGTACCGCCCACACTATCATGACCCACCAATCCGCCACCCTTTCCGGGGTGGGAGCACCGCCGATAAAAACACGGCGGAAACAGACAGTACGAATGGAAAACGCTCACCTCTACGCACTCCACGAGTACGGAGGACAGCATGGAACCCGAAGTGAACATCATACCTGCTCTCGTCTACCTGCTCATCTACCACGAGTACGAACTCCGGCGCAGACGTCAACGGTGAGTACAGCACCTACGACACACGGGAGGGGGGAGGACGAAAGGTTCCGGCACACACATATGCAACCCCCCCCCAATCTGTACACACCAATGCAGAGCAACAAGTCACAGTGACACCAACCAAACCCCCGTAAAAAATTGCAATGACATTTCAAAATTGTCAATAAATATTTATGTCCAGAATAGCCTCCGATAAGTATTGGTCAACTAGCCAGAATATTTACATTTAAAAAGTCTATATACACAGCAGTGGACAACTGCAGAAATCAGTCCTGCACATTTTACGTAGTAACGATTTGTCCGTGGGCCAAAGTGTAGCAACACAAGGGCAAAGCCCACACACGAGACCTGAGTCCTTTGGAGAGAACACTGCAGGGGCATCTGATGACAAAACTACAGGCACCTCAGGGTGAAGGGAAGGGGGGGCACCTCAGCCACATGAGTCCACGACGCCAGACCCACGAAGGGGCCACCATGCCCACTGCCATATCCTGGGGATTGCAAAGCCACAGTCTCTCAATGTCTCTACAGTGGTTGGATTGCCCACTGCCATATCCTGGGGAGTGCAAAACCACAGTCTCTCAATGTCTCTACAGTGGTTGGATTGCCCACTGCCATATCCTGGGGAGTGCTTGACAGGAAGGGCCCAGCGGAGCGGTGCTTGAGACGGCGGGGCCCAGCGGAGCGGTGCTTGACAGGAAGGGCCCAGCGGAGCGGTGCTTGAGACGGCGGGGCCCAGCGGAGCGGTGCTTGAGACGGCGGGCCCAGCGGAGCGGTGCTTGAGACGGCGGGGCCCAGCGGAGCAGTGCTTGACAGGAAGGGCCCAGCGGAGCGGTGCTTGAGACGGCGGGGCCCAGCGGAGCGGTGCTTGAGACGGCGGGGCCCAGCAGAGCGGTGCTTGACAGGAAGGGCCCAGCGGAGCGGTGCTTGATACGCCGGGGCCCAGCGGAGCGGTGCTTGACAGGAAGGACCCAGCGGAGCGGTGCTTGAGACGGCGGGGCCCAGCGGAGCGGTGCTTGACAGGAAGGACCCAGCGGAGCGGTGCTTGAGACGGCGGGGCCCAGCGGAGCGGTGCTTGACAGGAAGGGCCCAGCGGAGCGGTGCTTGAGACGGCGGGGCCCAGCGGAGCGGTGCTTGAGACGGCGGGCCCAGAGGAGCGGTGCTTGACAAGAAGGGCCCAGCGGAGCGGTGCTTGAGACGGCGGGGCCCAGCGGAGCGGTGCTTGACAGGAAGGGCCCAGCGGAGCGGTGCTTGAGACGGCGGGGCCCAGCGGAGCGGTGCTTGACAGGAAGGGCCCAGCGGAGCGGTGCTTGAGACGGCGGGGCCCAGCGGAGCGGTGCTTGACAGGAAGGGCCCAGCGGAGCGGTGCTTGAGACGGCGGGGCCCAGCGGAGCGGTGCTTGACAGGAAGGGCCCAGCGGAGCGGTGCTTGAGACGGCGGGGCCCAGCGGAGCGGTGCTTGAGACGCCGGGGCCCAGCGGAGCGGTGCTTGACAGGAAGGGCCCAGCGGAGTGGTGCTTGATACGGCGGGGCCCAGCGGAGCGGTGCTTGACAGGAAGGACCCAGCGGAGCGGTGCTTGATACGGCGGGGCCCAGCGGAGCGGTGCTTGACAGGAAGGACCCAGCGGAGCAGTGCTTGAGACGGCGGGGCCCAGCGGAGCGGTGCTTGACCTGAAGGACCCAGTGGAGCGGTGCTTGAGACGGCAGGGCCCAGCGGAGCGGTGCTTGAGACGGCGGGGCCCAGCGGAGCGGTGCTTGACAGGAAGGGCCCAGCGGAGCGGTGCTTGAGACGGCGGGGCCCAGCGGAGCGGTGCTTGACAGGAAGGGCCCAGCGGAGCGGTGCTTGAGACGGCGGGGCCCAGCGGAGCGGTGCTTGAGACGGCGGGGCCCAGCGGAGCGGTGCTTGACAGGAAGGGCCCAGCGGAGCGGTGCTTGAGACGGCGGGGCCCTGTTCAGCGGTGCCTGTCTTCACGGCGGGGCCCTGTTCAGCGGTGCTCTTCTGCACGGCGGGGCCCTGTTCAGCGGTGCTCTTCTGCACGGCGGGGCCCTGTTCAGCGGTGCCTGTCTTCACGGCGGGGCCCTGTTCAGCGGTGCCTGTCTTCACGGCGGGGCCCTGTTCAGCAGTGCTCTTCTGCACGGCGGGGCCCTGTTCAGCGGTGCTCTTCTGCACGGCGGGGCCCTGTTCAGCGGTGCCTGTCTTCACGGCGGGGCCCTGTTCAGCGGTGCTCTTCTGCACGGCGGGGCCCTGTTCAGCGGTGCTCTTCTGCACGGCGGGGCCCTGTTCAGCGGTGCTCTTCTGCACGGCGGGGCCCTCTTCAGCGGTGCTCTTCCAGGAAGTCTAGGGAGCCAGACCTGGCCGGGACACCCTGATCACTCGCCCTCCGACTGTGCAGTGGCAGGCCCCTTCGGGGACGGAGTCCTGGGCCCTTTGCTGTCGTCCCTTGCAGGCGGGATGGGGCTTGCGGGGCCCTCCAGCTCCGCGCTCCTGATGGATGACCTCTCCGCCCTGCTGCCCTTTAGCTCCTTAGATGGGGATCTCGGGCCCTTGCCTCCCCTGGCTGTTGCGGCAGGTGAAGTGGCCGTTGTTGGCTCCTTGGGGGCAGCCGTCTCAGTCCTCTCACGGCGGCCCTTCAGTTTACGTGTCCTCTTGCCTGTGGGTGGGCTGGATGTCCCCTTGCTGCTCAGTGAAGTGTCACTGCCGCCAAAGGGTGGACTCCAGAAGCCATGCACCACTTGGACACTCGAAGCTGGGCTGGTGGTGGCTGAGGTGCTCTTGGGACTCTTAACCGATGGAGAGGGAGGGTCAGGGGAGGGAAAGAGGTTAAGATTAGAGAGGTAACATTTCTTAGGACCAAGGTAAAGGGTAGGAGTAGTGGTGATGGAAGTGGAGGAAGAGGATGTGGTTGTAGGAGAGTCAGGTGTGCTGTCTTTGGGTGCAGGTGTCTGAGGCGTAGGCTGTCGTGAGGTGGTTGGCTGTTGTTTGGGTGTCTGCCTGCGTTTATGTGTCTTGGAAGAGGGGGTGACAGACACAGTGGGAGAGGACACAGGGGACGTGTAGATGGCAGTGGGGGTGGTGACTGCACGTGTGAGGACTGTAGTGGAGGGTGTGCTGGTGATGGAAGCACTGGCTGATGGTGGTGTGCATGCAGGGGTGAGTGTAGACGTCACAGGGAGGGAGGAGGGAGACGAGGAGGAGGGGGCACAGAGGTGGTAGTGACTGTTGGAATGTCTGCATCTGGGTGTTGCTGGGGTGAATGCTTGTGTGTCCTGTGGTGCTTGTGTCTGGATGATCTGGCCTTGGGAGTTGAGGTGTGTTCAGGCTGGTCTGATGGTGTGGATGGGATAGGCTGAGGGACAGGAGACAGAGAAAGGGTGGAGGCAGTTAGAAGAGGGAGGCTGGAGACAGGGACAATGGCTGCCGTCAGTGCTGAGTCCAGAGCAGTGAACGATCGTTGATGGGCAGCCTGACCCGAATTAATGCTCTCCAGGTAGGCATTGCTCCGATGCACCTCCCTTTCCACCCCCTGGATGGCATGCAAAAGGGTAGTCTGCCCAACAATGAGCGTCCTCACGAGGTCAATGAGCTCCGCACTGAGGGCAGCAGGGGTAACTGGGGCAGGGGCTGAGGTGCCTGGGGCGAAGGAGACGCCCGCCTTCCTGGGCGAGCGGGCACGGAGCGAAGGCTGAGGGGCTGCTGGGAGGGCGGAGCTGGAGCGCTGGGTGGCGGCTGTACCTGTGGAGGCGGGGGGCCCGGATGTTGCCGCCACCGCTAGGGAGCTCCCAAACGAGGACGTGTCCGTGTCGCTGGTGTCTTCACCGCTCCCCTCGCCCTCCGGATCACTGGTGCCCTCGGTGTCTGTTCCAGTGCCCACCGGGGCATTGTGACTTGCAGCTCCCTCGTGCTCCGACGCCAATTCTCCTCCGCCTGATGATGCTGATGCACAAGAAGACAAAGAATAAGGGTGGGGGGAGAAATAATACAAAGTTGAGTGTATGCCTTGTCAATACCGTTGGCGGAGAGGACAGACACAGGTGCCTCATGCACTAAGCCACGAAATTGGGGTACACTACTCAGTACTTCTGACTAGGCCAACAGGTCTAGGGACAACAGACGCGCACATGGGTGATGCAGGACCATGGATAGCTGTACTTGGCACCCTACAGAGGTGGGGGGCGGGGGCACAGGGCCATGTCTAAGGGAGGGGACTACACTACAGAAAGCGCCCTGGCCTAGTGTCACCCACGGCCCTCCTCCCCCACCCAGACGCCTCAACTGCGCTTAAGGATAGCAGAATGTGCAGGTACTCACCCCCTTGTGTCTGCTGTGATGTCCTCAAGCGCCCATCCAAATCAGGGTAGGCCACCGCCAGGATCCGGGACATCAGGGGGGTCAGGGTACGACTGGCACCCCTCCTAGGTCGGGAGGCCATCCCCAGCAGTGACTCGGCAGTCTTACGGGTTCCGCGGCGGATGTCCTCCCACCTCTTGCGGCAGTGGGTGCCCCGTCTTGTGTAGACCCCCAGGGCCCGGACTTCCTTGACGATGGCACGCCAAATGTCGATTTTCTGATGGGCGCTCACCTGTTAGACATGTACAGGGTGGGAAAGAGAATACGTGAAATTTCGGCATGTTTGGAGTACATGCCCCCCCTCCCCAACCTTGCCATGTGGCCCATTCTCTCATCTGTCGTGCGTTGCAGTCCTCATTTTCTCCCCACCCCAACAACTTACATCCACCCCACTCCACACAGGCATAACCCATTCAATGTGCACTCAGTGTACTCACCTGTTGGTCTGGAGGACCGTAGAGTAGCGCATACTGGGGGAGGACCCCATCCACTAGTTTCTCCAACTCTTCAGACGTGAAGGCAGGTGCCCTTTCCCCAGTCGCAGCAGCCATTGTCACTTCCAGACCGAGGTCACAGCAGCACTTGCAGTATAGGTCCTCTCCTGTGTATGATCAGGTATCGAGTGATTAGGCAGATAGAAAATGGCAGTCACGCCCGCAGCGGTGCGTACCGCGGCGGTACGTACCGCGACCGCCGGCGCACATCGTCATTGGCTCCTGAATCCCATAGGGTTCAATGTTAACCAATGCGGGTTCGTATAGCGGTCTTCGACCGCCTACCGCCACGGTGTGCCACGCCAGCGTATTGACCTCACATCCCATTGTCCCACTTCACCGGTCAGGCAGCCGCCATTTCAAGGGCCCACATGGCTTAATTTCAACTGCGTCACACAGGCCTAGGCCTTGCATTGCCACACATCCAAACATAGCCATCCATACCTTTTCGTGTACTGTGCATGCAGTGGTGAACGTACCTGTGACTTGCTTGACTCTGTGCTCCATGTTGTCCTTCCTAGGCACCGTCCGCTGGGACTTGCGAGGAGAAGGATGAATCCTCGTGTGTACCGCCCGCTGGTGGACCTGTCGACAATGGAAGAACGCCACATCATACTACGATACCGACTTGACCGAGCCACTATACATGAACTGTGTGCCCAGCTGGAGCCAGACCTGATGTCCCCCATCCGCCAACCCACAGGAATTCCCCCTCTAGTGCAGCTTCTGTCAGTCCTCCATTTTTTGGCAAGTGGCTCATTCCAGACAACAGTGGCCATGTCATCTGGAATGTCTCAGCCTATGTTTTCAAAAATCTTGTCTAGAGTGTTGTCTGCCCTGACGAAACACATGCGGCGCTACATTGTATTCCCTGAGGAGGTTGATTTGGCCACTGTGAAGGGTGATTTTTATGCCCTTGGACATATCCCCAACATAATTGGTGCCATTGATGGGACCCATGTGGCTTTAGTACCCCCAAAAGACGATGAGCAGGTGTACAGAAACAGGAAAAGTTACCATTCGATGAACGTTCAGGTGGTCTGTTTGGCTGACCAGTACATCTCCCATGTGAATGCCATGTTCCCTGGGTCAGTGCATGACGCGTATGTGATGCGAAATAGCAGCATCCCTTATGTGATGGAACAGCTACAGAGACAACGTGTGTGGCTAATTGGTGACTCTGGTTACCCCAACCTGCCTTGGCTATTGACCCCAGTGAGGAATTCCCGGACCAGGGCAGAGGAACGGTACAATGAGGCCCATGGGCGAACTAGGAGGGTCATTGAAAGAACCTTTGGCCTCCTGAAGGCCAGGTTTAGGTGCCTACATATGACAGGGGGATCCCTGATGTACTCACCAAAGAAGGTGTGCCAGATCATCGTGGCCTGCTGTATGCTTCACAATCTGGCATTGCGACGTCAGGTGCCCTTCCTGCAGGAGGATGGTCCAGATGGTGGTGTTGAAGCAGCTGTGGAGCCTGTGGGGAGTGAAGAGGAGGAAGACAAAGAGGACGACCCAGACAACAGGGACAGAGTTATCCTACAGTATTTTCAGTAGCACACAGGTAGGAATCACCCACGCCATTTACCATTTAGTGAATGCCCCCTGCATCTTTACTTTGTGTATTTCCCCCCAGTTCTTTTAAGCTGAAGTTTACTTTTACCTTCCCTTTTCAGTGCTGTATGACCCACTGCGTGACTTCTGCCTGGTTAGCCCATGGACTAATGCTTATTGACATCGGTATGTTGTCCACACATATATAACAGAACATTATTGATAAGTAATGTGTTATACATTTGTAAATAATACAGGCTGACTCCAGAATGATTTATGTCCAATGAGTGATTTATTTTTAGTGCTATATTTTGGTACATGATATTAAAACGGTGAAGGGTGAGGGTGGAGTTATGTCCATTGCAGAGTCCAGTTCTCGGTCGCACAGGTGCATTGTTCATATGGCAGTGGAAGGATGGAGCAGGGGCAGTTCAAGGTTGGACAGGGTGACACTGTGGGACAGTGGAATGACATCCGGGGGGATATTAGACTGGCGGGGGTCTTGGCATCCTACTCTGTCTTCCTTTGAGATCTCAGGTTCCTCTTGCGGGGTGGTTGTTCTTCAGCAGGAGGTGGGGTTCTGGTGGCCCGTCATTCTGTGGGGGCCTCCTGACCACTAGCGCCGGCGGAGGTGGTAGGCTGTTCCTGGCTAGTGACAGGGGCCCTTTGCGGTGCCACATGGTCCCGCAATGTGGTTTCAATGCGGTTGAGGGCCTGGACTATGGTCCCCATTGCGGTAGCGATGGCCCGGAGTTCATTGCTGAACCCCATGTTCCGTTCCTCCCGCTGTGCCTGGATCTCGGTGAACCTGGCCAGTACCGTCGCCATCGTCTCCTGGGAGTGATGATACGCTCCCATGATGGTGGTGAGGGCCTCTTGGAGAGTCGGTTCCCTGGGCCTGTCCTCCCCCCCCTGTCGCACAGCAGCCCTCCCAGTTGCCCTGTTTCCCCGGGCCTCTGTCCCCTGGACGGTGTGCCCACTACCACTGCCCCCAGGTCCCTGTTGTTGTTGGGGTGTTGGGTCAGCCTGGGTGCCCTGTAGTGGCGGACACACCGCCGATTGACGCGTCCACGGGACAGAGGCATGGGCCCGCTGGGTGGGAGCTGTGCTGGTGTTCCCAGAGGGGTTTGGGTCTGCTGTGGCCTGTGTCTGTGTGCGGGGAACCGACTGTCCAGAGGTCCCCGATGGTCCGGGCAGGTCGTCAGGTTCTAGGTCGACAGAGCTGCTGTCCTCGCTGGGGGCCTGTTCTGGGGGTGGGATGGACATCTCTGGACCCTCCGTGGCGGTGTGCTGTCGTTCGGGCCCTGCAGGGGTAAAGGAGTATGGTTATTGTTTATGTGTGTGCCATGGCGTGCATTTTGGGTGCCCTTGTCCCTCAGTGCTGGGTATGTGCAATGGTCATGCTTTGGTGGTGGCTGTCTATGGTTTGTGTTGGCATTCAGGGGTTGGTGTTGTTTAGGGTGGGTTGTGCTGGTGAGACATTGGCAGGGAGGTTATGTGCTGGGGGGTGAGATTGGGGTGAGGGGGGGGGTTGGCATGCTGGTGTTTGGGGGGGGGGAAGTAGTTGAGATTCTACTTACCAGAGTCCATTCCTCCTTCCTCCTTGTACTCCAGCGAGGCCATCAGGATGCAGGATGTTTACCACCTCTTGCTCCCATGCTGTGAATTGGGGTGGGGTGGGTGGGGATCCACCGCCAGTCTTCTGCACAGCGATGTTGTGCCTGTAGATCATCGAGCGCACCTTCCCCCGTAGGTCGTTCCATCGCTTTCTGATATCTTCCCGATTTCTGGGATGCTGTCCCACAGCGTTGACCCTGTCTACGATCCTTTGCCATAGTTCAGCCTTCCTTGCTATGGTGGTGTGCTGCACCTGTGTGCCGAAGAGCTGGGGCTCAACCCTCATGATTTCCTCCACCATGACCCGGAGTTCTTGGTCCAAAAACCTTGGGTGTCTTTGGGGTGCCATGGGGTGGTGTGGATGAGGTGTGGGGTGGTGTTTGTGGTGATGTGCGTGGTGATATGTGGTGATGTGTGCGTAGATGTGGTGTGGGTGATGAAGTTGTGTTCCTGTGTGTGTTGGGGTTTTCTAATGCTGTGCTCGCTATCGCTATCTCTCGCTCTCGCCTTCGCTCCGATTTCCAACTAGTGGGGGTTTGTGGGTGATGTGGGTGTGTGTTTTATAGTTGATTGGATGTGTGGGAGCGTTGTTTGTATGTGTGTCAGGTGTGCGTATTTCAAATTGTCCAATGTGTCAGTGTTTTGGAGCTGTGTGTGTATTTTGACCGCGGCGGTGTGTACCGCCAATGGAATACCGCGGTTGAAAGACCGCCGCGTGGATTCGTGGGTCAGAATGGCATGGGCGTGTTTGTGTTGGCGTGACGGTGGAGGTTTGGTCATGTCCAGTTTTCCGCGGCCCGCTGATGTGGCGGCCTTCCTTGGATGTCGGATTTTTGGCGGTTTCACAGTTGGTGGTCAGAATGCCCGTGGCGGTCTACCGCAGCCGCGGCGGTAGTATGGCGGACTTCTGACCGGCGGTAAGGGCCTTTTACCGCCGAGGTCAGAATGACCCCCTTAAAAAAATTGCTAGGTAAGTATGCATAGATTTTATATACCTACCTGCACATAAATGTACCACCATGGTACATAAACCTTCAAGATAAATAGATGTGGTTAGGATTATTAAATCTATAGTTCCCTATATGCACTTTCATTTTGATGTTTTGTCCTTTGATATTCAATCTTCGATATTCTTGTTTATCAAACTTCTTCTTATCGATATTCACTGGCACAATAAAATAGTAATACAGAGATTTGTAGGATCTGGTTTTGGATTATTAAATCTATAGTTCCCTATATTCACTTTCATTTTGATGTTTTGTCCTTTGATATTCGATCCTCGATATTCTTGTTTATCAATATTCTTCTTATCGATATTCACTGGCACAATAAAATAGTGATACAGAGATTTGTAGGATCTGGTTTTGGTGCTTCTGTGGTCTGGTAAAGCAACATCATAGCATGTGCAAACTGTGACCTAGTAACTTTGGAAAAAGGCTTTTTGAAATGCATGCATTGTGCCACTTGGTAAATATGGCATGGGGAAAATGCCACTTTAGCACTGCCTTAGCATCCAAAAAATTGACGCTTTGGCAGAGCTAAGGTGGCCCTAGGGGGATCTAAATATGCCCCATTGTTCTTTCTTTTTTAACATAAAATTCAAAATCTGTTGGAAATATCCAGAGGTAGAAAAACTGACAAAAATGTCTCTAGCCAAGACCTAAAGAGTAAAAGCAGTGGCAGCTTTAGGGCAGTGCTGACCTGGAGGGGAAGGAACTGACCTTGGGGAGGGGGTGCTGTGTTTAGCAATAACTTATGATTAAATAACACCTGCTGCAGAGTTCCTTGTGTGTCCAGCTTTCAGGCAGCAATAAAAATGTCACGATATCTCTTGTAATTAAGGTTCATTAAAATTTTTGTTGAGTGGCAGTTTTGAGTCTCCTTAAAGTAGCGCAGATGGTTAATACGCCTGCTGCAAAAAAACAGATGCATATTTTATGTACTCAGCTCAGCTGAGTGAATTAGTAAAGCCAGCTTTTACAAACACTTTAAAACAAATGAAATGTATGTGAGAAAGGAGCTGTGGAGAGTTAAGGGACACTTTTGCCTGGTGGTGTTGAGGGAATTCGAGGAGGAGGTCATGGTGGTGCACCAAAAAGATAATCGCATCGGGCACCACCAACGCTATAGCGGGTGCTTATTAAAGTGATGGAGGTTAGGAAATGCTGCATATGTTACTTGGGTATCGACACCCATAGTCCAATTGTTTGCCTTCCATACTATCATACAATGTTATTTATTTCATTTTAAAACTTCGTTAAAAAGCACACCCAAAGTTTTTGATAAGAGTTCCTGCTGCAGAACGCCATCATTGCCAAGGCTGTCTAATCTTGATTCCATCTCAAACCTCTTTTGTCCATAGCCTTACAATTCCTGTCTCTATATTTCACTTTAGCAGGTTATTTTTACATCCCTAATTTCTCTGTTAGGCAACGTAGTCTCTTCCTATGTTTGCAAGTCCTTGTTCTGTTGCTGCTGTGCGCTGTGTAGGTTATTATGTGCTGGTTATGACCCCTTGAATTTGAGTGATAACACTGGTTACTAGTCATTGTAATTATGAGATCTATAGGAACATTAAAGATCTATATATTTTTACTGGGGATTTCCGCTATGGAAACCACACAGAATCTCAGAGTGAACTTCAAGGAAAAAAAGATTAACTATAAGACTAGCTGTACCACAAGCTATCAATTCTTCTGACAATCCCTCATTTCTCAGTGGAATCTCAGAGCTACACCTGCAGTCCTTCTGACCTTAGTTTACATCCCTCAGAGCTACCTGTATTACATTTATTGGTAATTCCAGTGAGAGGACATAATGGGGTCTAATCATGGCTGCTGATAATGAATACCTTAGTGTCCATGTATACAGTGGCATCGTCAACCCTCCGCTTTAGCAATTACAGCAGGGTGGGGTTTTTGATGGGCCTCTTCTGTCTGCAACTTCGAAGACAAAGGCTCATAATTAATGAGAAAGGGTGGGAAGGTGAGTGAAAGGATGGATGGATGCATGGAAGGATGTCTGGATGGATGGGTGGATGGATGATGATGAGAGAAACGATGGATGGATGAGTGAGTGAAACGATGGATGAAGAGTGAAAGGGTAAATGGATGGTGGATGAGTAGATGAATTGAAAGGGAGGACGAATGCATGAATGGATATATGGATGAATAAAAGGATGGCTGTAAAGTTGGGGAGTGAAAGAATGGATGAATGAATAAAAGGGGGATGGATGGATGCTAGATGAAAGAGTGGAAGGATGGAAAAGTGACTAGGTGAATGGATGTATGGTTGAGTGATTAAAATGATGGATGGATGGATGAATGAACGAGTAAATGGATGGGTGGATAGATGGATGATGGATGGATCAGTGAATAAAGGATGGATCGATAGATATATGGAAGACTGATACAAGGGATAGATGAATGAAAGTGTGAATGGATGGATGAGTGAAAGGGTAAATAGATGGATGATGGATGGATGGATGGACTGAGTGAAAGGATGGATGAAAGGAAAAGTTACAGGATGGATGAATGGATGAGTAAAAGGATTGAGGCAAATACAGATGAGTTAAAGAATTGATGGATGATTGAAGGGGAGGGTAGATAATGGTAGGATGAAAGGGTGGATGGATAGGTGGATGAGCTAAAGGGTAAATGGATGGATGGATGAGTGAATAAGTGGGTCAAAGGATGGCTGGATGAGTGAAAGAATGGATGGCTGAGAGAAAGGGTGGATGGATGAGTGAAAGGGAGGATGGATGATGTATGGAATGAAAGTATGGATGAACAAAAGGATGGATGAATGACTGAAAGGATGTCTGGATACATGAATGAAGGGATGAAAGAGGAATGGTTAACTGGAAAGATGGATGACGGAGTAAAAGAGTGGATAGGTTTCATGGATAGCTTTGAAGATAGATGGATAGGTTTGGATATGGATGGGCTGACAGATGGACTTAATGGTGACAAACTGAATGTTGGATGCATGGCTTAGAGGATAACAGAATGTAAAGGTGAAATGGTGATCATCAGAGAGTGGAGGGAAGAACGAAAAGATGGATAGATGCTTTGATGGAAGAAGCAAGTAAACTCTTCTTGGGAGAGTCACAATGACTTGCTTCACTTATTTGGTGCCATAAGAGCTTTGGTTCAAAGGGGGGTAGTTTAATTTCCCCCGCATATATACCTACGACGTGTCTTCATTTTCTTGTGCCAATCATTTTGATTGCTATGTAAAGTTTAAAAACAGTAGCAAATGGTCTTGTGCCTGATTCTGGGTTCTCAGCAAATTGCAAACTTTCCTGTGCTTGCATAAGGAGTACACGGCACTGGAAATGAGAACCTTAATTGTGTAGATTTGTACTTACAAACATTATCCTTAGCATGCATACCGGCATATCTAAACACAAAATCCTACTGTGTTTGTGTGGCGGACTGGTGGAGCTGGGAATGCCTCTGCAGGAACATAGAGCTTAACAGAAAAAATACTTTTGTCACCTCAGTGGTTCTCATGCAACTATATATTGAACATTTCCCTAGCAGTATGAGATATTGTCATTTATGCACTGTGCTAAGCCCGAGATGCATTATTTATTTGACTTCTCCTGTGTTTAATATTTATGTGCACTTTTATATGCCTTCCTGCATAGCCGCATCTGTTATTCCTGTGTTTTGTTGTTTCTTCCATTTTGTACCTTTGCTAGAAAATCAATAAAGGTTTTTTGTTAACTAAATGAAAGGCAATGCCTCTTCAGCACAAACTTTTATGCTAACATTCAGCATTTATGCTCTGCCTTTTACTGAGCCTTTCTCGTATGGTGGAGCACGTGTGTGTAAAATATACATTTCTGAAAAAGGTAAAACAGAGAAAGAGAACAAAATTAATCAAAAACGAAATCCACAATTAAAGTTGTAGACCTATTCGCTAAGAAATAGTAAAGAAATTACTGATTTTTAGTACCTCCTCATTGCAGAACCTAGATAACATTCTAACTTCCATTATTTGAAGCACCCTGAGGTTGTTTACTTAGCAAAAAAAATGTAGAAGATGGAATGCTTAAATTAATCCCATCTACAGATAATCACTCTGGCTGTATTCCATCGTTTTTAGTGTGTTCATGCATTACAGACAGAGGTCAAACTTATGCAAATCCCATTCTGAACTGGTATGCCTCATCTTTCTGAACGAGAACAAAAGCAAGCTGTAAGCCGTTTCAGCATAAGTCAGCTTCATCAGTAAGATGCAACTTGGGTCCTGTAGCACAGTGAGCTCAGGACCAGTTCTCTGTATACCCTTCCTAGCAAGAGATAGCATAAAAATAATGAGAGAGCTCCTTGAATCAATCTCAGCCACTGCCAATTACTCAAACCCAATTTTCTATCCATTTGTGCACCGACAGACATGGACCAAACAAATAGGATATAACTCATGGCTGGTTTCAAAAGGTCCAGACTGTTAGGGCACGTTCCCACTAAATGACAACCCAGTACAACACCAGACTAATTTATGCCTTATTGGGCTTCCTCATTGCGGTAGCGTTTTAGTCCTTTGCCCCTGAAAGCTTGGGATCCACGTTTTGACAAAGCCCTGCTATTTACGGATAATGATGTAACACAAAAGATGATGTCTGTAAAGCTTTAATTATACCAAAAACATGTATACGTTATGCAATGTTATGTATAATAATACCACACATTCTAATGCTATTGATGTATGTTCGAAAGCGTATTTAGGGCTGTGCAAAAATACACCTATCTAGACACAGGGTGTGCAGAATATGTCACATTAACGTCACAAGTGATATTTTGCATACAAAGAAAACGTGATTTGGGGGCAGGAATCTGAGCTCTGAAATCTGGGTTAGTCTGGAAGTACATACGAGGACTTATTTGAAATTTTGCCACAGCCTAAGCAACATGAGGTCAGATGCCTATTCTTATAAGTATCCTTCTATCACCCTGGGTACCAAGATTACAAGAAAGCCTAGTAATTTTCCCCAAGTGGTTATTAGTGGAGGAGGGTGGGCCTGCTGCACCAATTAGATCCTTCTCCCACTCAAGTGGGTGTGACATTGTTGAATTAATGATCCATGGACAGTGCCATGGAGAAGATCCTTCTATTTCCTGGATAGGGAACCAGTAGCCCGTGATTGGTTCCCCACCTCCTGTAGGGTTAAAAGCTTTGACAGTTCCGAGTTAGAGCTGAAGCAGGCCCAGGTGGTCAACCTTGGACTATGTGATCCCGGAACTGATCATTGGTGTCCTAAGTTGTTAAGGATTCACTTCCACAAGACCAGGGAGGCTTCCCCTCCCTGGGCAGGATTTGAAAGGCTCAAATGAAATACTTGTCAGAGCTCGGGTGGGATTTGGCTATCTTCACTGTGACTGAGTTTCATTTGCTGCTCGTGGAGTCTCAAAGTGCAAGGGAGGGGTTTTGTTGCCTCAGCGAGGCCTCCACTGCTCATCCAGGGTGTGAAACTTTGTTTGGGTCCACTAATAAAGCTGCTGTAGTTCTGGGATACAATCACTGGGCTTCAGTTAACGAACTTTGTTGCTCAAAGTCACGAACCTTCCAGTCCTCAGGGAATTGAGTGTGGGCTCCTGGTTCTCAGCTAGATTTGCCATCCCATGATGTAACAAAGTGCCAGGATGGGGTTCCTCAGGCCACAAGATGACTTAATTGCTTCTACAGGTTGAAAATTGATGTGGTCACCAGTTACAGTATTAGTAGGTCCAAGGTGCCATCCAATGGACCCGGCATCCATTTGCCAGCTTTTGCCAGCAGGTGCCTAGGCGCCCCACTCACCTGGACTGGTCTTCTGACTAGTCAAGGCCCTTTTGGGCTCAGCTGCCAGCCACTCTCTGCTCTACCTCTGAATGCCCCTGTGCCTCCTTTACCACTGTAATTTTGCTGCTTAGTGCTGCTTGCCCATCTCTCTGATGTTTTGGCTCATTTCTTTGCCCTCTATCTCATTTCTTGTCCTTTTCTCACTTCTCTGCCCTCTAGCTTGTGCTTTTCCCTTCACTCATTTCTTTTCCCTTTTGCTTGTTTCTTTTCATTTTTCCTAATTTCTTTACCCTCTTGCTCCTTTCTTTTAACTTTTTCTCATTTCTTTCCCCCTTACTCGTTTCTTTTTACTTTCTCCCATTTCTTTGCACTCTTGCTTGTTTCGTTTCACTTTTTCTAATTTCTTTGCCTTTTGCTCGTTTCTATGCCCTTTTGTTTAATTCTTTACCCTTCTGCTATTTTACGTGACCTTTATCACATTTTTTTGCATTTGCACTCTCTCTCTCTCTCTCCTTTCACACCCCACCTTTACCCATGACCGCCCCCAGTGCCTTCTCTTTCCCACCTCCCCCTACTCCTTACCCACTCTCCTGTGTGATTCTCCCACCTCTTTTTCCTGCTGATGCCGGCCCTGCCCACCTCCCAGGACCTACTTAATGGTGGCTGCAGCATGTCCGTGCCGCCATCATTCCAAAGGCAAGCTCATCTGCTCCCATCCTCATCTGGACCAAAAACTCTGGTTCTGCTCCCTCAGACAGCTACTCCTGTGCTGAACTCAGCCCACTGAACACATGTATCAACAGTGATTGTTGCCACCACACCTCTCCCTGCCTCCCAAAAGGACCTTTCTCCTGCACGCACTGCAGCTTCACTTATCTCAGCAAAATTAACAGCTCACCCCAGGACCACCTATACCTCCCACCATGTCTCCACAGCACCCCTCCACCATACGTGCATCCTCCTCAACAGGAGCTTGCTGTGCAAACATGCCACCGTGATATGAGACCTCATCTCCAGCTGAGCTCCTGATGTCACTTTCTTCACCGAATCGTAGCTCAACCCTTTATCCACCCTTACATTACCACAGCAGTAGTGGAAGGAAGCTAAATCATACACAGGGACTGTACCAACAAACTCAGAGTAGGTATAGCCATTATCCACAAACAAACCATGCAGTGTACCACCACTACAGATGCCCTCACCCCAACCATGGAACATCTCAACTTCAAACTCCAACCCAACAGCAAGTCAACTATTAGAGGCACCCTCACTTATCAACGTCTAAGTCCTTGCTCCAACTTCTGCAACACCATAACTGACTTCATTGTACCCCTCGCTCCCGACTCCAAAGACCACATCTTCCTTTGTGACCTCAATTTTTATTTTGATGACCACAGCGATGCCAACACCACCAACCTCCTCAAGTGCATAAACAGCCACTCACCCAACTCATCCAAGACCCCACCCACATCAAAGGACACACACTGAATCCCATACCCACATCCAATAATGGAGTCACGTACAGCCACACCACCAAGTTCACCCGGACCGACCACTTCATCACCACAGCTGGGGAAAAATGACCATATTCTAGTGGTGCAATGCTCTCAATCACTCCAACCTGGACTCTGCCATCTCCCACGATCAAGGAGCTAAGAACTTCAAAGTATTTATCACCAAATGTGCCAACAACATTTTACCCATCAAAGGCAGCCACTACATGAGGTCCACCAAACAGGGCAATTGGTACGCAGAAGAACTCAGGACATCCAAATGCAACTGCACGCAGCAAAAGAGAAGAAGGAGAACCACCAAGGACCCCATCAACAGAACAGAACCTCCTTCAAGACCTCCCTAAACCTCTACCATCAGTTTCTATGGGAAAAGAAGAATTAGGCTTTGCCTGCCTGCATTGACTACAGCTCCAATAACACCAAGGAACTCTTCAATATTGCCAGGGAGTTCCCCAGCCCTGTGGCCACAGAGAACAGCATCCCTCCTTCTCAGGAGGTCTTTGACAACCATGCAACCTACTTCCACAACAAGAACTTCAAACCCCAATCTGAACCCACTGACTTCCTCTACCTACACAGCACCATGAATTCAGTCACAGGATCCTGACTAGCCACCTGGAAAACACTCACCACCCAGGAAATTGCCACCCTCATGAACTCCATCCACTCAGGAGCCACAAGTGACCCCTGCCCATACCACATCTTCAATGTCGGAAAAGACTAAATCAGCCAAGAACGTCCCTCTCTGCTCAACACCTCCATAACCATGGCCATGTTCCCACAAGCCTGGAAGCATGCATGATCAAACTCTTACTCAGGAAACCACCAGGGGACTCCAGCAAAATCAAGAACTACCATCTCAACTTCCTGCTGCCCTTCGCGTCCAAAGTTCTGGAAAAGGCCATCAACAAACAACTCACCACTAGTTATATGTCGGAACCATGGGTGCCTAAACCACCCATGGCTCAACAACGAGGTCGGAACAACAACCTTGTTCTAAACACTAATGCCTTTACCACGAATGCGTTTACAATGATTTTACCGTTGTATACACATTCCTGGTAAAGGCATTACCAATCACCATGCACAACCCAGCTTGCTTCCACCCCAGCCCCCCACCTCACCCCTTCAACCTAAACCCTGACCCCCTCTCCCACCCAAACCGTAATCACCCCCAGCCCCCACCCCAAAAACTAAAAATACCCTGAGTCCCCACCTTCACCCCTAAGACCTAAACCCTACCCCCAAACCCTAATCACCCCCAGCCCCCAAAAACAGCCCCAGTCCCAGCCCAACTTACCTACTCCTTCACCGAGTCCACTCCGACTCCCTTCTGTACCTTAACCACGCATGCACATTGTTCAGACATGCGTGGTTAAGGTACCAAAACCAGGGAGTCATGGAAAACTAAAGCACCGTTTCGCTTTCGTTTTTCACAACCTTGTGGTTCCAGACTCGTTCATCCGGGTATTTCCCCTCACCACTCACTTGGAGCAAAACCAATTTCTCAACTCTTCCTGTCCAGATTCTACAGCAACCACAGCACAGAGACCAAGCCCATCTCAATTAAGGAGAGATGGCAGCCCTGATCCTCCTGGACCCGTCAGCAGCCCTCAACATGGCTGATCACTCAACTAATACATATGTAGCAATGGAAATGTCCTCAGATGGATCACCTCTTTCTTCACTGGAAGAACCCAGAAAATTCACCTCCCTCCTTTCAAATTTGAACCCAAGGACGTCATCTGCGGCTCCCTCAGGGCTCATCCCTTAGCCCTAACCTCTTCAACCCCTACATGACACCCGTGGCCAACATTGCCAGATCCCATGGACTCAACATCGTCTCAAATGCAGATGACATTCAACTTATCCTTTCCCTCTCTAGGGACCCCACTCACCACCACCAGAGCTACAGTCCACAGATGCATGACGAGCATTGCCTACTGGTTGAGGCAGAACTGCCTGAAACTTAATATGGACAAAAGGAAGTTCTGATCGTCAGCAAAACTCCACCCCCTGGAACTCCTCCTGGTGACCCTCAGAACTAGGCCCCACACCAGCCCCATTCCATCACGCCAGAAATGTCATCATCGTCCTCAACAGAAAACTTACCATTAACTCCCAAATCAACATGCTCTAATGAGTCTGTTTCTTCACCCGGCTAATGCAAAAGAAAGTCTTCAAGAGGCTCCCCAACAACATCAGATGCACCGCCACACAGGCCCTCACCACACGCAGACTTGACTACAGTAACACCCTTTAGTACTGTATCTCTGCTCACCTCCTCAAGATGCTACAGGCCATCCAGAATGCTGCAACCAGATTCATCCTCGACCTTCCCTGTGGGTTCCACATCTCCCCAAGCTCAAAGAACTCTAGTAGTTCCCATTACAGGAGAGCTGCCAATTCAAGATACTGACTCATTCACACAAGGCCCTTCACACCTCAGACCTGCCTACATTGCCTGACAATTGCACTTCCACCAGTCAGCCAGACAACTCAGATCCTTCTTCCTATCGATCGCCCACTTCCCCCACATTCACAGAAGTACCAGTGGAGATTGCTCCTTCTCCTATCTCTTGGTGGAGGCGTGGAACAATCTACCCTTGCTGCTCTGCACCTCCTCATCGCTTATGGATTTCTGGAAAGCACTGAAGATCTACCTTTTTGACTAAGCCTAGCACCCTGCAACCACCTGTATAACCTCACAGGTGATTAGTAGCACTTTACAAATCGACTGACTGATTGATTGGTATTGTAAAGTAAACAAAATGGGTTTCAGCAGGGCCAAGGTGTCTTCCCCTCCTTCAGTGTGCTGAAAAGATGCACACATTCCCAATTAGAGCTCCAGCAGTTGAGTGAATAGTTCTGACCTTGTCCCAGTCATTAATCTATCAGGTCTGGGGTGCGGGCTCCTGCGTTTGGCCAGTGGTGCCAAATTTCTTGACCTGTGGTTTCACAAAGTGCTCAGGACAGTGTTCTGCAGGTTGTGGATAGCTCCCTTCTTTGGTAGGTTGGAAATCTCTGACCCGGCTCCAGTCAGATTTCCAGCAGACTCAGGTTGGATCCCCTTGGTTTGGGCTCTGTTTATTGGCCATGGTGTGTCAATTGCTGTGGACTGTACTCTGCAAGAGCTGTGAGGGCTCTTCTGCTTTGGCAGGGTGAAATGTTCTGACTGGGCCGAGTCATTTCTACTGAGCTCAGTGTATTTGCTCCTGGATCTGGGCTGCATGCACCAGGCTATGATGTCACAGAGTGGCCATTATGGGGTTTCCACCAGTCTGGTGAGTGCTCCCCTTCTTCTGTGGGGTTAAAAGCTCAGCCCAAGCTGCAGTTACAGCTTTTGGTGGGCCCTCTGCCTTGTCAGGTCTTGAATCTAGTCCTGGGCTCTAGTTACCAGCCTGTAGTGTCTCTCTGAGTTTCCTGGTTCCCCCAATAGAAAGCAGAAACTCACCTGAGAATGATATGACCTGAAGGCCATTTTCAAGTCTTGTCATCTGGTTGCATGGATCATAAGAATGTGTGATATGACCAGATGTATGAGCTGTTCTGGTAGTCCCTAAGAGGTATTGTCTGTAGGTTCTAGCCAGCCACAGTTCCAAAAATTCACATACATTATTTCAGATGTCTCCTCCTATCACACCAAGCACAATGAATTACATGAAAGGTTAGTGATCTTCATTAATAGGTAAAGAGTGCTTAAGTTTTTTTTTGTTGTTTTTTTTAAATCTGGTGGTGCTATCCGGACAGTGCATGAGCTCCATCCACCCCATATGAGGGCTTCAGTTGTCGGAGAGGCCTGTGTGTTTAGCTACCTGCCAGACCTGTCACAGAGGTATTTCCGTGAACATGCTTTCTCAATGAGCAGATAAAGGTGCAAAGTTTACACCAAGCACGGTTCAATTTACTTGGTTAGTAGGGAATTGTTTCAAATGACATCAGTAACTTATTGTATGGCTAATTGGTGGTTGATGCCCCAGCAAAAGAAATGTATGAGGCTGGCCCACCTCCACCCTATCACATCTTCCACAGCTAACAAGACTAGCTTATTTTCTAGCTGTGTTTTCTTTGTGTTATGTCTTTGACTATAACTTCATCATGATTTGATTTGTTGTTAGACCTGACAGCCTTAGGGTGGTTTTCCCCCAAATATTTTGCCCACCCCCCTCCATTTTCTAACCTCATTTTTACCAGCTTTAGGACTCTCTGCAATTTACCACTACTAACAACTCTAAAGTGCTTGTGCTCTCTCCCCACAAATAAGGCAACATTGAGTCATACCCAATTGGCATATTCAATTTACTTATAGGTCTCTAGCAAAGGGCAATACTTGTGCCCAGGGCCTGTAAATGAAAGGCTACTAGTGGGCCTGCAAAGAGAACAGATGATGGACAGAATGCAGAACAAATCAAACATTCACCCACAGTCACAGATCAGGGTTTAATTTGTCCTTGGATTCAAGCTAGCCTGGCTGATGAAGGGTGGTACCCTAAAACCGGTACTAGGATGCTGTTTCCTGTCCAGGGAGGACCTAGCCTGGCAGTTTGGGCTGGACTCTCAGGGCAAGCTGACTAATCTCCTGTTTTCTGAAATCTCCGGGACACAAAATACTTCCACTCATCCTGCTACAGCACCTGGACTTTGCTTGCTGCAAGTCTTGCCCTCCCAACTGGTGCCAATCCAGTCCTGGGCCTTTTAAAGTGGGTATAAAGTGCTACTTCAACCAGAACCCATGCGAAACAGGTGCATCTTCACCTTTGCGTAAGTCTGAACCAGCCCTCCTCAACATTGTATGGAGTGGACTCAGGGTATTGCCCACAGAACCAGTGTTTCACCTTCAGATTCAGCACAGCAACTACTGGGGAAACAGCAGCCATACATCACAGTCATAAGGAATGCGTCAAAATCAGAACTGTGACTCAACACCAACACATTGCATCGGCTGCACCTCGCATCTTCGTTGATGGTGGCTTATCCTGGATCAATGTACTTTTGCTCAGCAGACCCAAGTGAGTCCCTGTATCTGACCCATGCATCATCATGGTTAGCCTCCATGGCCAGATATCTCATTTAAGCACTTATGGCTTCCTATCACTATTTTACTTTTATTCTTTAAAAAATCACATCTCTGACTTGTACTTTTTTTGTCATTTTGGCCTTGTTTTATTTATTAAATTAGGCTCTATATTTGTAACCTGGTGTGGATTATTTTTGTGTGGTGTTATCACTATTTTACTGCTTGAAGTGTAGCACAAATGCTTGACGTATTTCCTCTTAAATTAGCAGTTAAACTTCTCTGCTTGGATAGTGTGCATACATTTGCCAACTGGAAACCCTGGGGCTTCTTTACAAGCTTTACCAGCACTTTATTTTTTTATGCTCCAGTGGTGCATTGTTCAGGCCCATATCTACAAGACAACACAAAGCCACTTTGCATGGCTTTTCATGGCATTGTATATCTGGTTTAAGGCACTGCACTGCAAGTCACTGTGTTGCCTTGCGCTGCATCAGGGATGTGTACCATGGGCATTGTAGTGGGTTTTCACATTAAACAACCATACATTTTGGCCCATTCCCAGATCTACAAGGCATTGTAAACCTGGGAATGTGTCAAAGTCTTACACCCCTCCGTTGGAGGCATAACTGTGACTGCATTAAATGTCACATGTAGTGGGCCAAGAGTAACATAATACAATTCCAAGAGTGATGTAACATAACATTAAAATTAACACCATATGTGTGTAATACACCTTCCCCCTCATATACAAAAGCAAAAGAACAAACAGAAAAATAATGTATCATGTAATTGTGCAGGGAAGTAGCATTATGCATCAATATATAAGTAAAAATCTTTACATTTTGGGGTAATGAAGTTACACAAACTGGACTGTGGTTACAAGAAGCATTAAAGTTCCACTAGTCTTCTGAACCACATTTTTATGAGTCACATAATCAGTAACAACTGAATAAATAGCTGAAGATTCAACACCAACAGGTGCTCCTGGAAGAGAAAGAACATTTGAAGAACTTTGAAATACATAATTGTAAGAGATATTATTAACATTTACATTTTCATAATCAAATCAATCATTACGTCTTTCACTATAAGTATTTCTTCCGCCTGTAAATTCATCAATTGTATCAAACTTCTCTTGCTCCACCATCTTTTCTCTGAGCAAAAGGCACTTTTTAAAAAAAGTTTCACAACTTTTACAGGAGAAATATATTTTGATTCTCCTTTCTTGACTTTAAATGTTTTTTTAATTAAAACGCAATCACCTACGGAGAATGCCACTTCTTTCACATTGTTTTTTTTCATCAGAACTTTCTTTTGTTGACTTCTGCTTTGCTGATACTCTATTCAACACACCATATGGAGAGACACCAATTTTATCGCTAATATGATTCAAATCCTTTACTCAATCGGGACTCACCAATGAATTAGGAACTCTTCTCCTCATAAGTTCAAATGGTGATACAGCTGTAGTGGTATGTGGAATAATAAGATAATTCCACATTATTTGTCTTACAAATCTTTCCACACCCACACCAGCCACTACAGCGGTTTGCACTCCTTTTTTAAGAATTTTACTGACTCTTTCCACCAAACCCTTAGAAGTAGGTGAGTAGAGTGCCACTTGAAGATGTTTGATGTCAAAAGACTTAGTGAAATGTGCCATATGACTAGAAGTAACGTGTGTCCCTTTGTCTGTAACCAAATACCTTGGTGGACCCTCAATAGAAAGTTTTTTTCTTAAAAACTTGATCACACACTCAGGTGGTCATTAAGACTTTGGCAGTCTTCCTTGAAGACTGCCAAAGCCACGGGCGCCAGAAGACCTCCAGCACCATATTACAGGTACTGCTGCCTTTCCACAACATTTTGGGCATAAATCCAGCAGTAGTCATGGTGGCAGGTGAAGGTGCATTAGCGGTTCCACCACCGGCCCGCACCATCAGGAGGGTAGAACCTGCCGTATTATGTGCAATAATACGGTGTGGCAGTGTCCTGATTCTGGGGCACTGCCAGAGGTAGTAGCACCCGTCCCTGTTCTCTGCCGGACGATCATCATCATCCAGACCAGCCAAGTTGATCGTCTGACAGGGGAGGAGGGTGGGAGAGCAGGGGTGTTTTGTGTGCATGTGTGAGTTGTTTGTGTGTGTTCATGAATGTGTGAATGCGTGGTTGTATGTGTGTCTGAATGTAGAAGTGAGTGTGTGTATGCATGTAAGTGTGTATGCATGTGTATATGCAAGTATGAGTGTTGTGAATGCATGTTTGTCTGTGTGTGTGTATATGTGTTTAGATGGGTGTGTGCATGCATGGTTGAATGCATGTAGGAGTGCTGAGGTAAATGCAAGTATGGATGCATTTGAGTGAATGCATGTATGTAAGTGTAAGTGTATGAATGTATGCGTGGTGCATGTGGGTGTCTGTGTGCATGTGCATGTACGCAGGGAGGGGGGGCACTGTGTCTGGAGGGGAGCACTGTGCCTAGAGGGGGAGCTAAGTGCTTCCTTGGGGTGGAGTCATCTACCGGTGACAGGGAAGAAAACCTGGTGGAATGGCAGCTCATAATTCCACCAGCGGTCTTCTGTGGACCGCCGGGTCGGAAATGCTCATCTCCGGCCCAGCGGCTCCGACCGCCAGCCTGTTGGTGGTGAAACTGCCACCTTTACTCTGGCAGTCAAAAGACTGACAGGGACACAATGACCACCTCAGTGTTGGGAGATGTACAAAGTCCATTTAGGCCCACCTGGAAAAATAATCCACCAACACTATCAAGTATTTTTCTCCACAGGTAAGATTTTAAATGGGCCCACAAAATCTAGGCCGCTTTATCCCAAACATTATCAGGCACTGTGTTAAGAGGAGTTTCTGATGTTCTCAAATGTTTATCAGAGAGAAGACAAGTGATACAATTATTGACCCAATCAACCACTTATGATTTTATACCTGGCCACCAGTAAAATTGCTTTAAACATTTGGCTGTGATGTTTATACCTAAATAACCCTCATGAGCCAATTCAAGCAACGTGTTTCTAAGTTTCATAGGTGGAATGCATCTTTCATTGTGCATGAGTACATCAGAGTAAGTTGAAGGCGTGTGTGAAATGTAATCAAATTTCCTTGCTGCAGTACCCAAATTATTTTCTCTTTGCCAACCAAGTTTTAAATATTGCACAACTTCTTGGGATATATTATCTACTTTTAAAGCTATAACAATTTCTGATACACAGTGCTAGTATTTTATTTTACTAGATCTTTAACCATAGTAACAACACACTCTACTTCCTCCTGACTGTCTCCTTCATCACTGGTAAATAGGGGCAATCAAGTTAAATAGTCAGCTCTCACGTTTTCCCCCTGAAATATATTTGATAAAACATACATCTTTTTGAAGTAGTGATAATAACCTCACCAAATTGGCTGAGGCCTTTCCTGTTCCAGTACCATTGAAAAGATAAACAAGAGTTTTGTGATCAGTATATATGGGAAATCGATAACCCCACAGAAATGTCTGAAATTTCTCCAAAGCCCAAGTGCAAGCTAAATCGTCCCTCGCAATGGTACTATAGTTGGTTACATGTGTCTTCAACAAGATGAATCAAGGGCATCAACCCATTGCAACCAAAGACCACCAAGACCCACTTGACTGGCATCTATAGTCAACATATAGGCCCTCATTCTGACTTTGGCGGGCGGCGGTTGCCGCCCGCCAAAATCAGGGTGCCGAAAGACAGCTCTGCAGTCAAAAGACCGCAGCGGCCATTCTGGCTTTCCCACTGGGCCGGCGGGTGACCGCCAAAGGAGCGCCCGCCGGCCCAGCGGGAAAGGCCCTGCAACAATGAAGCCGGCTCCGAATGGAGCCGACGGAGTTGCAGGGGTGCGATGGGTGCAGTTGCACCCGTCGCGATTTTCACTGTCTGCAATGCAGACAGTGAAAATCTTTATGGGGCCCTGTTAGGGGGCCCCTGCACTGCCCATGCCAGTGGCATGGGCAGTGCAGGGGCCCCAAGGGGCCCCACGACACCCGTTCCCGCCATCCTGTTCCTGGCGGTAAAAACCGCCAGAAACAGGGTGGCGGGAAGGGGGTCGGAATCTCCATGGCAGAAAGAAAGAAAGAAAGAAAGAAAGAAAGAAAGAAAGAAAGAAAGAAAAAATATGGCAACTAAATGTGGAGGGTTTCTGCTTTAAATAAAAAAACTACAAAATAAAATTCTGCACCAGCCTGCTGTCTTGGAAAAGTAGAAAGTGATAGTGTATGCCAAATACCATTTCAGGATGGTGGCATGGCATTGAAGCTTGCAGCAGTGATGCCTAGCTGGTCCAGTAGCAATAGCAGCGGAGCTGCTGGTACTTTCATTATTCAATTAGCACTGGTCCGCATTTTCAGGTGAGTTTCTGGGAAATTAACTAAAGGAGATATTTGACATCCTAAAGACCAGTGGTTGTCTACTAAGCAGAGCCAAATATTTGCAACAAAGCAAATTGCTGAACAGGGATCATCCACTGCCCCATTGTATGTATGCCGTTCTGATGGAGTGACTTAATATGTGATTGACACCCTCTCTGATGAATAACAGAATTGGGCTTACCTTAAGCCCATTTTCTCTGAGCAAGATTGTGTATTATTTTTTAGAAAGAGGACATGAGGATAGTGAAACAACTAAAACAGTCTTTTTGTCAGACCTAAAAATACAGAATTAGATAGAGCACAGGCAGCAAGAGCAGAGGGGTTCCTTGGCTCACACACATAAGACATGCAACATGGTCAAGAGCATCACAATCTTCCATAAAAGACATGGAACAAATGTAGTACTGCAAGACTATTGCAAATTTCCTTTAAAGACATGGAACATGTGTGGTACTGCAGTTCAAGCCAATACAAGCTTCCTTCAAAGGCACACAAAAATTACGCTAATGCAAGGCCAGTCACTACAAGCTTTTTCAATGACATGGAACCGATGTGTTACTGCAGGGTCAGTGTAAGCTTTTTAGGCATGAAAAAAGTGTGGCACAGGGCAGCACCATTTAGAGCCTTCCTTAGATGGAATAAACAAGCAGCATTTCCGATTTGGTAGAACTTTAAGGAACAGCACTTAGTTGCCTAACTGCAACCTTCTCTCACATGTATAGTAAGATTTCCACACCCAAACTAGGTACAGCAAAAGACGGGCAGATATGGTCTGAAACAATACAAGCTTCCCTTGCAAGCACAGAACTTGGACATCATCTGCAGCAGCAGTTCAAGCATTGGTGCAGCACTTGACAGCAGTATAATTTAACCTCACATGCAGCACAGGTACAAGATGGTCATCAGTAGTGCAAGCAAAGGTATCCTTACATATAAAACAGGTATCACACTAGCAGCAGCACCTAAGCTCACTTCAGGCACAACATCCCAATAGTAAAATATAGAGTTGGGTGAGCCACTAAAGGCTTGAGCAAGACTGCCAGTCTCCAGTCCAGCTTGAGGTCCTCTTGAGTCCTCAAGCCCAATATGAGCTGATATTTCTTATGACATCTGCCTGCTACCCACGCTTCAAACTCATTCACCAAGAATGAAAGACAAAGCACTTAACTTTAGTGACAAACAGGAGTGCAAAAGGAATTCCGATCTAGTGGTTTATTTATGCAACTTAAGACCAGAAAACCTGGGATCAATCCCAGCTTCACCGTTGACCAAATCGCTGGAACCTAGACAGTTATTTAAATTTACTGTGCCTCCTATATTTATCATTATTTCATATGAGAAATCCTTGAAATACATGAGAATACGTTCTGTACAAACACCTCACTTGTGTTGAACAGACTATAACATTACTCATTGTAAAATAAGAATATAGCCCACATATTGGGTGCACATGACAACTGACATGCCTTTAAGTTCACTAGTTGGAGTGGGGAATTAGTGCATGAATATTTTTAAGTTAATGTTGAAAACCAATTACTTTTAATAAATGCCTCCCAAAGTAATGGTGTAATCGAATGTACTAAGGCGAAATGCTCATCAAGAAAGTTTTGTGAACTTTGAAGACATTTTCTAATTTTTCTATTTAATATTTCTTGCACGACTTCAACGCCAAATTTTCCCATGGCTCTGCTTCTGCCTGGGCTCTTAGAACCAAGTTGTGTGCTTACAGCCAAGATATACCCTTAACTCAGTTCTCCCTGTTAATATGCAAGCTCGTCCACCTCTACGAAATTACTATTTATAACAGTTATTTGAGTTCCCCTCTCTCAACATATTGCTCTGAGGAGCATCATTTTGTTTTCTGAGATTCTTGCCAGTTCCCACTGGTCTCAGAAGGATAACTATTCCTATGTCTTATTTTAGTACAGAAGTATTGTGCATTAGTAACACCAAGACGTTGTTCAAACTTACCTGTGTATTTGGTCAAGCAAACAATGCATAAATCATTCATTTTCCTAGTTCCAACATTCTTCCCTATGTAACTATGTGCTTTTTTACTGACTGCTATCATCTGCTCTCCACCCATCAGGCTTAACAAAGTGATTACTGTGAATATCTTATCTCCAGAAGCCACACAGAATCATGGGCACACCTTATTCTTTGTCCGCTGCTGGCGATAGGCAGCCAGGGCAGAAAGAGACACCCTGCATTTATAAAACTGAGCATTCACACTGTTTGGCCGTTCAGTACATGCACAATGATGCATTTGCAGTGCCCCCGCAGGTACTTCAGCAGATTCTGTTGCTTGGAAGCTGACTCCAGCAGCTGAGGGAATAGGACGGCACTAGAGAAAGCTGTGCTGTAAGAGCTCCTAAGGCACTAGTAGGTAGTGGTGTTACAACAATTTTCAGACTGGTGCTGCCGCCATCAATGTTACATCATTGAATTCATAGGGATTTTAAAAACCCAAGAATCTTCAAAAATACAAGAGTCACATTTAGCAGGTGTTGGAAAATGGGTTATTGGTAGGGCAGGTAGGTACCTACACCTAGCAACAAGCCACAAACCTCCACATAAGTACAGTTAGGTCTCAGTAAATTAATCCCAGCTCTACCCTTGGTAGCTTGGCATCGAGCGTCAAGGCTTAACTTAGGAGACAAAGTGTAAAGCATTCAAATATCACACAACAGTAATTAAATAAAACACAGGAAACAGTTTAAAAATCCAAAACCAATTTATAAAAATAGCTTATATTTTTATCTTTAAAATGACACAAAAACGATTAAAATCGGTTCAGGGGAACCGGAGATATGAATATTTAAAGTATTATTATTTTCTAGCGCTTAGAAACAAAAAGCGCCAATCGGGTCATCTGGTTGCACCAGGACCGGGGCAAAGTCAAACTTTCAGGCCGACCGCGATGGAGCCCTGCTCGGCTACAAGTCGCGGGAGGCCTCGGTTAAAAAGTTACCTTCTGACTTAGTCTCTTTTTTGATGTTTTTCTTCCCCGGGACGAACCTGCCAGTTGGATCCGACCTCCTGGAGCCCTTGTCCGGATACGCGAAGTCGGTTTCCTCGGTGGTGATTTTTACCTTCGGACTTAGTCGTTTTTTCGAGATGAAAATCCTTCGACCGGGGTAAACCTGGATCTTGATCCGACGTCCGTGGAGCCCTTCTCAGATACGATGGCTGGAAGGTCCCGGTCAACTTTTTACGTTCGGACTTAGTCTCTTTTTTGGATGTTTTTCTTTACCGGGACGAACCACGAAGTCAGGCCGGGTCGCGGTTGAGGCAAGCCGGCTAGAATTTCCGCGGCGGGTCGGTCACTTTATGGAGCTTTTTTTCAAAAATTCTCCAATCTTTTCCAAACTTCTGGGGCTTCACCCAGATGTTCTTTTAAGGTTCTTTTGGGGTCCACAGCTCACCCCAAGGGTCCAGAAGTTCTGTAATGGTCCTTGGGAAGTGCGGACTTCAACTCCCAGAATACACCTGGTGCAAACTCCTTTTTGGCCACTGGACAGTGGTCAGCTGGTCACTTTTTCAGGAGTTGGTGCAGGGGACTCTGGATAGCAATTTTTCACCTATAGCAAACAGGGAGTCCCTCCTTGAACCAGTGGAAGCCAGGCAAAGTCCTTCTTGTGGTGAAGCCCAAGTGTGCAGCTGGTGCAGTCTTTCTGAGTGCAGGGTCCAGGTGCAGGCCAGAGGTCCAGCAGGGCAGTCCTTCTTCTCCTTGTAGTTCCTTCTTCTTGAAATTTGGTGGGGATCTGAGGCGTGGGTGCAGGTCTGCCAGTTTTATCCTTGCTCCTGGGTGAAAAGCAGGGGGGCCCTGGTTCTCCAATCAGGGACAGGGTCGTCCCCCTGTGATGACCACTTCCTGGGAAGTGTGGCAAAAATCCATCCCAGAAGGCAACAGTCTATAAAAATCCAAAATGGATGAATCTGATTTTTGGAGGAGAGATCTGGCTGAGCCCACCCACTGGTGTGGCTAAAAATCATAAACACACCCCTCTCCTGCCCTCTCCTAATCTAATCAAGGGGGCACCTAGCTGTCTGGGGTTGCAGGATGTGGGGGTGTTGTTGGGTGCTCCAGATGTCCTTCTCTGCCTTTGAAGACCAGTTTGGCAGCCCTCCCCCTTCCTGCCTCACCATCTGCTGAGGGGAGATTCTCTCCCCCAAGCACATTCCTTTGTGTGAAGCCAGGCCACTTCACACCTCATTAAAGTAGCCTGGCAGAAGCTGCTGCAGGCTGGCCAATCAGAGCACAGCAGCAAAAACAATGCAGAGCTGAAATTGGCAACTTTTTAGGTAAAGTCTAAACTTTTTACCTGCACTAGTTATATTAAATCCAACAACTGGAAGTTGTGGGATTTATTATAACAATCAATTTGATACCAAATTCTTGGTATGTAACATTTAAGGAGACTTTACAATTTAAAATAAAGTCTGCCCATTCTAGCCTATGAAGGCCATTTACTTCAATGAGGGAAAAACGAATTTGGCTGTTTTTACCTCACCAGGGCTTATAAATCTATTTTGATAAAGTCCCTGCTTATAGTTACATGGCACCCAGCCCTAGGGGCACATAGGGCACACCTTAGGGGTGACTTATATGTAAAAATAAGGTAGTTTAAGACTTTGGAAGTACCTTTAATTCCAAAGTCGAATTTGCATATAACTTTAATTTAAAAGCAGCCAGCAAGGCAGGCTTGCTTTTAAAATGACACTGGGCACCTCAGCAATGCACCTAGGTGTGCACCACCTATGCTGTGGTCCCTAAACCTACACGCCCTACCATATACTAGGGACTTATAGGTAGGTTAACTTAGCCAATTATAATTAGCCTAATTTGCATATCCATCTTACACAGAGCACTGGCCCTGGGACTGGTAAGCAGTACCCAGGGCACAGCCAAGAGTTAGTAACCACCAGTACCTATCCAGAAAGAGTGGGGGTGATCAGGCAAAAAAAAAGGACTTTCCTACAGCAGGAGAGTGGTAAGGATGTAATATATAGTTGGTGTTGCACTAAGACACACATTGCCACAAGTATACTACTGAGGCAATGTGTTGCAGACAGAATACTTTCAGTTGAAATGACCAAAACATTTGCACAGAAGAACAATTTTAGACATTCACACCAGCAAGATTATTACATAGTTCACTTTACAAAATCTTCACATTTTGCAGTGAGAGTACAGAAAGTAAACACCAATCTTCATGTTAAAACTTTAAGTAGCAATATGTCAGAATACTAAACTGACTTTTGACCTATGCCTTTGAACGCACAGCAAATGTGACAAGATAAAATCAAAAATTATCTTTACTGCTGGTTCACCTTTGGAACTCTAAAATGGTTATATATCTGTCCTCTTAGGACTCAAGCTGCTGTTGTTGTTGGGCCTCCTCCTACCTCTGGCCCCTGGTGCATTTCACTCGCTGCACCATTGATAACTACGCTTCTTTGTGAGGATAGGATCATGAGGATCCCACTGAATTCTCAAAGGATCATTGTGATCTTGCAGGATTTGAATAGAGAATCACAACAACAGTTTTACTCGTATAAAGTATATAAGCCATGGCTGGCTCTTGATGCCCTGTTTGGTAAACGGGATCTGGATATGAGAAACGAAAAAATAAGAGTATGAGGTCAGAATTTACCTGGCGATCCAGCTGCCTCCATTTCAGTCAAATGCTGATTCCTCATTTGTAAAGAGATAAATTAACCTTTACTTGGAAAAACATCCCAGTCCTGTTGTGGATAAGAATACACCAGCTAACTCAAAAAAGATGGTTCCATGGAAAATTATGACACATATTCACACAAATGAAGTGAATTATATTTCTCTGAAATCAGGAACTCAGCATTATTGGAACACCACTGTCCGGTCTAAACAGTCTGAAATTCAAGAGAATTGTTAGTAGACTCTTCATGATTGCATATTTGAGACCAGGATACAAGTGGAGAACAAAACATAAGTAATTTGGAAACCTACGGCATGCAGTACGATTTATGGTCATTCACGTTGCTCCTTAGTTTGGAACAGTGTAAGACTCGTAGGCAAAGATAATGTGAGGTATAGGTTCACTTTTCCAATGAGTGTAGTGTGATTCATTGAGTATTTTTGGCAGCATTTGTGGGAGATCAGCGTTGCTTTCCATAAAAGTGCTGAGGTTTCTTTTCTTATCAAGAACTTGAAAACGTATCAAACTACCAATTTGGAAAAAATGCTTGATCAAGAATAGACGAGTGGAATGCTTTAGACATTATTTTGACTGAAGCATTCTTCCTTCCTCTCCCTAAAGTTGGAGTGGTGTTTGTGTATTGTACGACTTCAATTCCGAACACAAGGAAAGATCAATAGTAAAACTTTGAATGATTTATGTTGAAACATCAAAATCAAAAATATTGAGGACCAAACTATCAAGAAGGTAAATGAATATAAGTGAGAAGAGATTTACTATCTCCCTAACTGCACATCTACATACCTTGAAAATGTATGTAAATATATATGTGTGTGTGTGTGTGTGTATATATGTATGTGTGTGTGAGTATATATATATTTACTGCAAATTCAAAGGTTACAGGGATGTTATAGGTAGGTTCACATTTTACACACACAAGCCATAGAAATACAACAGTTATAGGTATACGTATAGTTATACTTATGTTAAGAAATTATAACTTGTAGCCTAAAGTTACTAAACGGCATGAGTTGTTTCTAAACGGCATGAGTTATAGTAGATAAGTATAACCATAGCTATACCTATAACTGCTTAATTTCTATGGTGTTGTGTGGTTAAAACATTAACCTAACTATAATGTCCCTGTAACCTTAATTTTTTCCCTGAATTTCTATGTTTTCTTCATATCTAATTACTGTATGTTAATATAACCACCACCATGTACAGCCTTTGGCATACATGGCGAGGGTTGGCAGCAGGGCATGGCCAGTGGCCAGGCTCTTCAGCCAACCCCGGTATGCACGTAACCCCACGCTGCGCAATGGAGTTTGAGTGTGTTAATTTTTTTGTGTTCAGATCTGTGGATCCCTCTGGAAGTAACCCCAGAGATTATGCTGAGCACCGCAGTGGATCCATGGATCCCAGTATTGGCCCCAAAAAATATTTTGATGATTTCTTGCCTGTCAGGGTTCCCTCGGGGACTCCTCTGTGTGCCCTACAAGTATCCTGACCCCCTTATGTCAGTTTTCACTGTATCCTTCCCCAGCCCCAATGAGAAACAAAATGGCATCCACAATGTTTCTCTCAGGTTGCTGCCAGCCAATCAGGTCCTTCCTTTTTGCCCGGATCCAGGGATACCCTGCGGGTTGATCCAAAAAGGATCTGTGTCCCTAGATAGCTATAATTTTTCAAGCCTTAAAAAAACTGAAACAACTAAACAGATTTACCCTAAATCACATGAAGTAGAATCTGCAGACCAAGGTCTAGCTTTCTGCCAAATTTGGTGTAATTCCGTTCAGCAGTTCAAGCTGTAGCCGTGTCTAAAACCTGTAAAGCCCCTGTCGACATTGCATGGGAAAAAAGTCTTTTGGGATCCCCTTTTTCTGGTACCCAGCTTGACAAATCACAATGAAAATTTCTAGACAGCAGCTAAAGTAACTTGTACAATATTTCTGAAAATGTCTTCAAGATTTGGCAAATGGCATAAAGGTTATTAGGAAACTAATAAGTGCTTTGTTTATGGGGAAAGTTGTCCCTTTCTATAACCACCCTATTTTGTAAGGTCACTACACAACAATGGGGTGATCCAAGAATAAACTGAAGGGCCTGGGTAACTAGTAATATGTAATAACATCGGTCCTCTTGGTGAAATCCACTCAAGGGACAAGATTAAATTAATTAACCCTACCCTAATGATGTTCCACACATTCCACCGGTATAATGAAATTGAGATAGGAGCTAATATTACCTATAAGGAAGAGTCAACAGTATAACTGTAATCTTAGGACCACACAACACAAACAACACATTTGAATGTATGAATCATTCTATATATTCCAAAAACAAAAACCAACACATTATATAAACATCTGGTTGCTCAAAGAAGTACACCAAAGAGTTCTCAGAAAAGAAGTGCTCATGGATGAAGTATTTTAGAAAAAAAAGGAGAAATAGACCAATTTCATATATTATCTTATTTGTGCAATAGCCTGGTGGCATGTGCTCATTATCAAACATATTAATCATTTCATCTAGTCTGAGTTGATCATATTATTTATGATCGCTCCTTAGTGAAAACAATTTACAATCTAGCTTAAATATAATGTTGAGGTGTTGACCCAGCAAGCTGTGGAGTAGGGGGCCACTGTAAGCCCACTCTAAGCCGCAAAATTAGATCTTCATCAGGAAAGCAGACCCTTTTGGTTTAAGGAGCAACCTATGAAACCTATTAAAAAAAAGGACCTATGTCCGGATAATTAAAACAAATTACTACTAAATGTGTGTGTACTAATGCGTTGAGCTCCCTAATGCTCAAACAATTCTCACCTGTAAACGCTTTCCGGTGCCAGGACTGTAAATACAATCAATAGAATAATGAGGGTCAGCTGACAGGGGATCAAATCCCACAAATGTGAAAGAACCGACTGTAAGTAAGTCGTTCTTTAAGGACATATCCCAACCAATGGGTTACAAATCCGAAACACGGCTCATCTTAAAGTATACAAACACTTCCAGCCTTGTAATAATACATCTATGCATGAAGCATGACTCTATGGATGTCCTTGCTGTAAAAGGGAGGACTACATCCTTTCGAATAATGAATAACCACCGACATCTATACAAGATGACGAACGAAACAAAAAAATCCACTTACCGAACCATTGCGGTGAGGTGGCACCAGATTATAACACTGGATGAGCAACTTTGAATGGTGATTCACTCTTTCTTTATTGCATTGCAGTGCACATTATCTTCATGTTTTGGTGAGGAGAGTATAGTTGGATTTTTACAAAGGGTCTCGCTCGGTTGCACACGGACGCATGAGTGTCCCAGCAAGGAGGAGGAATATAAGGTTCTCATATATATATATATATATATATATACATATATGTATATGCATGTGTGTGTGTTTAAAAATATATATTTACTGAAAAAGCCAAAGGTTGCAGAGATATTATAGTAAGGAAACAGAATTAAAAAATTCAAAGAAATTCACTTAAAAAAACAAAGGTGCCATGGACGTTATAGTTAGGCTCACATTTTGAACTTAGAAAATCATAGAAATTCACTTGTTAGAGTTTTTTCAAGTAGCTATAACTCATGTCCTAAGGTAACTATAATTGGCTCCACACAAGGCTGAAGGGGTTTGGAGCTTAAAGGGGGCAATAGCTTGACGGATCATCCTGAAATAGTAATGACAACATAGGAGGGGGGGTCCTGGGGATCCCCCTTAGCCCTGGGGACCACCACCTCTCTGGG